>NW_023601212.1:40792206-41123308 GCF_014898055.3 Talpa occidentalis | reverse complement strand
AAATGAATTTAATTTTTTTTTTTTTTTTTTTTTTTTTTAATATTAAATTTTATTTTTATATTCCCCATACAATTGCAACGCCCCCATTCTGACCCATCCTTCCCCGCCCACCCCCCCAAAAAGTGTCTCTGGTTCATAGTTTTTTGTTGATTTTGATTTTCACTTTCTTATATTCATTTTCCTGGTCCCTTATTTAAGTTTTCTAGATTCCTGCTATGAGTGAGACCATCCGGTATTTTTCTTTTTCTTTTTGGCTTATTTCGCTGAGCATGATCCCTTCCAGTGCCATCCATGTTGCTGCAAATTGCATGTGTTTATCTTTTTTGAATGCTGAGTAATATCCATGGTGTATATGTACCACATCTTCTTGATCCAGTCATCTATTTTTGGGCATTTGGGTTGTTTCCAAAGCTTAGCTATTGTAAACAGTGCTGCTATAAAATAGGGGTGCAGGTGCTCTTTGGAATTGATGTTTCTGTGTCCTTTGGGTAAATACCTAGGAGTGGAATTGCTGGATCATATGGAAGCTCTATGTTTAGTAGGTCCAGAAATCTCCACACAGCTCTCCATAGTGGTTGGACCAGTTTGCACTCCCACCAACAGTGCACAAGAGTTCCTTTTTCTCCACATCCTCGCCAACATTTGTTGTTGCTAGTTTTTTTAATATGTGCCATTCTCACTGGTGTGAGATGGTATCTCATGGTAGTTTTGATTTGCATTTCCTGATGACAAGTGATGTTGAACATTTTTTCATATGTCTGTTGGCCATTTGCATTTCCTCTTCAGAGAAGTTTTTTTTAGCTCTTCTGCCCATTTTTGACTGGATTATTTTCTTTGTTGTTGCTGAGTCTCATCAGCTCTTTGCAGATTTTTGTGATCAGTCCTTTATCATTAGTGTTGGGTGCAAAAATGTTCTCCCAGTTGGTGGGGTTTCTCTTTGTTTTTGTTATTGTCTCTTTTTGCTGTGCAGAAGCTCTTTAATTTGATGTAGTCCCAGCTGTTTATCTTTCTCTTCACTATCACTGCTTTGGGTGATGTGTCTGTAAAGATGTCTTTGATGTGCAAATCCCGTAGTGTTTCGCCTATATTTCCTTCTATGTATTTTATGGTTTCAGGTCTTATGTCTAGTTCTTTAATCCATTTTGAGTTGATTTTTGTGTATGGTGTGAGGTAGTGGTCAAGCTTCATTCTTTTGCATGTAGCGACCCATTTTTCCCCAGCACCATTTATTGAACAAACTTTCTTTGCTCCAATGCATAGTCTTTGCTCCTTTGTCAAAGATTAGTTGACCATAAATCTGTGGGTTTATTTCTGGATTTTCTATTCGATTCCATTGGTCTGTATGTCTGTTCTTGTTCCAATACCATGCAGTTTTGATGATTATGGCTTTGTAGTATAGTTTGAAGTCTGGAGTGTGATGCCTCCATTTCTTCTTTTTTTTTCAGTAGAGCTTTGGCTATTCGGGGTTTTTGGTGATTCCATATGAATTTCATCAATAATTGTTCTATTTCTTTGAAGAATGCCATTGAGATTTTGATTGGAATAGCATTGAATCTGTATATTGCTTTTGGTAGGATGGCCATTTTAATAATGTTTATTCTTCCAATCCATGAGCAGGGGATGTCTTTCCATTTCTTTGTGTCTTCTTCTATTTCTTTTAACAGTGTTTTATAGTTTTTTCTTTGTAGGTCCTTTACCTCTTTTGTTAGATTTATTCCCAAATATTTGATTTTTTTTGTTTCGATAATAAAGGGGTGGTTTTTTTGATTTCTTCTTCTTCAGATTTATTGTTTGTGTATAGGAAGGCTACTGACTTTTGCGTGTTGATTTTGTATCCTGCCACTTTACTGAATTGATTGATGAGTTGAATTAGTTTTTCTGTGGAGATTTTGGGGTTCTCTATGTATATTATCATATCATCTGCAAATAGTGATAGTTTGACTTCTTCTTTTCCTATTTGGATTCCTTGGATGTCTTTCTCTTGTCTTATTGCTCTGGCTAGGACTTCCAGTATTATATTGAAAAGCAGTGGTGAGAGTGGACATCCTTGTCTTGTTCCAGATCTTAATGGAATTGCTTTCAGCTTTTCACCATTGAGAATGATACTGGCTGTTGGCTTGTCATAGATGGCCTTTATGATGTTGAGGTATGTTCCTTGTATCCCAAGAATTTCAGGGCCTTTATCATGAATGGGTGTTGCACTTTGTCGAAAGCTTTCTCAGCATCTATTGATATTATCATATGGTTTTTATATTCTTTTTGTTGATGTGTTGGATAACGTTGATTGATTTTCGGATGTTAAACCATCCTTGTGCCCCTGGAATGAATCCAACTTGGTCGTGGTGAATTATCTTATGGATACATTGTTGGATTCTGATAGCTAAAATTTTATTGAGGATTTTTGCATCAGTGTTCATTAGGGAGATTGGCCTATAGTTTTCCTTTTTTGTGTTGTCCTTATTCGGTTTTGGTATTAGTGTAATATTGGCTTCATAGAACGTGTTTGGTATTGTCCTTCCTTCTCAATTTTTGGAAGAGTTTGTGAAGGATAGGCACTAATTCGTCTCTGAATGTTTGGTAGAATTCATTTGTAAATCCATCAGGTCCTGGGCTTTTGTTTTTGGGGAGGTTTTTAATTACCATTTCAATTTCGCTGCTTGTAATTGGTCTGTTTAGGTGTTCTATTTCTTCTTTATCTAGCTTTGGGTGATTGTAGAGTTGTAGGAATTTGTCCATCTCCTCTAGATTGTTGAACTTGTTTCCATATAACTGTTCATAGTAGTTACTGATTCTTTTGATTTCTGCTGTGTCCGTTGTGATTTCTCCTCTTTCATTTATGATTCTGTGTATTTGTGCTTTCTCCCTTTTTTCCTTTGTGAGCCTGGCTAGGGGTTTGTCTATTTTATTTATTTTTTCAAAGAACCAGCTCTTGGTTTCATTGATCTTTTGGATTGTTTTTTTAGTTTCAATTTCATTTATTTCTGCTTTGGTTTTATTATTTCTTTTCTTCTACTGGTTCTGGGGTTTTTTTGTTGTTCTTTTTCTAGATCTTTGAGCTTCGAGATTAGGTTGTTCTTTGAGTTCTTTCTTGTTTTTTTGATGTGAGCTTCTATTGCTATATATTTTCCTCTTATTACTGCTTTTGCTGCATCCCATACATTTAGGATATTGGTGTCTCCCTTGTCATTCAATTCAAGAATTTTTTAATTTCTTCTTTGATCTCCTCGTTAGTCCAGTGGTCTTCCAGTAGTGTGGCTTTTAATCTCCATGAGGTAGGATAGTTCCTTGCCTTCTTTTTATGATTTATTTCTAGTTTGATGCCTTCGTGGTCAGAAAAGATGGTTGGTATGATTTCAATCTTGGTGTATCTGTTGATGTTTGTCTTGTGCCCCAGTATGTGATCGATCCTGGAGAATGATCCGTGTGCGCTTGAGAAAAATGTGTACTCCGTTTTTTTTGGGTTTAGTGTTCTATAGATGTCTGTTAAGCCCAATGCTCTAGGTCCTTATTTAGAGCTTTAGTTTCTTTACTTATTTTTTGTCTTGTTGATCTATCCATTATTGATAGTGGTGTGTTGAAGTCTCCCACTACATATGTGTTTTCTCCGATGTCTGTTTTCAGAGAGGACAACAGTTGTCTGATATATTTTGGTGCTCTTTCGTTTGGTGAGTATATGTTAATGAGTGTTATTTCTTCTTGAAGTATTGTCCCCTTAATCATAATGTAGTGACCATTGGGGTCTCTTTTTATTTTTTTTGAGTTTGAATCTGTTTTTATCTGATATAAGTATAGCTGTTCCTGCTTTCTTTTTTGCCCATTGCTTGTAGGATTGTTTTCCATCCTTTGACTTTGAGCCTATTTTTTCTTTTGTAGCTAAATGTGTTTCCTGGAGACAGCAAAAGGTTGGGTTTTGTTTCTTAATCCAGGCTGCAACTCTGTGTCTTTTTATTGAAGAGTTTAGTCCATTTACATTTAGAGTTAATATTGATATGTTAGCATCTGTATTTGCCATTATGTTTGTCTTTCCTTTGATTTTATTATTTATTCTTTTAATAACTTTTTTTTTTTTTTTTTTTGGTCTTCTTTCGTTGTTATTCGTCCCTCTGAGGTTCTGGCTTTAGGATTCCTTGTAGTATTTTTGGAGTGGGGGTTTAGTCGCAATGAAAATTCCGGAGTTTCTCTTTGTCTGGGAAGGTCCATTTCTTTCTTCATGGAGGAAAGAGAGCTTTGCGGGATAGAGTATTCTTGGTTGGCATCTGTTTTCTTGGAGTCTGTTGACTATGTCCCTCCACTCTCTCCTTGCCCGTAGTGTTTCTTCAGAGAAGTCTGATGTCAGCCTGATTGGTTTTCCTTTGAATGTTATCTGTTTCTTCCCTCTTGTCAGCTTCATTATTTTTTCCTTGTCCTGGATTCTTGGGAGCTTTACTATTATGTGTCTTGCTGTGTTTTTCCTTTCGTCGTGGAAGTTTGGTGTTCTTCTTGCTTCTTGTATATCAATTTTCAGCTCCTTCTTCTCATTTGGGAAGTTCTCTTCAATTATATCCATGAATATTTTCTCTGTTCCTACATCTCTCTCCTCTCCTTCTGGAATTCCTATAACTCTTATATTTCCTTTCCTCATGGAGTCAGATAGTTCCCGAAGTCTTTCTTCATTCTTTTTCCTTCGTACTTCTCTTTCCTTTTCTGTTTTGGTTCTTTTTATTTCTGTGTCTTCAAGATTACTTATTCGTTCTTCCATTTCATCTATTCTGCTTTCATTGCTTTTCCCAGAGTTCTTTAGTTCCTCCATTAATTCTTTGATCTCCTGCATTTCTCTTACTTCCCTCTTTAGGGACTCAATTTCCTTCTTCTGATCTATCACTTTTTTAATCATGGCAATTTTAAATTCTCTTTCTGGAAGGCTCAGAAGTTCTTCCAAGTTGCTGTCGTTGCAATCTGGGGAGTGGTTTTCTTTTTGTGGTGTGCTTCTTTCCTGAGGAGTTTTTAGGTTGCGTGTGGTTTCTACTCCCTACTGTCTGTTTTCTAATTTGTCGTATGCGTTGGGACACTGTGTTGCTCGGACTGACTGACATCTTGGGTGAACTTCTCCGCTCCCCTCTGGCTCTTCCAGGAGCCATCTCTGGCTTCTGGGGGAGCTTTCTGCTGGTTTTAGGCAGTTTTACTGAAGAAATGTCCCTGTTCTCAAATGGCGAAGCGGGATGCAGTCCCTGCGCCTCCGGTTTCAGGCACACTCTTCTGCGCGCCCGGTGCCCCGGACGTGGGTGCCTGCTCCCTCTGTGGGCTCAGACTGCTGGTCGGAAGGGGCCTGGCGTGGAATAACTTCCCGGCTGGCCACTGGGTCCGCCAAGAAACCTTCTGCCCTTTTCAAGCAGTCTTAAGAAATGTCCTGTTTTATAGGGTGTTAGTGAATTTTTTTTCCTGGTCGCTAGGTGGCGCCAGAGATCTCTCCTATTGTCCTTGGGGGCTGTTTTTCGCCTCCCCCCCCCCGTGGGACAGAGAACAGAGCAGGAATGGTAGGGTACACCTCAACAGCTTTGGGGTGCTGTGTCTGCCTTGTGCCCCACCGTCGTGGAGAACCCACGCCCGAATTTTCGTGCCCCGGGTCTCAGTTCGAAGCCCTCAGTTCCAGGACGCGGGCTGTAGCCCAGTTCAGTGGCGCGGGAATGGCGCCTTTTGCACAGCTCCCGTGCCTGGGCGCCTGGTTCCTGCTCACTCAGGGAGGGACCTTCACCTCAGTGAGGACCTCCGTGCGTCTCCCCGCAAGCCTAGGTCGCAGGCGCGGGGACCTGGGCAGGCGATCCGGCCGTCTGCACTTGCTTTTCAAGCTCCCTAGCGCGCCGCGTTTTCCGCGCCAGCTTACCGGCAGCCCGGGCTGTGTGCGCGTCTCCGGGGTCTTTGTTCTTCTCTAATGGCGCCAGGAGCCATTCGCTCACCGCCGCGGCGGATCCTGCAGGGTTCGCCTCAGCTCCCGTTCCCGGGGTGTGGTGGCTGCAATAGTTCCTTTCCACTCACAGTCCCGCTTGCTGCGTCCTTTGTTCTTGTGGGCCGTTTTGGTGTGTTGTTTCCTCCTCTCTGCCGGTCGGAGAGTGCTGCCTCTGTGGGCGGGGGAGGGGAGCAGGGTTCTGCGCTTCCCTCCCTTCTAGTCCTCTTTTATGGCCACTTTCTTCTTCGGGCAGTTCGCTGGCGTCACCCGTTTATCTTCCGTGTCCCACTTCTCACTGGGACCTGCCGCTTTTCCTCCCTATTCACTTTTTTTAATGGGAGATCTTACTCGCAGCGTCTCTCGCCGCCATGTTGCTCCGCCCCCAGTATGCATTTCTTTTTATGAATTTAATTTTTTAACTTACTTTTAATTACCTTTGTGTTTAGAAGGTTAACTCCACTCTTTGAATATGGTGCTTTGTAAGAGTTTTTGACCCTGAAATGTTCAAATGCACTAACAGCAGGGAGAGGAGCTGTGTGAACCTCAGAGAGGCATTGCCCAAGTTAAAGAATCTTCCGGATTTTCCCAGACTTGCAGCAGAAAGCCATTTCCCTCTTTCTTCTTTTCTGATTTATTTTTCAAGCCAGTCTCAGAACTTACATGATTTTATAGACTTCAGCCTACATCTTAAAAGCACACAGACATTTTCTTATTAACATCATAAATGAGCCCCAGGGCAAGTGAGGGTTAATTGGACAGCATCAGGGACAGAACAGGCAGGGAGGGAGAGTTAAAAGAGGCTTCTGAGATAAGGGCAGAGACATTCAGGAGGGCTAATGAGGGCAGTAAATTTTAAGGCTAAAATTGAAGGCTAATTGGGACAATAAATACTAAGAGACCTTGACAGGGGAGGTACAAAGAGAAATTCTAAGGGCTGGGAAAGTGGAAACATCTGCCCGGAGGATATAGCCACTAGGAGAAAGAGCCAATCACAAATAGGATGATGAGATTTTAGAATAGAGAAAAAAGGATTTAAATATCCCTAGACACAGGCCCATCCGGGGTCTTCTGCTCCTCCCTGGCATTGCTGCCTTGGAATCCTTGCTTTTTTCTTTTTCCTCTAAATAAACATTACTTTCTTGAATAAAGTTTGCTTCTCTCTGCTTACTTATCTGAAAGTCTGCAAATTCTTTTTATGGCTTTGTGGGACAAGACCTGTGGTGGTTCAAGGCTAAATTATCAGTGCATACCAGCTTCATACTGACAATATTTACAGTGATTTTTGGTATCATCTCACTTCCACTGCACATTCAAATTTCCCACATTCAAATTGCTTATCTTTGTACAGTTGATTTCTTTGAGTTAACAAGGTTCATAACATGTATCTTATATTGCTTGTCTTCCCTCCTTCCCTCAGTCCCTCCCTCCCTCTTTTTCTCTCTCCAAAGTAATAGACACAACAGATAAAATTTACCATCTTTGCTTTTAAGTGTAGAGTTGGTGGCATTGGATATATTTGTTTACATAGTGCATCTACCATCATCATTCATTTCCAGAACTCTTTCCATTTTGCAAAACTGCAACCATGTTTCCATTAAAAAGGTCCCCTCTTCCCCCTCCCCAACCCCTAGCACCCCTATTCTCTTTCTGTCTCTATGAATCTGACTCCTCTAGGGACTTCATGTTAAGTGGAATCATGTATTATTTGTCCTATTGTGACTGGATTGTATCAGTTAGCTTAACGTCTTCAAGTTCATCCACACTGTAGTATGCGTCAGAACTTCCTTTTTACGGCCAAATAATATTCCATTTGGCAGCTTTGCCTATCAGTAGGAATCCCACCCAGACATTTGTGCTCACCAAGGTTAGATTATTGCAAAACACCATACTGAGAGTTTGAATGTCTTTTGGCCATCTCTGGAAGAGGCCTTTGTTTATGCTTCTTGTGATCATCATGGAGTCCTCTTCCAGAAGGGGAGGATCCCAGTTTTGTTACTTCTTACCCTTTCTGTGCTGGTATTATTTTCTTCAATTTTTCATTTCTAGGCAGGGATCTTTAAGCCTCATGCCCACTATGCTAGCCAGTATCCCAATCCATCACCCACTCGCACAGGTCTAAGCAGATTGTGCTGTCACCAGGGCATGCTTATTTATCTTGTTTCTTATCTGTCTTGCCCACTTGAATGTCCCTACCAGGGATGAGTGTCTGTCTTTTTCACTGCTGTGTCCCCGAGACGTAACACTGGGGAGGGCGGACAGCAAGGCCCAAAGGACTGTGGTGGGGGGCTATGGGAGCCTTGGTGGTGGGGGTGCTGTGGTGACATATATCTGAAGAACTGTGAACCTGTACCTCTGTATTATACGGTGCTGTAAGTCAATGTTACCACAGTTAAAAAGTAAGTGAACTGCACACTAATATCAAAAACAGTATAGGGGCTCCCCGGTGGCGCAGTGGGTTGAGCGCTGTGTGTGATGCTGTCTGCAGCTTCTGCAGTGCGGGTTCGATTCCTGGCCGGCCGCCAGGGAGAAACCCACATGGCACGGTAGACCTCTCTGCCTCGCTCTCTGCTCCCCTCAGCATTGTCTTCCGTCCATCTGTCTGTTCTGCTCTCTGCTTTGTCTCTGGTGAATTCTCTCACCTCCTGCATCTCTGACTGTACCCCAGTTCTCATATAATAAAATAAATCTTTAAAAAAAAATAAAAACCAGTATAAACAATATTATAAAATCTCATTAATAATGTCTATATTGTTACATGGGGAAATAGTAAAATATTGACAATACTGTGTTAGATTAAAATGAAGTTAAAACTAAAAAAAAAAAAAAAAGAAAAGGACTGAGGCTGGTTCCCAGTAGGTGCTCTGTAAATATCTGCATGCACACCAGAGGAGAATGAGCGAGGGCTGCTGCCAACCAGCTAAGTGATTTAGGTCAGCCACAACTAAGGATTAAGAAAGCTCAGTGCTTCAGTGCTTCTCTCCCTCTCACATGAAACGTTAACAGAGGTGGAAGTTTGAATGTTTTGTGCCACACCCCACAGATCTTCCCTGGGTGTCCCACTTTGGACACTTTGGAAATTCTTGTACCCAGAATGAGGAGGTGCTGACTCCCTCTCCCTCTACCCCGTCTTTCCTCTATGGCCTCCCCTCTTCTCCTCTTCACCCCTCCCCTTCTCCTCTCCTACCTACCCTTCTCTGCCCATGCTGCTGCTTTGCTCATCAATATTTAGGGCACCATCTCTGTGCCTAGCTTCATGAGGGACCTTGGAGACACATCAGTCAATAGTCAGCTCTTCCCAATGACACTCCCATCCGGCAAGGAAAACCAACATGAAATAAATGATGCCAAGCAGGAAGAGATGCTAACAGGGGAATTATGAGGGTCTGGGGGAGCTAGGAGGGCCTTAGAGGAGAAAATTTCTAGGCTGGTTCTTCTCACACTTTACCATGCTTGCAAACCCCTGAATAGTTTTATTAAATACAGATTCTGATTCAGCAGGTCTGGACAGGGCCTGGGACTCTGCATTTCTTTCTAATGGGGCCACAGTGTGAGCAGCATGTTTCTAAGCCATCATCATGACCATGACCATCACCATGACCATGATCGTCACCACTATCTCCATTGCCACTATCATTACCATTACCACCATCACCATCACTATCATCATCACCATCCTCTACATTATCACCATCAGAGGATAGAGGACTTTGGTGGGAAAATGTAGGGTGGGGAGAGGGGAGCTTAGCAAGCTGAAATTGAGCTACCATGGATAATACTCATTATGCTATGCTGATAATAATAATAATAACCAATATTTATGGAGTCTACTATCTGCAGGGAACAGCTCCAAGCCCTTTATATGTGAACTCATTCACTCCTCATTGCCATTGTTATAAATAGATTGTGCAGCATGTGATTATTTCCCAAAATGTTTCTATGTTCCAAGTTTTCTTGCATGCACACAACAATCTTGTGAAGCAGTGAGTGCAAGCACTGTTGTTATTATTGCTGTTGCTTTGCTTCTTATGCAGATGGACAACAGAGCCCCAGGGTTACTGAAGCACCTAGGGACCAAGCCAGGACAGGGATGGCGTGGACTCCCAGGTCAGGACTGGCCATTTCTAGGATGAGGGGGGCTCACATAGGACACCCAGGCCCAGACATCCTGGAGGTTGCCAGATGGAAGGGGGTGATTTATCCTGGCTTCTGGGGAACCTGAACTGATTGGAGGGATACCTATTCTTGTGGTGAATTAATTTCCCATTTGGTCTCATCCCTCCCTTTCTTTTCCTCCATTTTCATTGCTTAATAAAATAGTTGCATGATTTAAAGTGGGGAATGTCAGGGTTATGTAGGATCATTGGTAAAAAGACTATTGGTAAAAAGATTAATGCTACTGGATCCCAAAGAGAGATGTTTAACCTATATGTGAGTTATCTCAGTGCTGGATCTAAGTTTTTCATGATTCCCACCTTACTTGGATAGAAACCAAAGTCCTCCCTGAGGTCCACAACGGCCTGAGTGATCTTCCTGTCACCTCCTGTTTCATCTCTTCCAACTTTCCCCTGACTCTCTTCTCTCCAGCCACAAGGACCTCTTCCCACTTTCTCAAACATGTCAGGGAGGTCCTGCCCTAGGACCTCTGGATTGGTCATACCCTGTGATAGAAATGCTCTCCCCTCTGACACCCACATGGCTCCTTCTTCACCTCCTTCCCGTCTTCACATAAGGGCCATCTCCTCCGGGAGTCTTTCCTTGCCTTATTTATTTTTTATTCATATATATTTTAATTACATCTTTCTTCATATTTGTACAATGTATGATTACCCCATGAAACTCCCACCACCATTTCACCCGTGCACCATCACCATAATCTCTTGTGCTCTTTCTACCCGGATCCAATCCTTTTCTTTCCTCCTCCCTGACAGAATATCTCTGATCTATGGTTGCCTGTTAATTTTGATTTTCACTTTATTATAGCTACTTTTTTCCCTGATCGCTTATTTGGTTCCTCTATATTCCTCCTATAAGTGAAACCATCTGATATTTTTCTTTTTCTTTCTTGCTTATTTCACTGAGCATAATACCTTCGAGCTCCATCCATGTTGCTGCGAATGGCATTAGTTTATCTTTTTTGATTGCTGAGTAGTATTCCATTGTGTATATGTACCACATCTTCTTGATCCAGTCATCTATTTGGGGGCATTTGGGTTGTTTCCATAGCTTAGCTATTGTAAATAGTGCTGCAATAAACATAGGGGTGCAGGTGTCCTTCAGAATTAATGTTTCTGTGTCCTTTGGGTAAATACCTAGGAGTGGAATTGCTGGATCCTATGAAAGCTCTATTTTCTGTAGTTTAAGGAACTTTCCCACTGCTTTCCATAGTGGTTGGACCAGTTTGCACTCCCACCAGCAGTGCAGGAGAGTTCCTTTCTCTCCACATCCTTGCCAACATTTGTTGTTGCTGTTTTTTTTTTTTTAATATGCGCCACTCTCACTGGTGTAAGGTAGTACCTCATTATGGTTTTGATTTGCATTTCCCTGAGTACGAGTGATGTTGAACATTTTTTCATATGCCTGTTGACCATTTGCATTTCTTCTTTGGAAAAGTGTCTTTTTAGCTCTTCTGCCCATTTTTTGATTGGGTTGTTTACTTTGTTTTTGTTGAATCTCAGCTCTTTGTAGATATTTGTGATCAGTCCCTTATCATTAGTATTGCTCACCACACATTTAAAAGGCAGTTCCTGCAATCTATTTCCCCTGCTCTAATTTACTTTCCCACTAGCACCAACAACCAGCTCATATGTGTTGAATATTTGATTTTTTATCTTGTTGATTGTCCTTTCCACCAGCTCCAAGGGGAATTTATACTTTGCTTGTTCTTTGATTGTCCCCAGCTTTTAGTGCACCAGCCAGCAGTAGTCAGGAGCCCAAACCTGCCTCTACCTGTTTTGGTTTGGTGCATGGGTTCCAAAAGTTTTTTCACACGTTTAAGTGGTTGGGAAAAAAAATTTTAAATAACATTGAGAATAACTGTGAGATTCAAAATTTCGGCTACTGCTACCATGGAGTGCCCAACAGCACCGGCTAGCAAGTCCAAAAATATTCCTACTCTCAAAATCTTTAAAGAAGCATCTTGGGGGCCCCTGGAAGAACAGCGCCTGGCACATAACGCCCAATAATGCCATTGCGTGGCAGATACCCCAGGCCGGGGGAGCCCCGTTCCCGCTTGTGTACCCGCCGTCTCACTTGCGCCTGCAGGGACTAGCCACGAGGTGGCGCTTTGGCTCCCGAGCAATGCTCGCGCCTGAGATCAGAGGCTGGAAGCGGTCCGCGCCCCCTCGCCGGTACCCGCTCTTGGTCCACCCTTCCTGCTCCGGGTGAACTGAGCAATGGAAGACAGCCCAAAGCAGGGACCCAGTTTTCATCATATGATACGCAATGTGGTGATTTTTACATAAATCGTGATATGTGGTGATTTCTTTAAGGGCTCGGAAAACAAACTGGAGGTGTGGGGCGGTGGAGACTCACACTTTGAAGGACTCTTGAAAGTTTTCTGTGGTGTCTGGTATGGGACCGGTCTGGTTTTGGTCTGGGGTTTTTAGAGTTTTTGGACTGGAAGCTGGAGCTCAAATCCCAACTCTGCATGTCCTCTTTCCCCCCCACCCCCAATCTGGTGACTTTGAGATAAGGGGCATTTTTGGCCTCTCTCTGCCTCATTGTCATGGTTTGTAAAATGGGGATTATAGCATTATCTTCTTTGGGGGTTCTTACAAAGATTAAATCATGCACATTATTACATGGCAGGCACATAGTAAGTGCCGATAACAGTTTATATGGCACCAGGGAGGGCAAACTATTAAACATCTTGAGTTCTCGGTTCACACAAAGACAAAACAAGAACAGCCGTTTGTTTAGACATCACAATTAAATTGAAACCTGACCTTTAAAGAAGACCTGCTTGCATTAGAGTTAGAGCATTTATTTTCCTTCGTTTTTAGGGAAACAGATGGACAATTCTAGACTAGTTGATATTAAAATATATCTATATATATCTATATCTGGTCCCAGGGAGCTTCTTTTTCAGCACAGCTGGGCTTTTCAGTGTAGAAAGACCCTCCTTTTGTCCTTTCAATTAACAGCTTTGGCTGCAGCCAGCCATGGAAGACTGGGGAGCTGCCCTCCCCATGGTGCACCCCTATCCCCTAGGACTTATTGGATTTTCCACCTTAGTCTTTGGAACCAAAACAACTGGTGAATAAATGTCCTCTCACCTCTGGGTTATCCTGTTGCCCACTGCTGATTCCTATCTTTTATCATCACTCCAAAGGTCTGTTCTTTCAACACTTCAAGGACCCTTTGATCATGTCTGTGCACACGCTCTCCAGTTCTTTTAACTGCTTCCACCGAGGTAGTGTCCATCAGCTTCATTGCTGCCTACACTTCCATCACTACTGCTTACATTTTGGTCCAGTTCACAGGCCTCCCCGTGTTTTCAAGTGTATTCCCAACCTCAGGGCCTTTGCACGTGTTCTCTGGATTATTCTTGTTATGGCTGGCTCCTTGCTGTCTAGTCTCAGTGGAGATATCACCTTCTCATGCATATCATGCAGATGCCCCGTTTTCATCATCACTGGATCATGTCACTCTGTTTATTATCTACAATTATGTTTCTTAGAATTGGACTGCCAGCACCTTGAAGGCAGGGTTTTTTTTGTTGTTGTTTGTTTGTTTTTTGTCTTCCTTGTCCATTACTGTGTCCTCATAATGCTTAGAAAAATGTCAGTGTCTCATCTATGTTTGTTGAGTGAATAATTGATCGATCCCTGGGAACTTGTGTATCTATATTGATGACTTCTCTAAGTCTCTGACTTTGAGATCTTCAAGCCCTATAGAACAAGTGAACCACATTTTCCCTTTAATAGTATATTCTGGACATTTTCTAGTTCTAAGCCCAGCATTCTGTATTCAAGGTAGTCTGCCTGGAGGAGGAGGCAGGCATATAGACAAGTGACTGTAGTATCCAGCATCCAGGGGTTACACAGAGGCCAATCCCCACTTATCCTACAACTTCCAGACATGGGTCAAGGGGCTTAGGGTATGAGCTCATGGTATGCTTATTCCAGCACCTATTCACAGAGGAGGCAACTGAGGCACAGAAAGGAAAATAATCAAGCCAATAGGGCAGAACCAGCTTTGGACCTCAGATCTGTCCAAGTCCAGAGCCAATGCTCTTAATTCCTCTCTTTTCGAGATCATGAACTTGGAAATGCCTGATACACAGTAGAATGAATGAATGAGGCATAACCATTAAGTTTTCTCTTGCTTTTTAGGCACTAAACTCTATGAAGGTGAGGTCCTTTTCTTATTGATCCTTGATTCTCTGCAATTGCTCAGCATAGAGCTTTGTGTGTAGAGGCACTCAATATATGAATTTGGTTGTGTCAAGTCTGAGACAGGTTCAAAACAAAATCTATAAAATCCTGAAGTCAAACATGGCACACAGGACATGTTCTCTCTCCTGGCTGCTAGAATCACCCTAATAGCAGCCAAATTGGATAAAATCAAACCAAAAAACTATCACCTTCTAACATTTCCAACTTGTCATAGCCTCTTTGGATAGGGGAGTGGGTCTTAAAACCCTTAGATCAGATCACAGATAGTGTAGTTAACCAACAATCCCATCAACTCCCTGAAATGGCTTTGCAAAGCAAATGTGTTCCTTCACCATCCAAGAAGTTTGCTCTTGCCTGTTTTGAGTTCTTCTAGAGTGCTCCTAGTATGATGCAAAGGACAGGTTTTGGGCAAAAGGAGCCACCTTCATCAGAACTGCTGGCCCTGGGCAGAGACCACAACTTCTCTGAGGACAGTTACAAAAGTCCTGGTGCAGAGTCCAGGCCAATGCATTGAAGTGGCAGAGCACAGGCAACAGGGTCCTGGAGGAATAGCCACCGTTATCTTTCCCCTCCTGTAGTCTGGGGACAGCCTGGGCGTGCATATGAAGTTCTTCGAATTTGTTCTTAGATCAAAAGATTCTGAATAAGAAGTTCATGCAGCTAGTTAGTTGTTCTTCAGTCAGTCTAGCTGGATTCACACTCTGGTCCTGTTATTTGCTGTGTCATCTTGGACAACTGAGTTTACCTCTCTGAACCTTAATTGCCTCCTCTGCAAAATGAGGAATAGAATAGTGCTTGCCACGTAGGGTTTTTACGAGGATTAAACAACTGCAAAATGCTTAGAGTGGTGCTTGATATTATATTTTTAAATATGAGTTAAAGTTACAGAAAATGAATGAATACCCACCCATGCCCCCGAATGTGACCTCCAAAAGGACATAGACCTTATCTTATTGATTATGTATTGACAGGGCTTAAGCACCAAGTAGATGGTGAGTAAAGATGGAATGGAAGAAGACTAGAGATTGAAATGAGTTTGTGGCTAAGAGAGTAAAATCTAACATCTCAGTTTGGAGTGCAGACTTCTGTAAAGGGCCAGAGAGTGAATATTTTCAGCTTTGGGGGTCATGTGGTCCTCTGATGTCTGTTTTAACAACTCACTCCTGCCATCGTAGTGTAAAAGCAGTCAGAGAAAATGCATCAGTGAATGAGGATAGCTAGGGATCAACCAAAATTTATTTACAAAGACAAGTGGCAGGCTGGATCTGGTTTGAGGGATGTAGATTGCTGGGTCCTGCTCCAAATCCTGTTGAGAAGTGAGAGGGGCCCCTTAAGCCTGGAATGGGAGGCTCTGTTTCTGTTGTTTATTCACATTTGTTAACACATGTCCTGCTGCTTGCCTGTCGCCCATTGTGACAGGCACTCTCATATTTTCTTTTACTCTTTAGAATAACCTTAGTGAATATCTTTAATTACCCTATCTTCTTTTTTAAATCAGAAAACTAGAGCCCAGAGTGGTTAAGAAATCTTCCCAAGGCCACACAGCCCAGAAATAACATTCCAGCCCAGCTGGGTCTGTTTCCAAACTCTGGTTGTTTTTGTCTTGGGGACCTTCTTTCAAAACATTCATTTGAATATCCACAGCTGCACATGCAGCCCCTAGAAGCAAATCTCTGAACTTGGGGAAAGACTAATGTGAATGTTTAGCTTCTTTTAGCAGGCATGCTTGCTGAAAATTCTTTCTAAGTGGGTGTGGGGCCAGAGCCTTAGGCTTGTTGGTGGGACCCTGGGCCATTCTGGGATTCTTCAGTTCTTGCTTCACAATGAGGATGCCCATATAAAAAGAGTCATTATCAAATGGGGCCCTGTGGAGACTGGGGAGCTGGCCAGAATCCTCAGCTGTGGGGGAAGGGCCTCTTTCTCAAGTGTTTTTTCTTTCAACCTTGGCAGGAATCCTCCTGTTTCTGTGAAACTCCTGCTTAGTTGGTTCCAACAAGTGCAACCAATTTTCAGGGACTAACCTATTACTCTTAGATCTGCACCCCAAACTTCCTGTCCTGAATTTGGCCTATGTACTTGTCTCTGGCTGAACCTCAGCATGTTAGCGACACGGTGGAGTCTTGAATTTCTTTGCAGTGGAAAAGGATTTTCAGTGACGTTTATTTCTGTGTGGCTTTGGCTGATTTTATAAAATTTTGCCAGCTTTCAGGGCCCTGAAGACACTTCAACACCCCTTGTTAACAGAACCTGTTCAAACACAGATATCGCAGGGTCCAGTGGGAGCTTTTGATTCAACAGGAATCTGCATTTCTCACAAGCTCCCAGATGCTGCTGATACTGGTTTGGGGGCCATACTTTGAGAGGCATGGCGTTAGGTCAGTGGTATCCAGTGTTGGCTGTGCATATGGGACCCCTGGGAAGTTTTAAAAACCCCAAAACTTGGGTCCTACCCCATTATATCTCACTCTGCAGTGGAGTCCAGAAATTGGCATTTTTAAAGTTCTCAGGTGATGCTAACACAGCTGTGGTAGAGAAGGAACGTGCAAGCCCTCAGTTTTCATTTTGCTTGTGATGCACTCAAAGGACGCCCCCAGGATTACATATAACTTGGAAATTTAAAACCTGTTGGGGATAAAAAAAAAAAAAAATCATGGTGTTTAATCCATTCCTAAGCCAATGCAGAATTATTCTCGTATGATTCACAGTTTGGATTCTTATTCTTTTGGCTTCAATAATCTTCTCTGTGTATTCAGGGCAGATACTCAGCTGGGACACATTGGTACAGCTGATGGTTAAAATATTAAAATATTTCCATACCAGTTAGTAAATAGCTGTTGCCCAGAGACTCTCCCTTACACTCCAAACCCCTCTCTCCACAGTGAGCTCCACCACCCTCTGAGTCCCTTCCTGGGTCCTCCCACACCTCTTAACAACCCACACTCCAAGAGCAGCGCCTCCCGCTGATTGTTAAGTATTTTAAATTCCCCCCTCCCTAGCGCATTTTAGTTGCTCATCCCTACCTGTATCTTTAATTTTTGTGTCTGAGTAGATGGGCATCTCAAATAGGTAGGAAGGTCAGTTTACAAACCCAGGAGTGTAGGAAAGCCCCTCTGTGTTTGGAGAGGGAGCAGCCCTGGCTGGGGAACTGACAGCCAGGAAGTGTTCTAACTGCTCTGTGCCTCTGGGTTGGGCTGAGGCTTGAGTGAGTTAATACATAGGCAGGTCTTAGAACAGAGCCTGACATGTAGATAGCATCATAAATGTTTGTGTTTATATTCACTATCTATTACAAATGGCCACAAACCACTTAACAATTTTCCACAAACGTGGCAGCTTTAAAGAACACACATTGATCATTTCACTGTTTTTATGGGTCAGGAATCCCCATGTGGTTTAGTTAAATCCTCTGCTTCTAGATCACTCACAAGGCTGAAATCAAGCCCCAGTATTGGGTCTCATCTGAAGGCTTGCCTGGGGGAGGAGCTGCTTCTGAGAACTTCTGGCTCTTAGAAACATTCTCCTTGCACAAACTAGTGGACAGTGGTCCTCCATTCCTAGATGGCTGTTGGCCAGAGGTCACCCTCAGTTTATCTTTAATATGGGAACTTTTTCAAGGTCAGCAGAGAGAGTATGGATAGAAACTGGAAACTTTTATAATCTAATCATGAAAGTGACAGACCCCCAATACTGAATATCCCATTGGTTAGAAGCAGCTTCCTTAGGAACTTGCTTCATAAAAAACAGGAAGTGGGCCAACTGGGTGTTATTTTCAGAAGACACCCGCCACTGTAATAGTATTATAATTTAATTACTGGATGGAGGTGCTTTAACCTTTGGCATCATTGCTCTCTCTTACAGCATCAGAGCATTCAGGAGCCCTTTGACATATCAGTCTATGCAGACACCGTCCTTTGTACTAGCCTGGAGAGTCTCCTCAAGTTGGAGACTCAGTTGCCTCTGAGACAAGTTTGGGGACCAGCAATCTTTGGGGGTGGTCTATCTAAAATGTTTTCTGAGGGTCCAGACATCCTTCCACTCTTGAGGAATGTTCAGTACACACACAGGGGCTCTCCCAACCTCATGTCCTCTACTTGCACCCTTGGAGGCACCCTCCTTCCTCTGCCCTGGGCACAGTTTGCGCAATGTCCTCAACGAGTTCAGGATTTCCTAAGAGGTAAGAGAAGTCTTGTCCTTAAGGATTTTTGTTTCTTTTGAGATAGGAGCCCACAGATAGTGCTGAGTTAGAAGAAAAGGATGAGTAAAGTTATGGGAGCAGACAAGTGGGAGAGAGTCTGGGTCACTGGGCAGGTCATGAAGAGGACAAGGGCTTGCCTGGGGCATGGTGCAGAGAAAGCACAGTGAGAACACACCCACAAGGCAAGAAACCACACATCAGCCATCACTGAGAGAGACCTGAACAGGTTGCGTGTGTGGTGAGAGATGATTCTGACTGAGTTCTAAAAGTCATTAAAAGCAACAACAATGAATTATTTTATTTTTCCTGATTCTTCAAGCCAGGGATTTGTTAAAATCCCAGTGGCAATTTCGCTGTGCTCTCACTGGATGGCATTGTGTTGGTGGCTGGGCTGGGCCTGACTGGGCTGGAGCGTCCAAGAGGCTTTGCTCACGTGTCCCCAGTGGCTTGTTTCTTTCCATGTCACCAACTTGGGCTTCCTCATATCATGGTGGCCTCAGGGTGGTTGGAATTTCAAGAGGTTGGAGTTCAAGAGAGAGTATGGCAAATGTGAAGGCAGATACTGCATGTTCTTGAGGAGGCTATCAGATTTGAAGGAATTTGGATACCAGGTTGAGCAGGCTACTGGAAGTCTTTCAGTAGGAGGGAGCAACATTATATTGGTGTTTGATAAAGTAATTCTAAAGAGAGTACAGTTCAGGAGGAAAAGCAGAGAGTCTGGGGGCAGACTCTTCTCTAAGCGACAGTATGTGTGTTATTTAACTTTCTTGAGCCTCCAGCTATATCATCTGTGAAACAAGATAATGAGAATTCCTATCTTATTTACCTTATGGAACTTTTGTAAAGATTAAATAGTGAAGTATTTATAAAATACTTTATAGACCAAGCTGCTAACTTGATTGTCAGGTAACAGATGATTGGGGCAGGTGTGGTTTAAGGTGAAATATCTCAGGAATGATTAGCTTTCATGTTAGGGGTACAATAAAAAATGCTGGGGCCTCTGGCAAACAGGAGAGTTGTAGTCCTATCTGAAGAATATGGCCATTTTTTGATAGAAGTTCATCAATACCTTGTGGGAATATAGGTTCAGTGGCTAACTCCACATTTTTTGAGAAAAAAACTCAAACATTCCATTTTTATTTGCAATCATCTGGCTTGTTTTAGACATATTTATATCTTAAGGTATGGTTAGACCAAGGGAGCAATTTGTGAGCTCTTTGTAACATCTGCTGTAAACCCTAGTACTCAATGTAAATGTCAGTTATAAATTTTATCATGAATTCTTAAAACTGGGAAGTAAGGTAAACAAGTGAGAGGCCAGGAGAAAGGAAATATGTTGAGGTAGGGGAGAGAAGGGATCTGAATTAGGACAGGAGTGATGGAGATACTCAGAAATATTTCAGAAGGAGAATCAATAGGACTCACTAGCTCCTTGGTTAGGGTGGGGGTCCTGTCATTGCTGAATCATGGAATCTTTTTCAGTCCAATGAAGCCCAGAACCCAGTCTCATAATTGTGTTTTTAAATGCATAAAATCAAACACAAAGCCGACTAAGTTTGTTAAAAGTTAGTTATAAAAATAACCTGAGCAAAACACACAAACAAGCAAACACCCTAAAATATCCTGAGCATCAGATTTGTCATACTGTTACAAATATACTTTAGTGACACTAAAGATCTAGTGGCAGGTCTAACAATTTCAAGGTAGTGATGAAAATAAATGATATTTCAAGATATCTGCAATAATTGTAATGTGACATTAAAATGTACTTTCTGTTGACACAGGTGCTGCTAACACTGTTAATACTTCTGCAATTTGTTGCCTCCATTCATAATTTCAGCTAGAGCTTGTGAAAATTAAGATGTGACTTTTTTTCCTCCAACCCTGGAGGGACTCCCTGAGAGTCCCACAGACTCCCTGAGTTATAAACAAGTTGAGTGTCATTTTATTGAGGGAGTGAAAGAAGAGGTTCAGAGTTCTCTCTGAACCTGGGGAGAGTCAAGATGGATTGACTCAGGAGGCTGTAAGAAATCAGAGGATAAAGTAAAGGGGAGAGAAAGGAGTTTAAAATAGAGTTTGGGAGAATTGTGATTAATAAGAGAGTCAAAATTGAGCTTTGGAGCCAGAGTTCCTGGGTTCAAATACCGGCCCAATTTCTTCTTAACAGCTTTGTAATCTTAGTGTGTACAATAGCACCCCATTTCTGGCACCAAAGAAACACCTCATTGGCTTGTATATCAGTTACTGGGCAAAACTCTTGTGCTTCAGTTTATCCAGCTGTAAAACAAGGATGACAATTGCATCACTTACCTCCAAAGTTACTGTCAAGATCAAATGAGTAAATACAGGCAAAGCTAATACATGCCAACTACTCAGAACAGCACTGGGCACACACAGTAAAAACAATACAGACCTAGCTACTGTTATTGAAAGGATGGTGGTGGATGAAGTTCATTCATTAATTATTCATTCAACAAATATTCATCAAACAGTTATGAGGCCGAAAACAAATCAGACAAGGACTCTCCTCTCATGGACTTTAAAGTCTCTAAGGGGAAACAAATAAATAGATAATAGACAGGGTAGTGATAAATGACAATATAACAGGGTGATGGAGTAAAGTTAGACTAGATAGGAGGATCTTAAAACTGGTGGCCAGAGAAAAAGAAGGCAATTCTAGGTAGAGAGAGCAGCTGGCTCAAAGGCCCAGAGGCAGTAGTGTGCAGCATGTCCAAGGACCAGCAAGGCAGCAAGTGAGCCTGGAACAAGATGAGTGAGGGAGAGCGTGGTGGGAAATGAAGTTGGAGACTTGGGGATGGAGGGGTCAAATCCCATGTTATATGCCAGGGATGTAATGATGAATGTGTCCTAGTCAATGACCTCAAGGAGTTCAAATATCATAAGGCATTGCTGTACAAGAGGTCTGAGTGAGGGGTTAGCCACAGCTTTCTAGAGGACACATGAGCTGAGACCAAGTGACAAGCAGAGAATGACTCAAGAACAGAACAAGAAAGAGGTGTGATCGTAGAAGCCACCTAGAAGAACCAGCTAAGAAACTTACAGTCAGATCATGGAAAGCAAGGGAAGGTCGTGTTTTGAGAAGGAGAACGGGGTCTACGGTGTCAAAGCCAACAAAGAGATCAAGTAGGCAGAGATCCAGAAAGAAAGCAGGTGGTATCTAAATGGCGGTTCCAGGTGAGCAATGGCTGGAAAGTCATTGTGTCATATGGAGCAAGGGGGGGTGAGTGAGCAGCACATCTGTTCTAATCCCTGACTGTTGGGAATGGGAGTCATGTTTGAGTCACCTCTTTCAATACTTGGAATTAGTGTGTCACTGAGCACTTTCTGTTCTTGCTTTGTAAGTCTTGTTCATTCTCCCTTGGTGGATATGTAAGAACCCCACTTCTGACTGCTTCTGGTCTTCATCAGTCTACCTACCAGTGACTGCACCGATCTCATAGCTATTTTCTCAAACTGTTGCATCCTGCTTCCACTTATCAACCCCATTCTTGAATATGCTACCATATTTTGTGCTGCTGAACTTTCCCACTTGATTCTTCATCAGACTTTTACTCTGCTCCTGTGTTGTTCCAGGTATTAGGCTAGGGCTAAGATAACAGTTATTACCCTTTGTCAAGCACCTGTTGTACAAAGTCAGTGTGGATGAAGTTCTTACCTTTGAGGAGTTTATAGTCTACTGGGAAAGACAAATGAGGAAGCCAGTGACTCAGATAGTCAGTGGAGTTATTTATCGTGGGGTTTGTTTCTGGTTCTGCCCCCTCTACCATGGGGCTAGTTGTGGGCACACAACTTGCTATGGTCAATACAAACCTGTGTTTGGATGTGTCAAGTGATTTCTAGGTGGTAGTTTTAAAAATCACTGTGTGACGTGTCATGTTCCCTTCTCTGCTGTGACAAGATGGAACTTCTGTCATCCTGGGTCAAGATCACAGCCTCCTGCTGCCTGTGTTGGACATGTCCCAGGGCAAAAAAACAGACTTTTCCTATTAGGTCACTGGGACGTGGGGTTGCTTGTTAGAGCAACAAAAATGTTTCACCCTAAGCATGATTCTAGCACTTGTGGCTTCCCCTGATAATTCTTATTGGTTTCTCCTTTATTATAATGATCACATACTTCCTTTCACTTCTAGTTCCTCCCCCAATTTTTTTGATTCTTTAAAAATACCTTCCATGAAGCCTCCTTTAAATTTTCACAACATTTGCTGTCTCCATACCACTACTTAACTCCTAATCATTTACTGTGGTAGGAAGGTGATGTGAAGACACAGGAGAGGAGACGGCATCTGTAAGACAGGAGTGAAAGGTTCAGGCATTTGATAGCCACTTCCAGCTTCAGGAAGGAAATAAATCTCTGCTGTTGCCGCCGCCCAGTCTGTGCTACTCTGTGATGGTGGCTCGGCAAATGAGCTCATTCATTGTGTAGGCCACGAACTCCCTGAACACACGGGGCCTTTGTGTTTCCTGCTCTCTCTTTCTGAAATGCACTTGCCCCCGATGTCCTCCAAGATCATCCTTCACCTTCTTCAGGGTTTTACTCAAATGTTAGCTTCTTAATGTTGACTTCCTGTCTACCTTGTTTATAATTAGAGCCCTTGCACATGTCCTAGTCCCCCTTCCTAGTGTATATTTCCACTAGCACTTAGCTCAATCAAATAATATATATTTCCTAAATTTGTCCTGCTTATTATTGTCTGTCTCTTTCCACCTACTTCTAGAATGTCAGTCCTCTGTGACTGACATTGGACTCTTGTCTCTGTGTTGTATCTCAACACCCAGAGTGATGCCAGTAGAAAGCAAATATTTCTATATATATTATATATATAATACACACATATATATCTATATATACCCCTCACACATATGTGTATATATAACACATTTCCTTTATTCATTCATCTGTTGATGGACACCTAGATTGTTTCCATACCGTGGCTATTGTAAATAATGCTGCAATGAACATAAGACTGTATATCTTTTCATATATATATTATATATATATATATATACACACACAAATATATGTATATCCCACCTTCATTCTTTTTGCCTGCCCCATTGCTGCCTTTGGCAACCAGCAGTCTGTTTTCTGTATCTATAACCTGAGGCTTTTGTTTTGTATACATTTCACATATAAGTGATATCATACAGTATTTACTTTATCTGTCTTATTTATTTCACTTAGCATAATGTCCTTGAGGTTTCCATCCATGTTGTTGCAAATGACAGGATTTTCTTTCATATGACTGAATAATATTCAGATATATGTGCATATATCCCTATATATACTCCTCACACATATATGTGTATATGTCACACATTTCCTTTATTCATAGATTGTTTCCATACCTTGGCTATTGTAAATAGTGCTGCAATGAACATAAGAGTTTGTATATCTTTTCAAGTTAGTGTTGGCTGGCTTCTCTCAGGCATGCATGAAGTTGTTACCCCAGTTTATCAATGTCCTTATTCACATGTAGGACAAGGGAAAGACTGACTTCTAGATGCTCTCTTTAAAGCAAGACACTTCCTTTCCAGAAGCCCTTGGCAGAACTCTTCTTGGGTGGTATTGCCCCAGCTGACCCTGCTATTCATTCATGAACCAATAGCTAACAATGGTCAGAGTGGAGCATAACCCACAAGATTAACTAGCAGGCAGGCTTGGCTCTGGCCCACTGCCTGAGATGAAGCTGAGTTTGTATCCCTCACTGTCACCTCCCTGTTGTATGATCATGAGCCAATGTTGCAACCTTTCTGAACCTCAGTTTCCACATCTGTGAAATGGGAATCATAATGATACATGTGATAGTATTCTAAGGAGGATAAAGTGAGCACTGGTTGTAAACACCCTGCACAGCCCCCTGACAATCCATTCTACAACTAAAGACCCGGCTGATAAAGGCATTAATTGTAGCAGCTGTTGGCTGCTGCTCTGCACACGTTTGGGTCACCTTTACTCAGGCTATATTTGTAATTGCCTGGGGATTGTTCAGTGTGGCAGATTTGTGGGATCCTTTCTCAGGATTGACATAAATAACCTTACAACACCCCAGTGAGTTTGAATGGGGGGACACCGAGGCACAGTGAGGTTAAGTCACTTGCCTCAGGTCACAGAAGGCACAAGTGGCAGTCTGACTCCACACTGTGTTTTCTTATTATCACTATAGGTGGTCTCTAGTATTTGCCAACCAGGATACTGAAGCCCCAGTATTTCACTTCATTTTTTACAGAAATGCAATAGGCAGAAATCTTTGATACCATGTGCAGATGCATTGGAACCAGGTGCCAAAGTTCCCTGGCAGGTCAGTTACAAGGGATTGAATCCACCTCTGCTTAACCCCAGCATGCAGCCTCCTCACCCTGATGCCAGGCAGCAGGGAGGTCCCTGCACCAACCTGAGCTGCAGAGAGATGGCTGAGATGGAAATCCTAGTCATTATTGTGATGGTTACAAAATATTTTAGTGAGTGGGTTTGAAACACTGTAAACAGGTTTAGTCCTCATCCGCTCCTTTGCAAAGAGGCAATTTACTCAGAGAGTGAGGAACCCAACCTAAATTTAACAAACCAAAGCTGGTGAGCAATGGCAGAAGCTTGAGGAGGAGTCACCTTGGCAGTGTCAGATAAGGTAGCCAGGCGCTCCTCCTGGGGTCTTCCTGTACAACCCTCTGTGCCCCACTGGTGAGAGTTCCCAGGTCTTGGGTGTTCCAAGTGAGGTGGGAATTAGAGGCATCCTGGTTGTTGTTGCTGACCTAAGAGGCAGATTCACTAGAAGGTTTTCCTTTGCTCTCTCTGCCTGTGCTATCCAAATTCCTCTCTTTTGTCCCTAGTTCTCTCTATCTCTGTCTCTGTGTGTCTGTGTCTATCTCTGTGTTGGTACCTCTTCCTCTTCCTCTTTCTCCCATTTCTCTTTCTGTCTTCTCTTTCTCCCTCCTCTCTCATACATGCACACATTTGCTCTATTGGCATGGTCAGAGTGCCACCTGTTTAGGGCCCCAGGCATGGAAGAGAAACCTTCCTAAGCCCCAATGATAGGTCTCAGCTGCTGGCGGGGCACATTCCATGGAAAGCCACATCTTAGATCAGGCTCCCAGAAAGCAGAGTCTGGGGTGCAGATTCTTGGGCAAAAGGATATATGGCAGGGGCATTCTTGGGAGAGACCTCTAAGGCAGTTTCTCCAATTTGGCCGCACATTGTAATTACCTGGTAGGTTTTTAAAAGTCCTGATGGCTGGACCTTGTTCCATACCAATTAAATCAGCATCTGGGTGGGTGGGGAGGGGGGATAAAGGGTGTTTCCAGCTTGAGAACCAGTGATCTCTAGAAAATGAGGGGTATGGGACCTTCCTGGTGGTACAGGGAGTGGGCACAGCACTATGAAGCTATCTGCAGCCTATGTAGCATAAGTTCAATCCCAGGCCAGGGAGCTGCCTGCATGGCGCAGCAGACCTCTCCTGTCTCGCCCGCTGCTCCCCTTAGCACTGTGTTTCAGTGGATCTACCCGTTCTGCTCCCTACTCTGTCTCTGGTGAGTCCTCATACTACCCTCCCCCGCCCCCATACCTCTGGCCCGTACCCCAGTTCTTGTATGCATAAATAAATAAATCTTAAAAAAAATAGAACTGGTTGAAAAAAAAAAAGAAAATGAGGAGACTGATAGATCAGGGGAAGAAGTAGAAAAAGGAGGTGGGTTCAGTTCAAGGTCATGGGAGTTCCCGACCATGAAAAGCACCACAGATGTCATCCCACCCAGGGCTTGGGACCAGGCTGGCAGCTGTTGGCAGCCCGACTTGGAGCAGTCTAGGATGGGTGACTCTACCTGGTAAAGATGTGCCAGCAGCCTCCTTTCACTAATATTACAGGGTTTACATTTCTGTTTTAGAATCTGTGCCTTTCAGCCTGGGAGATGTGATGTTGAGCAAAGAGAAAACTGAAAGTGCCAATGGTGTGAAGTTGATTCATTTATTGAGTTGCCATGACATGCCTTGTCCTTTATGCAATTTATGTTAATAGGAAAGACAAATAATAAAAAATGGAGCGCAAGCATAAACAGGTTATTTCCATTGGAGCTATCAGGGGTGATTATGGGAGGAGCCAGGGAGGTAACTGACAATACTCAGCAGCAGGCGGGCAGGGAAGGCCCATCAGAGGACATGGCCCAAGACCTGAGCAAGAGAAGGAAGAAGATGTTGAAGATCTGGGGATAAGTATGCCAGGCAGAAGACAGCAAGTGCAAAGACCCTGAGGTAGTGGTGAGTCTGGCTTGTTTCAGGAGTGGGTGGGAGCTGGTGAGAATGGGGTAGGATGGGCTGGGAGGAGGTGAGCAGTGGAAGATGAGGTTGGCAAGAATCAGATCATGCAAATCCTTGCAGTCTAGCCTGGAGAGGCTGGGCTAGTTTTCCTAGGTGTCACAGGGAGCCACTGAAGGTTTGGAGCAAGAGAGTATGATGATTTGTTTTAGAATTTTCTTTTGAAGACAAAGTTGAAATAATATAAAATTGACCATTGTAAAGTGAACAATTCAGTCACACTTGGTACATTTATGATGTTGTGTAAACAATACCTCTATTTTTACCCAAAAAAGTTAGCCCTACAACCATTAAGCAGTCAATCTCCATTTTCTCAGCCCCTGGCAACCACCAGTCTGCTCTTCCTGTCTCTGAATTGACCTATTCTGGATGTTTCCTACAGATGGAATCACATAAAGTGTATCCTTTATGTGTCTCGCTTATTTCAATGAATATCATACTTTCAAGGTCTATTCATGTTGTAGTATGTATCAGGGCTTTGCTCCCTTTTTAAAAAGATTTATTTATTTATGCATACAAGACCTGGGGTGCAAGCCAGAGATGTGGGAGGTGAGAGGATTCGCCAGAGACAGAATGGGGAGCAGAACAGGCGGACTGACTGAAATATACTGCTGATGGGAGCAGCAGCCGAGACAGGAGAGATCTGCACCTCCCTGGCCCAGGATCAAACTGTGCTGCAGTGGCTGCAGGTAGCTTCATAGTGCTGCATCTTAACCCCTTGCGCCACTAGGGAGGCCCCATTTGCTCCTTTTTTTAATGACTGAAGAATATTTCATTGATGACTAGAGCACATTTTAATTTTTTGCTCATCCAATGGACATTTGCATGCATATGAATGTGTTTGAATTCTCTTTTTTTTTTAAAGATTAATTTATTTATGCATACAAGAGGAGTCACCAGAGACAGAGCGGGGAAAAGAACAGGTGAATGTACTGAAATACACTGCTGAGGGGAGCAGCAGGCGCAACAGGAGAGGTCTGCTGCGCCATGTAGTAGCTCCCTGGCCGGGGATCGAACCCATGCTGCAGAAACTTTGGACAGTCTCAACAGTGCTGGGTCTTAACCCCTTGTGCCACCAGGGAGGCCCTGAATTTTCATTTTTAATTCTTTTGGTTATAATACACCTAGGAGTAGATTCAGCATTTTTACTACTACTGTATTCTGTGTCTTCTGTGTGAAGAAAAGCTTGTTGGGTGTCAGGGAATTGCTGAGAGGCCAGGGAGGAAGCTACTGTGATAGTCTGGGCAGGCAATAGTGGTAGCCTGGCTAAGGGGTGTGGCAATGGACATAGGAACATGTAGTTGAGTTGTACTGGGGTTCTGGAAGACTAATTGATGGAGAAGATGTGGGGGAAGCTGGAGGAGCTA
The DNA here is from genome assembly GCF_014898055.3 of Talpa occidentalis. Taxonomy (NCBI): domain Eukaryota; kingdom Metazoa; phylum Chordata; class Mammalia; order Eulipotyphla; family Talpidae; genus Talpa; species Talpa occidentalis. Next base: position 41,095,104 of record NW_023601212.1, on the reverse strand, counting down.
CTCCTTAAAGGTGTGCCATGATTTGGGGGTAGAAAAGATCTTTGAAAATAATGGCAGCTATTCTCACTAAGCACATTAGTTCTCTCACCACCCAGCTATTCCGTCCTTGAGCAGAGCTGTCCATGGATCTTGGCCCCTTCCTGCTTCTCTGATTCCATCTTTCCAAAGACCCTCCTTGTTTCCTACTCTTCACCACCATTAGCCTTCTTCTTGCCCTTAAAATCCACAGACCTATTCTGCCCCAGGGTCTTTGCACCTGCCTTTACTACTTTGAATGCTCTACCACCATATCCACACGGTGGTCTCTTTTAAGTATCAACTCCAATGCCACCTGATCAGAGAGACTTTCCCCAGTTCTTGTCATTCTCTACCACACGTTCCCATTTTATCACCTACTATTTTGTGATATCTGAAATTATCTTTATGAATTCATTTGTGGCTGGATTTATTGTCCTCAGTCCATGAGGCTGTCAGCCTCTTGAGGGCAGGGATATTTGTCTAGTTCACAGTTGTGTCGTGAGGCCTCTGGCACACAGCGGGTGCTCTGGTGTTGTGCTGTGACTGCACTTTAAGTGGTCCAAATACACTTGTGTGCCACAGAATGACATGTCAGTCATCGAATGATCATGTATATGACAGGGGTCCTAACAGGCGGTACCATATTGTCTCATGTGTAGTAGGCTGCACCACCTAAGCTTGTGCAATTACACTCTGTTGTTTGCATGATGATGAGGCACCTAACTAAGCATTCCATTGTTAAGCCGCCTAGGACTGTACTTAACATGGTTGACCTCTGCCCTGAAGGGATCCAGAAGACTGGCTTGTCAAGTGAGAGAAAACCTGAAGATAAGGTTGAAGGGGCCAGGCTGGCCCACATAATGTTTTATAGCTCCAGTCCCAGCAAGGAATGCTGCATCTGAGGGGAAGTGTCACTGTCTGGGGAGGAGGCTGTTGCCTGTCTTGATGAGGCAGGGAACTGACAATAATGCCCACTCTTTTTTGTTTTATGGGCTAGTACAATGTGGACCAAGGGGTTCGTGGCTCCAAGCCCAGTTGCAGAGTTAACAATTAATTGTGCACCTTGGGCATGATCCCGGACCTCTGTAACCATTTCTGCATCTGGAAAACGGGGACAGGGAGTTTCCCTTTCAGACATAGTAGAAGAATCTTAAGACTCTTGGTCATTATCTGATGAGCAGTAAATAAACTCTCTCCAAACAATGAAGTATTAGATTGTTATTACATGCAAACTAATAATAATTAGTAATAAATATCTGTTATGATTGATTAATATGGTTATTTTTAGAATAATCAATGATATTCCCAGAGCAATAATAGGGGCAGCTGTAGCATAGCAATTTGAAGAATGAAAAATTGGCCCACATATCTGGATTCAAATTCTGAGTGTGCCACTGTGTGACTTTAGCTGCATCACTTTGCTTCCCTGCTCCTTGATTCCCTCATTTGTATAATGGGATAGTGATCTCAAGGTGAGTTAATACACATACAGTGCCTGGCATGCAATGGGTGTTATGGAGTAATTATTCCTATTTTTTTTAAGTAATAAATTTTATTTTTATATTCCCCATACAATTGCAACCCCCCCATTCTGACCCCAATCCCTCCCCTCCCACCCCCCAAAAAGTGTCTCTGGTTCATAGATTTTTGTTGATTTTGATTTTCACTTTCTTATAGTTATTCATTTTCCTGGTCCCTTATTTAAGTTTTCTAGATTCCTGCTATGAGTGAGACCATCCGGTATTTTTCTTTTTCTTTCTGGCTTATTTCGCTGAGCATGATCCCTTCCAGCGCCATCCATGTTGCTGCAAATTGCATGTGTTTATCTTTTTTGAATGCTGAGTAATATTTAGTCCTATTTTTTTTTTATTCTTGTTGCTACTTTGACATCTATCAAATTGAATCTTCCCCATAATTTGAGATAGTTCTTTGTGCATTAAGATAGTTCTTTGTGTGTTAGTCTATTAAAGTGGCTTTTTCCAAAATAACCCTGTAGGACTGTGTCTCCAACCCCAAATGACTTCCCTCCTCTCTTTTCCTCTCCGGTGCGCCCTCATCCCCTCCCCTTTTCATCCCCTCCCTCCGTACTTAGCAAGAGGGCCCAGGGAGAGATCCAGTCCGGGCTGGCCTATTCCAATAAAATATTAGAATGATGACACTGTTGATAGGCTCACATCACACAGGTGTGCTGGGGACTTTTGTGTGTTTGGAAATGGTCAGAGTAAATATCGCCCAGGTGTCTCATCTCAAGACAGAGTGGTTGGAGGGTAAATGGCATTTTCACAAGCCGGAGTGACACATCAAGTAGACGATCAAGGCATAGATCCTCTGAGGGCCTCGACCTGACCGCCGTCAGAGAAACCCAAGTTCACCACTGTCTACTTCCGTCGTTTCTCCACGAAGAACCTCTTCAAGCAGGGGTGGGGGGAGGGGGCAGGAAAAACAGCCTCCATTAAGTCGGGGTGATGCTCATGATGGGGCGCAGGCAAATAAGAGAGCCTGAGCCTCCTCTCCCTGAACAAGGCTCATCTGAGGGCAGACGTGATCTGCAGATGTGGCTGGGTAGCCGCTGGGGTAAACTTTAAGTCACCGTGAAGGCTAGACAAGACCTAGGCCAGGGTGAGGAGGATGAGACAGTTGTTTTAGGTGCAAAATTCAAGGGATCCCCAAAAACCTAGACATTAAGATAAATATTTTGATGCAAAATTTAAAAAAAATGCAAAAATCCATGATGACCAAAATATCAGAATTTTATTAAATTCTTTTTCTTTTATTAAATTTATTTATTTTCTTACATTGTTGTTCATTTTTGGACAATATTTGATTTCTCCCCTCAGGTGTAGCCCCAATAAATTTCCCACCACCACAGCACCAGTGACCTGTCACCCCAGTGTCCTGTGCTCTTCCTTCCCTGTTTTGACGCCTTCTTCTCCCACCTGCTGTGTGCCCCAGATCTATGGTCAGCTTGCCAGCTTTGTCTTTCTCCTGACCTTTTGTGTCTCTATATTCCACATATAAAAATTTTCAAGGCAAGCTCTTCCCTTTGGCTGGGGTTGTGGCACGGCTTGGCGTGAGCCATGGGTGGTAAGTGTATGGGCTTTATGGGTCAGGTCCTACACTGAAGTCTTAAGTCCCAGAACGTCAGAATGAGGCTTATTTGAAAACAGGATCATTGCAGATGTAATTAGTTAAGATTAATCGATAATGACTAATTATTGACTAAATAAACATAAAATAAATATTACTAGTTACTAATGAAGTAGGAGGTGTCCATAGAAAAAGGGAAATTTGAACATAGAGATGTGTGCTTGGGGGAAAAAGCTGTGTAAAGATTGAGTTATGGGGCCACAGGCCAAGGAACTGCCGGAAATCAGGAGAGAAACCTGAACAGACCCCAACTTGGGCTGTTGATGCCTTGATTTCGGACTCTGCCCTCTGCAGTGGTGAGACAATAAACTCCTGTTGTTTAAGCCACTCAGCTTGTGTGCTGTGTGACAGTAGCCCTACCTGACAAATACAGCCAGGGGGTGTAGTGGTTCAATTTTATTCTCAAAATGAGTGCCTTATTCTCACCTTTAGTCCAGCCCCACATGATGGACATGTGAGGACACGGGACTGTGGACTTTCTGTCTTTCTTCTACCCTCCCTTCCCTTTTTCCTTTCCTCTCTTCCTTTTTCTTTCTCTTAAATAACAGTTTTTTTGGGATATGATTCACATACCGTAAAACCGATCCCTTTAAACTATACAATTCAATGTTTTTTAAAATATGCATAAAGTTATCAAATTGTCTCCACTGTACATTTTCATAAAGATAATGCAAACTAGAGATAATGCAAACGAATTCTCCCATAGAGAATCCTGTGCCCATTGTTGGCTGTTGTTTTCTAGGTTAAAAGCAAAACAAAACAATAAAACAACTTAACCCAGAACTTACTCAACCTGCAGAGAACAACTGCTTTGGTCTCCCCACTGGGGACTCACAAGAAGCCATGGGACCCGGCACCAGTGTCAGGCAGGCAGGGTGTGTGTGGGCCTCGGCCCTGAAGAATGGTCCTGGGCTCCTCTAGGTGCCCACATGATCTCTTTCACTGTTGGCTCAAGGGGAAGGCCAGGGTGGCATTGAGGGGGCTGTAAGATTGCAGATGGGGGGCACACAGGGAAATTAGGGATGGGGGCTACTTATCAACTGATATAGAAATATTTTGCAATTGTAACAGCCCAGAGGGTAAGCAGCAGCTGCGATTATAACCTTCTGGTTGGTATGGAGACCTTGAGCTGTTCAAGAGCTGGATCTATGCGTTGGCCCACTATGTAGTACCTGAATGTGGTGGAACATGGGTGGCCAGAATCTATTTGTTGAATAGATCTTTAAAGCTTGGAGAATAATAAGGTTTTGGGGAAAGTCGGTGAAGCTGGTGTTCCCCTTAAAGGACTTGGTTGAGAAGACTTCACTGTGGAGGGGTGCAGCTTTCAGACAGAAACATGATTAAGAAGAGGTCAAATCCCAGAGTCCACATTTGGGTTTCACCTATGTCACCTCCTCACTGTGTCACCCAGGACCTCAGTGGTTTCTGGCCTGTAGGTTGGAAGGGATAATATTTCCTCTCCACTCTTAATTTGGGACAAGAATTTAAGTAGAAATAGTTTTTTGGAAAGTGATCCCAGCAGAGGTAAGGGGAAGTGCAGTGGGAAAGGGGAATGGACTGTTACCAAGGAGTTACCCGTGGGCAGCTGGGGCTCAGTTGCAACGAGGAGCTGGGGGGCAGTGGAAAGTGTACTCCGGGACTCATTCCATTTATGTAGGGAGGGGGCTGAGCATTTAGCAACCAGTTTTTGTGGGTCATTGGATGAGGTTATTAATTGCTTATGGTATTAACCCCCCAATACTCTGGCTGTCCTCCATCCCCCAAAACTCAGTACACCAACAGCATCTGGCATAAGGGTCTCGTGACTAGTCCCTGAGATAATGTGTGAAAACCACAGGTCCTCAACGTTGAGTGCTATTATCTCTGAAGTTGTTGCTCCCAAGTGCTGTGGAAAGAAGGCTGATGTTAGGGTAAGACTAGGCTACTGGAACAAAGAGCCCGATACTAACCTTAAAGAGGATAAGAGTTTGTTTCTCCATTTGTTACAGTCCGAGGTGTGCAGGTAGCTTTTATCATGTGGCTCCACCATAGTTGCATACACTGTGGATGCTCCACCCACATGCCCCTGGCACTTAGCACTTCTCAACAGACAGGACCTACATCTCGCTGCAGGTCTGATAGCATTTCTAGTCAGCCAGAGTTTACTATGAGTGCAAGATAAACCTGAATTGTTGAATTGATAGGAAGCAGCCCCAGCCAGTGACTGTTGAGGTTTGCTAGATAAATATTCCGCCTACTTCCCTCTGGGCGGGAGCTCTGAGGTGTGTGTCCTACGTTGTCTTCCTGAGCTCACCAGCAGGTTTGAATCCCAGGCATCTTTGGTGGTAACTGACTCTAAAGCAGAATCCTCATGACTGCCTTCCCTATTTTGTCTAACTTCCCATTAGCTTACTGGTATTTTCTAGGGTCAGTTCATAAATAAATACTTACATCTGAATCCTTGTCTCAAGGATTATAACTAAATATGAAGAAATATTTTTCCCCCGTAAGGTACAGATCCAGAAGAGGCACCTAAAGCTTCTGCTCGTATTTTCCTGGACACATGACCACATGGAATCACAAGGGTAGCTGGGAAGTGTAGTCCATCCTCATGTCAGGATGCTGGTGGGTATGAATAATCTTTTCCACAAAGGTGGCTGACTGAGAATGAAAACTCGACCACCTTTATTCATAAAGTACATCATTCACTGCAGATAATGCCATGTTCACAATGATGTCTCTTTCCCTAGATTAACCTAAAACTTCCTTTTTGGCTCAAGAACAAAATCAGTTCTCAGCCCTGCAGTCTCGGTGCTAAAGCACTCGAACACTGAAGCACAGAGAAATCTGCCTATTTTTTTGTTTGTTTTTGTTTTAGATGACACATGTAGGGATTATGTGTCTGGACCCTGAAATAGCTGCCCCCACCCAAGCCTGCCAACTAGACAGACAGAGACCCCAAATATTCATACAGTTATTTAGTTAGGTTGACCTAGTATTTGTAGCCAGTTTTCTTGGGAACAATTTCTGGTTAAATATTCTTCAGAGGATTTTTTTTTAATTTTATTTTTTCTATTTTTTATTTTCATTTTTTTGGGGGTGGGGAGGTTGTCAAGCAAGCTTAAGCCTCATGGTTTCTTTTTTCCCTAGAGGAAGCAGGTGTGGATGGAAACCTCTCCAGCATCCAGAGCCCAGAAAAGCTGGTTCTTAATCCTTTTGCCTTGGAGGCATTTTTTTCCCCCACCACTCCAGCATCTTGCCAGCCAGTTTTTCTGTGCTTTCCTCTTCCTCCCCCAACTTGGGGCCTTTCCCCAACGCTCTGGGATTAAAAAGTGCTGAGGTCAGTGTCTCTAAGCGCTCTGCCTTCCTGTTGTCATAGCAAAGGGAGCTGGCAAAGGCCTACTAACTCCTTCCTCCTCAGGGCCTCTGAGCAACCTGGGACCATGGTTCAACTGGGACTTTAGCCCTTTAGAATTTCAAACAGCAATCCTCTATTAGCTAGCTCATCATAGTCTTATTATTTAATATATATTTTTTCATTTTAAAAGTTTTTGAAAATTGAGGTATAAGATGTGCTGGGGAAGATGTGTAAAACACATGTACTGTCAATTCGTTGTTTGGTGGATTTTTATGAGAGTAAACAACTATGTGAACATCATTCACATTGGGTGTGAACCAACCCTACCTCCAAGAGTTCCTTGGGTGCCCATTCCTAGTATACCCCTTATTCTGATGACTATCGTTATTGATTAGGTTTACCTGTTTAGAACTTCCAATAAATGGAAACCCTCACTGTTCTTATTCTTTGTCACATATGATCAACATTATTCTCATTGTAAATGTGAATAAAATAATCTTTAGGAAACCTTACTGTCTTTATTGCTGCTTTATAACAATAGCAAATATTTACATGGTGCTTACAGTATGCCAGACACTGATCTAAGTGCTTTGCATATATCAACTTTTACTTCCCATACAACCTTGTGAGGTTGGTACTGCTATTACTTTCCAGATGAGGAAACTGGTGATGAGGCACAGAGAGTTTAAGGGGCTAGCTTAAGGCCATCCAGCTGGAGCTGGCAAAGCTGAGATCCAAACACAAGCAGACTATCTCTGGGATTAGCCATCAAGCATTACATACTTTCAGTTCAGGTGTGGTGGCCTCTGAAATGGTCCCAATGATCCCATCTCCTGATCTTCATGTCCTTGTATAACTAATTCCTGTCCCTTGAGTGTGTGGAACTAATGATTCCCTACTAATAGCTAGACTACAGCAAAGTGAGAGGATGTGATACCTTGTTAGGTTATGAAAAGCCTGTGTCTTCTGTCTTGCTCTACTTTCATGCTCTTTTGCTTTCTGGCTTTGGTGAAGCCAGTAGCCATGCTGGGAAATGTCCTATGGAGTGGCCCACGCGAGAAGGAACTAAGCAGGACCTGTAACCAAAAGACTGTGAGGAATAGGATCTCGCCGACAGCCATGTGAGTGAGCATGGAAATAAACCCTTCCTTAGTTGAGCTTTCAGATGAAACCACAGTCCTAGATGACATCTTGAGGGCAGCCACACGAGAGAATTTAAGGCAGAGGAACCCAGATAAGCCATGCCAGAAACTATAGAATCATAAGTGTTTGTTGTCATAGGCTGCTAAGCTCTGGGATAATTTGTCATGCATTTGATAATAATAAGCCAAATAAAAAGCTTGTATTGTAAATGTGATTTTGAACAACACCCCTGGCCCCAGATGCTGATCTAATCCATGCTCCTAAGCATTTTCAATGTAAAAATTCCAGCACTGCATTAGCTTTAAATCTAAATTTAATACAAAAGCCTTCCCCTACTCCCAAGATTAATTTCTTGGTCCAAACTTGTTAAAAATCTGGCATTGATGGTTTTGTGCTAAGGGTTGCAGGAATCTTGCACATGCTGTCTTTCCCATTCCGTGTATGCTTTACCATGACATCAATGAATTCTTATTTAAAACAAAATCAATATTTCAAAATGTCTGACTCTTTCCCCTTATTTTTCCGTGAGATAATCCCCATTAATGGTGGTGATGATCCTTCCCATTTTATATTAGGATAAGCAGAATTAGCTTTACATGTGTCTATAGATTTGCATCATATCCTTTTCCACTTAAAATGGGATAATGATGATGTCTTTATTATATGGACTAGGATTTCTTCCCAACCTTACTTTCCCGTTGCTTAGTGACCAGCTCCTATGTGCTAATTTGTGATCCAGGATTTGGGACCCATCAGTGCCTTCATTTGAAAGCCTTTTAAAAACCCTTCCTTTGTCTTCTACCTTATTTTTGTTCTTTCTCATCTGTAAAATGGGAATAATACCAGAATATACCTCATATAGTTTTGGAGAGAATGAGTTGAGTTATTGTACATACATTTTTAGCTAAGTACCTAGCATGCAGTAAAAGTTAGATTTATTAGCTATTACTATCAGCATCTCTCCATGATAATTCCCCTTCTTTTTTTCTGCCATACACTTCTTTCTCACATGCCTTCTTACTTTTCATTTTTTATAGGAGGGAAGGGTGCTTGAATTCTGACAGTGTTCTGTGTGGGTCCATTACCAGCGGCTGGGAAGAGAAGAATGAACTAAATTAGAAGATGCAATTGACTATCTCAGGGAGCAGAGCTGAGCCAGCTGGAATGAAAGGGACACATCTTCCACCCTGTCCCCATCCCATTTCCCCCCTGCTCCCTCCTCTGATAAATTATTTCTCATTGTTTCCAGGGATCTAGAGGAGTTTAGCTTGGCAGGTGGGCCCTGGAGCTGGGGCTGGTCACACAGCAGAAGATGAAAGAAAGGCCTGCTGCTGGCGAGAGCCACCCACTCCTTTATCTGCCTGTCTCCGAGGTCCCTCTGTTCCCTTCCCACACACCTTGCTTGCTATTTAATCAGAAGAGAGGATGCACGCCCGAGCCCTGCAGCCACCACCAGCAGTACAGCCTTTTGCTTTTCTTACCCTTTTAAAAATAAATCCATTGTCAGAAGAAGGCGACACTTTACTATTTGATCACTCACGCACTTGTTCATTCAACACAACAGCTACTTACTGGGTGCACTGAGGTCAGTGCGGGGAACACAAACATGACAAGGCCACAGAGCTTACTCCTTAGGAACCCATGGTCCTGATTACACAGACCAACAGACTCCTTGGTGCCAGGCAAACACTGTGGGAAGAAGGTTCTGAGTGTGCTGGGAGCCCTGGGTTTGCTCTGTGGAATTAGGGAAATCTTCAGAGTGGAGGCAGCATCGAGCCAAGGTGTACGTGATGAGTTGAAGCTTGTCACGCTGGTAAATACGGTCATGGTCTGGAAGAGGGTATTCCAGCTGGATGGGATGGCTCAGGGGTATCAGTCAGCGTCCTTTTAGTTGTAAGAGACATAAACACAGGCAACCTGACATGGGATAGGAAAGGGGGGTTAGGGGGAGGGATCTGTGGCTGAATCTAAAATACAGGACTCAGTAAAGGCTGCATACAGAGGCTTTATTAAGATCATATTTCACAAATGGCTGCATCCAGGGCCTGGAATAAAGTCATCAGCCTGTGGTCTAATAAAAAAAATTGGTTTTTATGCCCAGTTTCCTGACACAGAGTTTGTGTGTGTGTGTGTTCTAATGAGATGACGCTTGGCCCGGGAGCTCCTGTTTCCAGCAACTATTCTAGATGGAGGGGGATCAAAGAGGTAATAACCTCCTCTCAAAGAGTTTATATTCTAGAGCGAAGAGGCAGCCCTGGAAGATCAGGATACACACTGACTCTAGGAGGGATTGGCTGATTCTACTGAAAAATATTAGAAAAGGATTTATGAAGCGTGTGTTTCCTGATGTAGGTTGTTGTCTGTCAAACACTCAGGGAAAGAGGAAAGGTTTGGAGCTGGCTTAAGGGTGTGGATTGTCTTAGATATTGGAGGAAAGGAAAATAATTGAGTGCAGATACCTGTGCTTCTCCAAACGGCCTGCCCTCCTGGTGCTCTGGAGGAACTTAAAAAAATAAAATGGCAATGCCAAAGCCCTGCTCTAGACCAGCCAAAACTTACTCTCTGATGGTGGATATTTAAATTTTTAATTTTAATTTTAATTTTAGCTTTGGTTTAAAACATTATATAGGTTTTAAGTATGTAACATTATAAAGTAACATCCACATGGCATTATGTTCACCAGCAAAAGTCTAGTTTTCAATGCAATAATTTCCATGCAATTATCCATTTTATCCAACGCATGTACCCCCTCCCCCTCTCCTCTGGTAACCTCCATTTTGTTCTTATAATTCAAGAGTTTGTTTTGTTTGTTTAGTTTCCTTACCTTCTACAGATGAGTAAAATTGTATTTGTCTTTCTCTGATTTATTTCAGTTATCATAATGCTCTCTACGTCCCTCCATGTTGTTGCAAATGGCAAAATTCCATCCTTTTACAATAGCCAAGTAGTATTTAATTGTGTATAAATAGCACATCTTCTTTGTCCATTCATCCTTCAATGGACACTTGATTGTGTCCAAATATTGGCTACTGTGAATAGTGCTGCAATAAACATAGGATACATATAAATTTTAGAATTAATATTTTCATATCATTCAGACAAATCAATGGTGGGTATTTGAAAAACCCTCCTTGCCTCTGGGAATTATAATGTGCAATCAGCATAGAGACTCTCTGGGCTAGAATTTATGCTTCAAGAAAATAAAGACTTGGTAGATAATGAGATAAGGGTTTGGTAGACAGAGGTAGAAACAAGCTCTGGACTTTACCCAGTGGGCAGGAGACTCTCTCTGCAACAATGTGGATGCTTGGTTGGAAGCCTAGAATCCTAGAGCAAAAGCGTTTAGCCTAGGAGCAAAAGAGAGTTATTGAAATAATTACCATGTGGCCTAGAAATCCTTTTCTGAGTATATGCCAAAAAAACTAAAATCAGGGTCTTGATGAGATACCTGCACACCCATGTTCACACCAGCATTATTCACAGTAGCCAAAAGGTGGAAGTAAACTAAATGTCCATTGCTGGGTAGGTGAGTAGATAAACAAAATGTGACTTATACATGCAATAGAATAATATTTAGTTTTAAAAGGGGAAGAAATTCTGACATGTTACAATGTGGGTGAAACTTAAGGACATTACACTGAGTGAAACAAGCCAGTCACAAAAAGACAAACACTATATGACTCTACTTACATGAGGTCCCCAGTCAAATTCATAGACAGAAATCAGAATGGTGCTTAACAGGGCAACGGGAGATGGAGTGGGGGTTAGTTTTAGGGTGTTCAGAGTTCCAGTTTTGTAAGATGAAAGGAGTTCTGGAGATGGTTGGTGATGATGGTTGCATGACAAGGTTAATGTACTTAATACTACTGAGTTCTGCACTTAAAAATCATTAAGATAATACATTTTATGTTATGTGTGTTATACCACAACTTAAAAAAAAAAAAAGAAACAGATCGTCACTAAAATTTTGAGTCAGGGAATTTCTTTATCAGAGGTATGAGTTAGAAAAAGACCTCTGGGGGCAGTTTGAGGGATGGTTGCAGGGAAATAACATTAAAGGAAGGGGAACTAGGGAGGATACTGCAGTAATCCCAGCAAGTGTTGCTGGAGGCCTGAACTAGGTGGTCATGGGAATGGAGAGAAAGGTTTGGAGAGAAAGGAATAAGTGACTGGCTGACCAATGGACTAGTGGTGGTGAAGAGTTCTTTGAATCTCTGTAGATCTGTTATTGATGCTTGTAAAGACTCATCATCTGGACTAGGGTTCCCAGCAGGGTCTAAACTGGGATTCAACAGATTGTTATGTTTTAGTAATTAATGAATAATTAATAAACATCTGCATCTTCTACTCCTCCCCAACCTGTCCCATTCCCCTCCCCACTTCCATCCCTCATTCCTACAATATTCATAGGTTTCTTTTCTTTTTTTCCCTCAGTGTCATTTCATGCAAACTCATGAAGTATGTGTGAACATAAATATTTATTTTCATTTTCCCTCCTTCCTTACATAAAAAGGCACATACTCGATATGCAGTTTGCCATCTAGCATTTTTTTCAATTAACACTGTTCTTGAAGATCTTTCCAGATTCCTTTGGTGGGAGCTTCCTTCTCAGAGAGACAATATTACAGTAGCATTGTTGAGAGCACAGGAAGAGCTGAGGAAGAAGGAGAAACTGAGGCTTCCTATTTCACCCCTCCCCCTACCCTAGGGGTATCTTCCCACAGACTTGGGTGTGCTAGGAAGGTGACTTCACAGCATCCCATTCCACTACCCTCTATCATTTCCCTGAGCTGCCAGCAGCTCACTTGGGCTTCTTTTCATGCTCACATAATTGCCTGCTCCCAGACCCTCAAATCACTATCCTTCTCCATGACCTGCCTTGCCTCTGTCTAGCTGTGCGGTCTTGTGCAAGTTACTGACCCTCTCAAGCCCTCAGTTTCTTTACCTAAATTGGATAGTGGTTATAGTGCCGCTCTTGTGGTTGTGATGAGTTAATACATATAACACATTTAGAATAGTGCAGTGCACAGGGTAAGTAACTTATGTCTAAGCTGTGATTATTTTCTTGGTGGTCCATAATTTATGAAACCAGCCCCTACTGATAGATACCTGGGTTGTTTCCTATAGTCAGCCATTACATGCAAGATTATATTATATTATATTATAACTGCACATCTGTCGTTTAAAAAACATGTTAATGTAACATGGACAATGGGATAAATTTGGAGATGATGGCTTACTCAAGGAGCAAAGGCATTTTGGTTGATATTGCCAAATGACCTTCCACCAGGCTTGTGCCCCTCCCACCAGCAATGGATAAGACAGCCTGTCACCCCTTCAGTTCTGCCAACAGAGTGTGTTGTTCTTTAGCTTTTGCCCACGAGAGAGGTAGAATATGGCATCTCAGGATAATTTTAATTGCTTTTTTCCTATTATGAGTGAAAATGGCCCCCTTGTCATCTGTTTAAGGGCCATTTGTATTTCCTCGGGCACCTGTGGAAAGTGATTACTAAAGCAAAAGGCAGGACATGCATAATAGGTTGACTGGCCTATTTTTAAATCTCAGCTGCTGCTGCCAGTCAACACATCTGATTATCATTTAGCTTGATTTTTGGTATGGATGTGGCATTCTCATCTGCTTAATTTTATGTGTCTGAGGTCTTGACTCAAGTGTCACCTTCTCCAAACACATGTATTTTGTCTTGTGGTACTGTCTGGTTCACTTGTGTGTTTCCTATTATCTTTGCTCCCTCACCATCATGAGCTCATCCCCAAAAACCGTGCCAACTCTATGAGTGCAAAGATAAGGGAGAATATGGCCTCATGGCCTTCTGGTTTTAGGGTTGTCAAAATGATAACCATCTCTGGTTTCCTTTGGAATTGCAGAGTCACACTCAGCATTTTGAGGGAAACTCATCCATCCACCCACCCACCTGCCTGTCTGTCCTCTGTCCATCCATCCACCTACCTGCCTATCCATCCATCCATCCACCAATTACTCATCCACTCATCCATCTGTTTACTTATTCAACAATATCTCAAGAACCTGTTATGTGTCATGTCTCATACTAGACCCTGCAAGTACAATAGTGAGTAATACAGATATAGTCCTGCCTGCCAGCATCCCAGGTTAGCAGGGCAATTGAAGTGCTCTTACAAAAGAGCAAGGTTTATAATTTCAGATTTCAGTGTTGAATGTAGTCTAACAATATCAAAGAAGGCTTCTTGGATAAAAGAACATGAACATGGAACATGGAGAGTGAGTAGGAAATAACTGGGGAAGGAGAGGAGGGAAGCTATGGACATAGTGTGGTAAAGGTCGGGAGATGGAAAATAAGATGGTGCACTTAAGAATTGAAAGGAGTCCAGGAAAGCTAGAAAGTAGAGTTGGGAGAGAGGAAGCTGTAACTGGGGTAGGGACCAGATCATGTAGGGTCTCTGGGCCACATTAATGGAATTGGAATTAATCTTAAGAGATGATGGTAGAATTTGATGGAAGCAACAGCAATGAAGAGAAGTGGGGGTGCATTAGACAAGATAGGAAATGCTAAACATAGTCATTGCTCACTCAACTGTCCCAGATGGGTGGTTCTGCTAAGAGGCTTTTCTCCAGGTGGTGACTCAGGGATCTAGGGTCTGTTAACCTTGTACTTTGCTTCTCCTAGGTAGGGCTTCTGAGTTCCCCAGTGGTGCTTCCAAATTTGGCTAGCAGATGAGGAAGAGAGAATGGAAGGTCTTGCGCTGGACATTTCTTATGGGCCAGGCTTAGAAGCAGATCCCATCAATTCTGCCTAAATGTCACTGGTCAGCAGGCAGTTCCAGGGCCCCAACTCACTGCTGGGAAAGGGGCATGTATATCCTTGCTGTATGTCCAGGAGGAAAAGGAAATAGGATTTGGCAGTCCTACAGCACTGTCACTGCCTAAGTGGGGCCAAATAAGAGAGGGTAGTTGGATAAACAAAACTCCATCTCCATAATTTACCAAAATTAGAGGAAAATGCACATACACAAAGGGTATGTCTTTAATGGTGAAGGGTCAGGAACATTATCTGTGAAGACAGATAGTGCTTTAAACCAAAAACCTTCCTATTTCATTCAGCCAAGATCCCCTTTAACATCAGAACCTATTTTAGAAATATCTTTCCCCCCTTTTTAAAAATATGCCTGCCTTCTGATCCCTTCTGACCCCAGGGTCTGTACGTTGCCAGAAACTTCAGACTATTTTTCTCCAACACATGGTTCCTAGACTGATTTTTCTTTCAAATGTTTCCTTAAGTCCTTGGTCCTTTCTCTAGTACAATTGGTTATTTTCTTTGCCAGCCCCAGGCAAAAGAGAGAGAGAGAGAGAGAGAGAGAGAGAGAGAGAGAGAGAGAGAGAGAGAGAGAGAGAGAGAGATTGAACAGTTGTGTACTAATTACTTGTGGGCATATTTTGATATTATAAAGAATGCTACCATAAAATCTTTACATACCTTTCCCTTTCATTTGGATTATTTCCTTTGTATAGATTTCCCAGAGTAATTTTATTGGGTGAAAACAAAAAGGATCCATTTGAATGGTTTCTGATACATATGGCCAAAAAAAAAAAAAAAAAAAAACTTTTTCAATTATACCAATTTACAGCAATGCCTGAGTTGTTACCAGCAATGCCTGAGTTTTAGCATTTGAATGCAGACTGACCAGCATCAAGTATTATTGTTTAAAAATATCTTTTGTTAATTTAATAGACAAAAATGGCATCGCCTTATTATTTTGATCTGATTTGTTTGATAAGAAGTGAGATTATTCTTCAAATAGTTTTTTTTTTTAAAGATATACTTATTTATGCATAGGAGAGCTGGGGTACAGTTCAGAGGTGCGAGGGGTAAGAGGATTCACCAGAGACAGAGTGGGGAACAGAACAGGCAGACTGACTGAAATACACTGCTGAGGGGAGCAGCAGGCGAGGCAGGAGAGGTCTGCTGTGCCATGTGGGTTACTCCCTGGCCAGCCGGGAGATCGAACTCGTGCTGCAGAGGCTGCGGACAGCTTCACAGCGCTGCTCTCAACCCCTTGCGCCGAAAGGGAGGCCCATTTCTTCAAATAGTTACTAAGCAACCTCCCCATGCCAGGCTGTATGCTGGGGCCACAAGGCTGGTAAGCGAAGCAGATGTGTGTTCTGTGTCCTTGCGGGACTTACCGCCTGGGGCAAAAGAGGATTTAATTAATTAACACCCCCCCTTCAAGTTTTAAACGAAGAGGTTTTTTAAGAAGGGCTTCCTTAAAGAAGTGTGGATAAAGGAACCCCCCAGAGACGGAGGTGGTACCCAGGAGCTAGCAATAGGGGGAGCCTCTACCTCTCTTGAATTAAAGAAAGGGCGGTGCTGGAGCCAGAGAGCCGGGGCTGTGAAGGAGGGGCTTCCTGGAAGGGCCCCTGCCGTGGAGGGGTGGGGGTGGGGGTGTGTGTGGCACCAAAGCGGAGAGGGAATGGGGAAGTATCCGTTTTTCCTCTTCCGGCTCTGAGTTCTTGTTATTGCCTGTCGATGGTTGAAAGCACAGGAACTCAGGAGACCTGGGCTTCCCCCCCCCCCCCCCCCGCCCACAGATTAATTTTTTTCATAAGGTTTGACACTTTCAAAGAATCACGGGGCATAACAAGAGTACTGACAGGAATTTTCCCTGCTTGTTACTAGTGATGTGACGTCGGACAGCTCGACCTCTCTGGGGTTCAATTTCCTCATCTCTGATGTCAGTTGCCTCTTTCCTGGTTACACGTCACAGGGGTGTTCTTATAATGCTCATAAGGGGACATGGAGCAGAATCTTCAGCCCAGCCTTATGTGGTTATAAGGCGTTGGAAGCCGCGTACTTGTCCATCACCTCTTATCGCTCTTGTAGCGTCATCAGTTTTTTTGATGTCTGAGCCAATTTTAGGTGTGGAGTTGATTCCTCCCTTTGCAGGACAACTACAAAGTCACTGGTATGTGAGACCAAGTGGTCTGTCTTCTCTTGCTTTTGGCTTACTATTTTAGCCTCTCCCACCTTTTAAAAAATTGAATTAATTAGGCACGTGAAAAGATGTTTGCATTATAACATTATATAAGTTTCAGGTGTGGTCATAAATCAACATGTGTATACATTACATTAAAATGTGCACGGGTGCATCTGCGAAGGGAATTCTATGGGGACTACATGGGGCGGGGAGGGGGAGGGAAGGAATATTGTTTAAAAATGAACAATGATGTAAAAAATTTTTTTAAAAGTCACAAAAAAAAGTTCACCACCAGAAGTTCAATTTTATCCTTCACAGTGCGATTGTACCCTTTCACTCGATTTACCCGTCCTCTTTCCCCGCCCTCCCTTCTGGTAACCACGAATAGGTCTTATAGTTTGAATGTTTACTTTTGTTTGATTTAGTTCTCCCATTGTTTTCTCTGTATGCCACATGTGAGTGAAATCATAAAGTGTTTCTCTTTCTCCATGTGACTTCTTATACTAAGACTAATACGTTCAGTCCACATTGTTGCAAATGGCAGAATCACACTTTTTTAAAAATTCATAGCTAAATAGTGTTCCATTGTGTATATATTTCACATCTTTATCCATTCATCTGTTATGGATGCTTGGATTTTTTCCAGCTTTTGGCTATTGTAAACCATACTGCAATACACATAGGGAGTATATAACTCTCCAAATTAGTATTTTTGTATTTTTTTGGAGGGGTAAACACCCAGAAGTGGAATAACTGGACCAAATGAAATTTTTATTTTTAATTTTTTGATGTATCTCTAAATGCTTTCCATATGGCTGCATCAATTTACATTCCAAATAGTGTACAAGGGTTTCCTTCTCTCCACATCCTCCCTAACACCTATTGTTTCCTTTTTTAAAAAATAATAGACATTTTCACATGCACAAGGTAATAGCTCATTGTTAAGAAGATTTATTTTTGTGTAGAAGAACTCTGGTGTTGGCCAGGGATGTGGGGGTAAGACAATTCACCAGAGACAGAGTGGGGAGCAGAACAGACAGATTTACGAAATACAGTGCTGAGGGGAGCAGTGGGCAAGACAGGAGAGGTCTGCTGTACCATATGTGGGTCACCTCCCAGGCCGGGGATTGAACTCAGGCCCTAGAGTGATTGTACTGAGACTTAGTGCCTAGGCCACCAGTGAGTCCCTATCTCATTGTTGTCTTGATTTATGTTTCTGCAATAATAATTGATAATAAACATCTTTTCACGTGCCTATTGGCCCTCTGTATGTCTCCTTTGAAGAGGTGTCTATTTAGATCTTCTGCCCATTTGTTAACTGGGTTGTTTGGTTTCTTTTGTTGTTGAGTGCTAAGAGTTCTTTGCAAGTTTTGGATACTGATCCCTTGTTGGATGTATGATGTGCAGTCTCCTATTTAATAGGCTGTCTTTCCATTTTGATGCAAGTTTATTTATTTATTTATTTATCCATTCATTTATTAATTTATTTATTTGTTTTTGTGCAGAAGCATTTTAGTTTGATGTCCCATTTGCTTACTTTTTAATTTTGTTTTCCCCATTATTGGAGCCGAGTGCCCAAACACACCTCAGGCCAATGTCAAGGAGCATATTACCTGTGTTTTCCCCTATTTTATGGTTTCATTTATTAATCATTTTGAATTAATTTTTGTGTAAGGTGTTAAATAACAGCCAGTTTCATTCTTTTGTTTGTGACATCCAGTTTTCCAATATCACTTATTGAAGAAACTTTCCTTGCTTCATTGTATGCTCTTGACTCCTTTGTCATCAACAATTTGTCTGTATGGGTGTGGTTTTATTTCTAGGCTCTCAGTCTTGTTCCATTGATTGGTGTGTATGATTTTATCCTAATACCATGCTGTTTTATTTACTATCACTTTATAATATAGTTTGAAACCCCCCCTTTTTTAATTTATTTTTTATTTTTATATTCTCCATACAATTGCAACCCCCTGATTTTGACCCCAATCCCTCCTTTCTCCGCCCCCCCAAGTGTGTCTCTGGTTCATAGTTGTTTGTTGATTTTGATTTTTTTCTTTCTTATAGTTATTCTTTTTCCTGGTCCCTTATTTAGGTTTTCTAAATTCCTTCTATGAGTGAGACTACCCCGTATTTTTCTTGTTCTTTCTGGCTTATTTTGCTGAGCATGATTCCTTCCAGCTCCATCCATGTTGCTGCAAATTGCATATGTTTATCTTTTTTGAAGGTTGAGTAATATTCCATTGTGTATATGTACCACATCTTCTTGATCTAGTCATCTATTTTTGGGCATTTGGGTTGTTTCCAAAGCTTAGCTATTGTAAATAGTACTGCTATAAACATAGAGGTGCAGGTGCTCTTTGGAATTGGTGTTTCTGTGTCCTTTGGGTAAATACCTAGAAGTGGAATTGCTGGATCATATGGAAGCTCTATTTTTAGTAGGTCAAGGAATCTCCACACAGCTTTCCATAGTGGTTGGACCAGTTTGCACTCCCACCAACAGTGCAGGAGAGTTCCTTTCTCTCCACATCCTCACCAACATTTGTTGTTGCTAGTTTTTTTTTTTTTAAGATTTATTTTATTTATTTATTTATTTATACAAGCACTGGGTACAGTCAGGAGCGCGGGAGGGTGAGAGAATTCACCAGAGCCAGAGTGGGGAGCAGAACAGGCAGAAGGACCGAAGTACACTGCTGAGGGGAGCAGCGGGCGGCAGGAGAGGTCTGCGCGCCATGTGGGACCCTCCTCCTGTGGCCAGGGAGCAGCCGGGGATCGAACCGGCGCCGCAGAGGCCGCGGGCAGCCTCGCAACCCAGCGCTCAACCGCTGCGCCACCGGGGAGGCCCTGTTGCTAGTTTTTTTAATATGTGCCATTCTCACTAGTGTGAGATGATATCTCATTGTAGTTTTGATTTGCATTTCCCTGATTACAAGTGATGTTGAACATTTTTTCATATGCCTGGTGGCCATTTGTATTTCCTCTTTGGAGAAGTTTATTTTTAGCTCTTCTGCCCATTTTTTGACTGGGTTATTTTTTTTTGTTTTTGTTGAGTCTCATCAGTTCTTTGTAGATTTTTGTGATCAGTCCTTTATCATTAGTGTTGGGTGCAAAAATTTTCTCCCAGTTGGTAGGGTGAAATCCCCCCTTTTTAAATGATGTTATGGTATTTTTTTAATGTAGTGAAAGATAACCAGACAATTGCTTAAACATCTTGGGGAGCAAGGTGAGCATTTGTAATGAATGCTTCTTAGCATCCTTCCACAGGGGAATCCATTCTCCTTCCTATTTAGAGTTCCAGTCCTTGGACTGGCTCAGGTTTGGGAATTGAACAAGAGGCCATGACTCTCTATTGTTGATCCTTGAACAATACAAGTTTGAACTGTGCGAGTCCACTTAAACACAAATTTTCTTGTAAACAGATGAAGTAAATGGTATTGATAAATATAGCACAGTACTGTTACTGTATTTTCTCTATCTTGTGATTTTCTTTTTTTTTTCCTAAAGATTTATTTAATTATTTATACAAGCACTGGATACAGTCAGAAGCGCGAGAGGGTGAGAGAATTCACCAGAGCCAGAGCAGGGAACAGAACAGGCAGACTGACGAAACACACTGCTGAGGGGAGCAGCGGGCGCAGCAGGAGAGGTCTACGTGCCATGTGGGACCCTCACCAGTGGCCGGGGATAGAACCTGCGCTGCAGAGGCTGCGGGCAGCTTTGCAGCCCAGCACTTAACCGCTGTGCCACCAGGGGAGGCCCTTGTGATTTTCTTAACGTGTTCTTTTCTCTATGCAATCAGTAAGGTTTCTGGTCAACAGTAGGCTATTAGTAAAGTTTCTAGAGAGTCAAAGTTAGATGCAGATTTTTGACTGTGTGGTTTTGGTGTCCCTAACCCTGGTATTGTTCAGCAGTCACTGCACTCTATGGTAGATCTTTATTTGTCAGATCTAGATTTTTTTCTTAATGATTAATTAACATTTCCTAGATGGTCCATTTTTTTCAGCTCTAGGGTAGCTTGATCAACTGACTGTTGCCAATGATCGCTTAGCATTTCCCATCATGGTTACTGTCCCAAATTTGTTGCTATTTTCAATAACACTGCCCACCTTGTTTCTTGAACTCAGAGCAGAGACAGGCAGAGAATCAGTCTGGCAG
Organism: Talpa occidentalis; assembly: GCF_014898055.3. Lineage (NCBI taxonomy): Eukaryota > Metazoa > Chordata > Mammalia > Eulipotyphla > Talpidae > Talpa > Talpa occidentalis. Next base: position 41,074,337 of record NW_023601212.1, on the reverse strand, counting down.
GGCTTATGTGGGCAAATGGAGAACAACCATCTCAGAGGAGATCCTCATAAAATAAATCAACAAATAACTATGAAGTACACTATGAAAGAAACCAATATTTGCATTAATATAGAGCAATGGTGGGGCAGGTATGTGGGAGGTGAGATCTGCTTTAAACAGTGGGGAAATCATTGCAATGGAAACATTAAAGTAACATTTGCAGTATTCCAGATACCCTATTTTGGCTGTAGTGACTAATCTGATTCTCAGAAATCATAGCTATAGCTATTTCCATCCATAGATATTTCTATTTCCATTTCACAGATGAAGAAATTGTGGCACAGACGGGTTAACTTTCCCAAGGACACACAATAAAAAAGGGGACTGAGTCAAGATTTGAACCCAGGTCTTGTTCAGTCTTGGCTCTTTACCCTGAGAGGGGCGATGGCTTGGTGTGTTCCAGATACTAAAAGGAGGCTGGTTTGGCTGTGATTTAGAGAGATCGAGTATTTGGTGAGAGAATGTTGGAGATGTTGACATTCTCTATGCAGAGACTATGCATAGTCTGACTTTGTCTGACTTTGTCAGACTATGCAGAGCCACAAGCTGTATGGAGTCACTGAAAGATTTCAAGGGGGAGAAAGGTGATGGTGTTATTATTGAACGTACCATTGACCTTTGAACAACAATTTGATCTACGAGGGTCAACTTATACATAAATGTTTTTCTATCCACTGGTTCCACATCTGTAGGTTTAACCAACCAATATCTGTGGTTGGTTGAATTCATGAATGTAGAATCAGCAGATACAAAAGGCTGTCTGTAAGTTATATTTGGATTTTTTTCAAATGCATGGGGATTAGCACCCTTAATTCCCTCATTGTTAAGAGGTCAACTGTATATTTTTCAATGATATCTCTGTTATAACAGGAAAATACAATATATGGTATGGGCTAGATTGTGTTCCCCCCAACTCATATGTTGGTATCCCAACTCCCAATCCATAAGAATATAACATTATTTGAAGAATCTTTGGTTTTTTTTCCATGAGAAATTCTTTAATCGTTGTGTGGCCATTTGCATTTCCTCTTCAGAGAAGTTTCTTTTTAGCTCTTCTGCCCATTTTTTGACTGGATTATTTTCTTTGTTGTTGTTGAGTCTCATCAGCTCTTTGCAGATTTTTGTGCCCAGTCCTTTATCATTAGTGTTGTGTGCAAAAATGTTCTCCCAGTTGGTGGGGTTTCTCTTTGTTTTTGTTGTTATCTCTTTTGCTGTGCAGAAGCTCTTTAATTTGATGTAGTCCCAGCTGTTTATCTTTGCCTTCACTATCACTGCTTTGGGTGATGTGTCTGTAAAGATATCTTTGATGTGAATATCACGTAGTGTTTCGCCTATATTTCCTTCTATGTATTTTATGGTTTCAGGTCTTATGTCTAGTTCTTTAATCCATTTTGAGTTGGTTTTTGTGCATGGTGTTAAGTAGTAGTCAAGCTTCATTCTTTTGCATGTAGCGACCCAGTTTTCCCAGCACCATTTATTGAACAAACTTTCTTTGCTCCAATGCATATTCTTTGCTCCTTTGTCAAAGATTAGTTGACCATAAATCTGTGGGTTTATTTCTGGATTTTCTATTTGATTCCATTGGTCTGTGTGTCTGTTCTTGTTCCAATACCATGCAGTTTTGATGATTATGGCTTTGTAGTATAGTTTGAAGTCTGGGAGTGTGATGCCTCCATTTCCTTCTTTTTTTTTTCAGTAGAGCTTTGGCTATTCGGGGTTTTTGGTGATTCCATATGAATTTCATCAATAATTGTTCTATTTCTTTGAAGAATGACATTGAAATTTTTATTGGAATAGCATTGAATCTGTATATTGCTTTTGGTAGGATGGCCATTTTAATAATGTTTATTCTTCCAATCCATGAGCAGGGGATGTCTTTCCATTTCTTTGTGTCTTCTTCTATTTCTTTTAGCAGTGTTTTATAGTTTTCTTTGTATAGGTCCTTTACCTCTTTTGTTAGATTTATTCCCAAGTATTTGATTTTTTTTGTTTTGATAATAAAAGGGATGGTTTTTTGATTTCTTCTTCTTCAGACTTATTGTTTGTGTATAGGAAGGCTACTCATTTTTGCGTGTTGATTTTGTATCCTGCCACTTTACTGAACTGATTGATTAGTTGAATTAGTTTTTCTGTGGAGTTTTTGGGGTTCTCTATGTATATTATCATATCATCTGCAAATAATGATAGTTTGACTTCTTCTTTTCCTATTTGGATTCCTTGTATGTCTTTCTCTTTTCTTATTGCTCTGCCTAGGACTTCCAGTATTACATTGAAAAGCAGTGGTGAGAGTGGGCATCCTTGTCTTGTTCCAGATCTTAATGGGAATGCTTTCAGCTTTTTGCCATTGAGAATGATACTGGCTGTTGGCTTGTCATATATGGCCTTTATGATGTTGAGGTATATTCCTTGTATCCCAAGAATTTCAAGGACTTTTATCATGAATGGGTGTTGCACTTTGTTAAAAGCTTTCTTGGCATCTATTGATATTATCATATCGTTTTTATATTTCTTTTTGTTGATGTGTTGGATAACGTTGATTGATTTTTGGATGTTGAACCATCCTTGTGTTCCTGGAATGAATCCTACTTGGTCATGGTGAATTTTCTTATGGATACATTGTTGGATTCTGATAGCTAAAATTTTATTGAGGATTTTTGTATCAGTGTTCATTTGGGAGATTGGCCTGTAGTTTTCTTTTTGTGTGTTGTCCTTGTTTGGTTTTGGTATTAGTGTAATGTTGGCTTCATAGAACGTGTTTGGTATTATCCCTTCCTTCTCAAGTTTTTTGGAAGAGTTTGTGACGAATAGGCACTAATTCGTTTCTGAATGGTTGAATTCATTTATAAATCCATCAGGTCCTGGGCTTTTGTTTTTGGGGAAGTTTTTGATTACCTTTTAAATTTTGCTGCTTGTAATTGGTCTGTTTAGGTGTTCTATTTCTTATTTGAAGAATCTTTACAGAGGTAATCCAGTTAAAATGATGATTAGGATGACCCTGATCCAATTGGACTTATGTCCTCATAAAAGAGGGAAATTCAGACACAGGAGTGCATATAGGCAATGTCATGTGAAGATGAAAATAGGCATCCATAAGAACAAGAGAGGCCTGGGGCAGATCCTTACTTCAGCCACAGGAGGAAACAATCTTGCATATGCTGTGACTTCAAATTTCCACCCCACATATCTGCGAGACAAAAAATTTCTGTTGTTTAAGACACCTTAGTTTCTATACAATGTGGATCTTGATTTTTTAAAAAAAAAAAAAGTTGTGAAAGACACTTTTGTGTCAGTTGGGGAAATCCAAATATGGGCTATTATCAGATGATTTCAGAGAAATGTTTTTCTTTTTGGGGGGGTGTGATGATGGTGCAGGTTTGAATAGGAGAACATCCTTATTTTTAGAAGACATCTGCTGATGTATTTAGGTGTAAAATGTGAAAAAATATCTTTAACTTAGTTTCAAATAGTTAAGAAGCAAAGAAAAAAATACATGAAATGCTAGCAATTGTGGAATCACCATGGTTCATATTTAGATAATTATTGTATCAGTCTATCAAATTTTTGTATGTCTTAATTTGGGGTCTTTCAGAAGCTGACCTTGAGACAGGCATTTGAGGACAAGCTATTTATTGCAGGGATGATCCAAAGAAATACAAATAAGGGGATATGGAGGTAAATCTAGGAAAGGAAGATAATCATGAAAGAATCAAATAACTCCCCCCCCCCCACACACACACACACAACTGAAGGCCAACTACACTGTGGAACTTGTGGATATATAGTAGAACACACATCTGAGTTGTCCAGCCCAAGGATAAAGTAGCTGGGGTATTATCCATCAACTCTCATTAAACATGGGAGAGCTTCTGAGAGAAGGGTTGGACTTGGTGGATTTAGAAACAGTTAAGTTTAACCACTCCTATTATAATCATCCCTTAACTCATGCTAAGTAACTCAGCTAAGTAACAGAAGTCTGCTGAGATTTTTTTCATTTCTGCCATCACGTTTCAATTTCTGAGTGTTCATTTTGGTCTTCTGTTTCTTTTTCAAAACATCCTGTTCTTGTTTCATGGATATAATATATTTCCCATAGTATTGTCTCCTCTGAGTTGCTAGTCTCTTTCTATGCTTATTGATTTGTTCTGATTCGTTCACATGACTGGCTTTCCCAAGATGTCTCTTGACTCTTGGATCTCTATTCATATTTAAATATGGAGATGTTGGGGCCTCCCTGGTGGCACAGGGGTTAAAGTCTCAGTGCTATCCAGCTATCACCAGTCACTGTGGCATGAGTTCGATCCCTAGCCAGGGAACCAACCCACATATTGCAGCAGACCTCTCCTATCTTGTCTGCTGCTTCCCTCAGCAGTGTATTTCAGTAGATCCACCTGTTCTGCTCCCCACTCTATCTCTGGTGAATCCTCTCACCTCCCCTCACCTCTGGCCTATACCCAAGTTCTTGTATGCATAAATAAATTTTTAAAATATCTTAAAAAATAAATAAGTAGGGCCTCCCTGGTGGCGCAAGGGGCTAAGATGCAACCTATGAAGGTCTCCGCAGCCACTGCAGCACAAGTTTGCTCCCCAGCCAGGGAGCTACCCACATGGCGCAGCAGACCTCTCCTGATTCACCTGCTGCTTCCCTCAGCAGTGTATTTCAGTCAATCTGCCTGTTCTGTTCCCTACTCTGTCTCTGGTGAATCCTCTCACCCCCTGCCGCCAACCCCCACCCCCATATCTGGCCTATACCTCAGTTCTTGCATGCATAAATAAATCTTAAAAATAAATAAGGGAGACCTTTTAAAAAAATTCAAAATAAGTAAATAAATAAACAAATATGGAGATGTTAAAAAAAACAGATATAATTAGGATCTGACATCAAATGCACACTACAATAAAACTGCATAATCAGAAGGTCTATGCACAAAGGGACAATTTCTTTTCTTTTTTTTTTTAAAGATTTATTTTTTTACTTATTTATACAAGCACTGGGTACAGTCGGAAGCGTGGGAGGGCGAGAGAACTCACCAGAGCCAGAGCGGGGAACAGAGCAGGCAGAAGGATCGAAGTACACTGCTGAGGGGAGCAGCGGGCGGCAGGAGAGGTCTGCGCGCCATGTGGGACCCTCCCCTGGTGGCCGAGGAGCAGCTGGGGATCGAACTGGGGCCGCAGAGACTGCGGGCAGCTTCGCAACCCAGCGCTCAACCACTGCACCACCAGGGAGGCCCGACAATTTCTTTTTTTAAAAATTTTCTTACATTGTTGTTCATTCTTGTATAATATTTGGCTTTCTTCCCTCAGGTGTAGTTCTCATAATTCTCCCACCACCACAGCACCTACGAACTGTCACCATAGTCAAATGGACAATTTCTAAGGGAAGGTTCTAGGGGGCCACAAAGATGGTACAATCACCCAAGGTTGTTCTTACAGGGGCTGTTTTCACCACTGGGTCTGAGGGGACAAGGAGAAGAGGCAGCTATCAGAGTCTAGAGGTAGTGAATCTGGCTGCCAGGGAATGCAGTAAGTTGAGGCAACCTGACAGCAGAGGAACAGAGAAATAAATACCCTAACCACACTACATAATGCAGGAGCTCCCCATTGTCTGGCCATAACTACAAGTGAGAGTACATGAGAACCACCAATAGGTCCTATTAGCTGGGATTCTCCAGAGAAATACAACATATATATACACACACACACACACACACACATAGATACATGTATACATATATACAACCTATATATATATATACCAATATATGTATATATACATATATATGTATATATACATAGAGAGGAATTGATTTTAGGGAATTGGCTCATGTACTTGTGGAGAATGGCAAGTCCAAAATCTGCAGGGCATGCTGGCAGGCTGGAGACTAAAGGAAGTGCTAACATTGTCATTTGAATCCAAAGGCAGTCTGGAGGTAGAATTTCCTCTTCCTCAGATACCTCGGCCTTTTTCTTAAGACCTTCAGCTGGATGAAGTCCATCACATTATGGGGGTAATCTGCTTTACTCAACTGATTTAATTGTTAATCTGATCTAAATAATATCTTCACAGAAACAGCTAGACTGGTGCATGACCAAATATCTTGTACTGTGGCTTAGCCAAACTAATGCTTAAAATTAACCATCGCAATGGGGCTCATACTATTCAGCCCCTAGAACCTAGGGCAGGGAGGAACAGATGGATAGAGTAGATCAGGGAGGGAGGTATGTGGAAGATTTTAAACATGACTCCATCTGTTTTGGAATAGTCCATTCTGAACTGCCAGAGTTTACTTTTATTCTCAAATCTTAACCCTAATTTAAATACCAACTTTACTATAAAATTCCGAGGGCTTTCCAAGTGCATAAGATTTTAGAATTCACTTTGGAAACCTGGGTGCAGGGGATCTTAGATGGCCCCCATGGGCATTTGGTCATTCAAAATCTGGTCTACTATTTTTTTTAAATTTATTTATGCATACAAGAACTGGGGTGCAGGCCAGAGGTGCGGGGGTAAGAAGATTCACCAGAGACAGAGTGGGGAACAGAACAGATGGATTGACTGAAATATACTCCCCTCAGCGGATTGCTGAGGGGAGCAGCGGATGAGACAGGAGAGGTTGCTGAGCCATGTGGGTAGCTCCCTGGCCAGGGATTGAACTCGTGCTGCAAAGGCTGCAGATAGCTTCGTAGTGCTGTGCTTATCTCTTGCGCCACCAGGGAGGCCCTGGTCTACTTTTTTTTTTTAATTTAAATTTTATTTTTATATTCCCCATACAATTACAACCCCCTTATTTTGACCCCAATCTACTATTTTTTAATTGTGGAAGTCAACTGCTTTAGGGCCTCCCCTGGTGGCGCAGCGGTTGAGCGCTGGGCTGTGAAGCTGCCTACAGCCTCTGCAGCGCCTATTCGATCCTTGGCCACCAGCGAGGGTCCCACATGGCACGCAGACCTCTCTTGCCATGCTTGCTTCTCCCCTCAGCAATGTACTCCGTCAGTCTGCCTGTTCTGTTCCCTGCTCTGGCTCTGGTGAATTCACTCACCCTCCTGCGCTTCTGACTGTACCCAGTGCTTGTATAAATAAATAAATAAATCTTAGGGGAAAAAAAGTCAACTGCTTTATTCATTTGTTAATTCATCTGACATTTCCTAAGGGCTATACAGCATGCAAAGCTAAATAAAGCTGGTTTCTGTACTCAAGGAGTCTCCTGAGCAGAAACAGTCAGGTAAAAAGGCAGGCTGGTAGACCATATATATTTGTCAGTCAAGAATTTTGCTTGACTATATACAGTGACCTAAGGCTCAAAGTGGCCACTGCAACCTCAAACATCATGTCTGCATTTCAGTCAGGAGGACAGTTAAGGGACACTGGTGCCCTGTGTTTCATTGCCCTGCATTTTCACCTGGCCATACCTTTTTGCAAAAGGGCCTAGGAAATGTAATTTCCTGGCTTCTGAAAGCTTGAGAAGAAAGAATGAGTGAATAATGGGTTGGCAACTGGTTGTCTCTGAAACTCTTTATCTCAGGTGTCTAGAACAGTCTCTGGAACATAGACACTTAGTATTTGTTAAATCAATTACTAAACAAATAGCAATACAGTAGGATTGTTACTAAGATAAAGGTTGTTACAAACAACAAAGGAACAGGGCATGAGGATTCTAATCCTCAGGGATTAGAAGAGGGTAGGGAGCAAAGAGGGAAAGTCGTGGGGCTGCTGGGAGTGGGGAGGTTAGTTTCCATCTAAATTGAAGAGTCCTCATACACTCTGTCCTTAAATTGCCAAGTATCCTTTCCCCACAGCTATTTTGTTTTCTCACCTGCAATCCTTCCTCAGCTCCACTATGTTTATGTTCAGGTGGAACATGGTCTTACAGATGGGTAGATGAAACAATGATAATGTTGCATTAAATAGATTCTCACATGAGGAAGAGAATTTCTCATTCTCCATATTCTCCCTGATGGCATTTTATTGGTTTTGATAGCTGTAGAAGCTTAGTTTGGGATTTTTCTGGCAAAATTCCCAGAGAGCAGGGTTTATCTAAACTACCTAATATGCAGCATTTGCAAATAATTATTAATAGATGTTTGCATTTTCATTCTTTATGAATGCTGTTGTGTGGTGATTCTATAATTCAAGTGGGACATGGTAATGTGGATTGTTATTCCTCCCAAGACTACCCCTCCCTCGGTCTTCTCCATCACAGCTGATAGCAGCTCTGTCCTTGGGCTCCTCACATTAAAACCTCTGAGGCATCCTTTGTTACAGCTGCCCTCTTCCCCCCCACCACTCTCTGCAAAGAGTGGATCCTTTTCCCTCTAGGGAAATAATTCATCAGAGCACTGGAAATAGTTGAACCAAGCAAGGCCCAGTGCTGGAAAGCAGCATGTAGCCTGGTTCTTCAGGGCAGTCGGGATGAGGCAGGGTGCAGGAGAGGAATATGGCAGCTTGTTCTGGGCTGCGCTACCCTGGGCACGCACAAATTGGTTACATTCCAAATGTACCTGCTGATTTTGGGGCTTCTCCCTCCAGGAAATTTTGAGATAGTCATTAGTCAGAATCTTACCCTTTTGTCTAGCGTGGCCCTCCTGGGCAGTGTGGTGGCCACATTGTTTGGGTAGGGTTGGCGAGTCCATGATTCAGTCCACCTGCTAGGCTGTCTCACCTTGACTTCTCTCCTTTGCTCATGCCCCACATCCAACCCATAAGTAACACCTGTCTGCTTGGCCTTCAAAATATATATGGAGAAACAACTCTCCATGGCAGCCTCCTAGTCACAGAACCCCTCATGGCTCCCATCTCACTTGGGATAAAAGCCAAAGTCTTCACTGAGGCCCACAAGGCCATGCATGATCTGCCCCCACCTACTTATTTGTTCACATCAAGCATGTGCTCACCTCAGGGCTTTTGCCTTGCTATTCACATAGCCTGGAATGTTCTTCCTACAATTTTTCCAATTTTTCCTTTCCTCACTTCCTTCCTACCCAAATTTTTCAATTTTTCCTTTCCTCACTTCTTTCAAGCTTTTGCTTGAATGTTACTTGCCAAAGAGACTTCCCCAATGACTATCTCTGTACCATGCCCTCCTTTACCCCCATGCCTAGGTTCATGTTCTATGCCATGTCTGCCATATTAAGTAATTATTGTCCACTTTTCCCAGTTATAGTATGCCAGTCCTATGGGGCAGGGGCTTGAGGTTATTCTGGGCTGTGTCCCAGGTACCTAGAATGTGCTCTACAAATATTGGCAATGTCCAAGGAGCAGAAATATATCAAGTGTTTCTAATGGCAGATAGGTACAGTCAATTTAGGAAGATGTGGAAATATATATCAAGGATCTTGATGCAGCAATTCCACATCTGACCCACTAATTCTACACCTGGGACTTCTCTGTATTCAAAACCAAAGATATACCAGGACTCATTACCCTCTTACTATTAAGAGCATCTCATTAGAAATATTATTAAAAGTTCACAAGGGGCCTCCCTGATGGCTCAAGGGGTTAAGATGCAACCTATGAAGCTATTCACAACCACTGCAGCATGAGTTTGATCCCCGGCCAGGGAGCTACCCACATGGCGCAGCAGACCTCTCCTGACTCCCACTGCTGCTCCCCTCAGCAGTGCATTTCAGTCAATCCATCTGTTCTGTTCCTCACTCTTTCTCTGGTGAATCCTCTCATCCCCCACACCTCTGGCCTGTGTCCCAGTTCTTGTATGCATAAATAAATAAATCTTTAAAAAAAGTTCACAAAAGTAAATAAATAAATGTAGTCACTAAAATGATGGTTATAATATGTCATAAAGTAAGAAAGGGATAGAAGACACCTTTTCATTTTGAATAGTTAGTACTAGAAAAAGCTTTTCAGAGTGAATCCACTGAAAATAGGAATCCAAACTTCACAGGGAGCACTGAGTGGGGGAAATTCGTTTGGGACTTTCTCCTGTAAAATGAATGCAATTTGGTATGCTTGTTTATTTTTAAAATCTTGTTTAACAGAATTGAAGCAATAATTGCAAATATACTCTTAATTATTTGAATTAACAAAGAAAGAGTCAAAAGTTGATATTTCAGTGCATCATTTCCCAGCAAATTTTATACCAGAACAATGGAATATTTCAAATTTCATCTTCGATTTTTGTGACAATAATTACAGTGGGCATCATTTTTGCACATTTATGATTTTCACCAGTTTTCCCAGAGGGTCTTTAAAATTATTTATTCAGTTGGGTAAAAGGGGTTAATTTTATAGTGAAGGACAGGATTGAATTTTTAGTGGTGAACTTAATATAGTATACACATGTTAATTTTTAATGATTCACTCTTGAAACTTAGGTACTATTACAATGCAATATTACTTCAGCCACAAAAATTGCTAAAAAATAAATTTTTAAAAATCACTTGCTCATTGGTTCATCCTCTTAAAAATACTCATCTCTGCTATCTGCTTTTTTTCTGGTTTGTTTTTGTTTTTGTTTTTTTGTTAATCAGTCTAACTTTCCAGGTTCCTCACTTGTCAACGGTGTCTTTTACGTTGCAAGTGATTCTCCCACATCACTTTCATTGACATCATGAAATCCTGCTGTTTTTTGCAAAGATTTCCAATTTTCATATTATAATAGATGCACTTCATTTCAAATTATGTTGTTGAATTCAATCAACCATCCACAATCAGAAATAAACATTGGCAAACACATTGACTTCATGGGCTTAGAAGCAATGTTAGTGTTAGTCCAGACCTTGCATTGTGACATTATCTGTATCACATTAGTGAAGATGTTTATGTTAAGATGGCTTTTGGTTCCTTAAATCCATAACTGCGTGGATAACTGACCTTATAATGAACCCTCAGTTATTGAGACACTACTGTATGTAAAATATCTTTATACTATAATCACCTTCCTTAGTATGTAAAATAAAATCACAAGGGCAAAGAAAAAAACTAGATAGAAATACAATAAAATATCCAGAGTGTTTGTGTTAGGGTAGTCAAGAGATAGTGGCTTAAATTTTTTTAACAAGAAAATTACTTTACTTTTGAACATATTTTAATGCAAATCATAAGAAGTTTAAATCAAAATGACTTCATGCTGGAGGTAGGGAAAGTGAGCATCACCTGGATTCTCAGTCTTTCTATGTGGATGGTCTCATTCAATCCTCACAACCCCCCAAAGTGGTGAGCTCTGCAGTCCCTCTCTTTTACAAGTGAGCACACTGACACAGAGAGGTTGAGCACCTTGCCCAAGGCTGCACAGCTCAACCCACACATTGGGAACTCATGACACTTTGACACATGTCCTTAAATGAACATCTTAGCTATGAGAGTGAAGTAATTTCTGTTGGCATGGGATGAATGGATTTTCCACAATAAAAGACATGGATAGTGCTGTGGGAATAAAAAAGACATAGAAGAGAGGCTTAATACTCTGTCAAGGCAACCCATAATGCTCTCTGTGTGGGAGAACATGTGTCAGAGCAGCCTGAACAATAACACATTCCCATTTCTATCTGCAAGTGTTTCTTAGATGGAACTTTTCTTTCCTTCAGGTGATGTGGTTAGGGTCACTGCTGTTACCTGTATTTGGGTCTCTGGTGGGTCCTTTACTGATTTTGTCTGCCTCATTTCTGAACCATTGCTTGCTTCCCTGGGGAATACTTCCTCTGGACACACGATGCAATTGTACCTACTTGCTATAAATCCAAAGGGGTACATAGTGCCCTCACCCCCATTTCACTTGCTCATCAGTTTATTCTCTTTTGAAATACTCACCACTGTTATTGGAGATACCGATATGGGTGTATTGGTAGAAATACACCAAGGATCACATATGTCATTCTACAGGCTCACAGCGGTTTAAAAAAAAAAAAAAACTGGCAAGGTTAGTTTTAATAACATATTCTAACCTAACATGTTGAAATGTTATTACTTCTACCTGTAAGGAAAATAAAAATTATTAGAGAGCTATTTCATACTGTTTTCTTTTTCCATACTAAGTCTCCAAAATCTGGTGACATTTTTATGCTTACATCTTGACTCTGACCAGTCACATTCTAGGCATTCAGTGGCCACACGAGAGTCGGGGCTATATTTTTGAGAGTGTGAGTCCAAATGTTTTGACAAGTAGTTCTGGGATTTTTCTATGACACAGTGAGTCTCGGTAGTACATGTATTGAAGGTAGGTGATATATATTCAGGTTTTATCCTACAAGCCCCTTCAAACTCTTTTTATGAAGAGGAATGAGGGACAAGAAGGAGAGGGACAGGGAGAGGGAGGGGGAGAGGAGGGGAGGAGAATAGTAAGGGAAGGACCTTCTTTCTGCCTAAAGATTGTGAAATAATTACCATAATCTATCCTACTTCATTGTCTCAGTTTAGTTCCCCCAGAAGCATATTTGGAAGCAAGGATTCAAATGCTTTGGGGAGAGATCCCAAGACACACTGGCAGAGAGAGGAGCAGGGAAAGGAAGACCAAGGAACCATAGGCCCTGAAGTGATTGGGGCAAAGGGGTTATCCGTGCGCAGTGTGACTCAGTACGCGCTGGGGCCTTTGGGAGGCCGCAGAGAGCACATTTCTTAGAGCCCTGGCTTGGGGGGTGGGGGTGGGGGGGTGCGGGAGGAAGGTGGATCCAGGGAGCAGAGGTATTTTTATCCACCAGCTTCCATCTATCTCAGGTGGAAGGATGCTCCCAGGAGTATTCATTTCCCAGCATCCAGACCTGCCCAGTGGACACTCTGGAAGCCAGAGAAAGCCCCTGGTGCTTGCAGTGGAAAGTCAGACCACGGTGCTCCTAGGTGGCCAGGTCAAATCTGGACAGCGTCCATCACACCCTTGACACACCGCCCTTCTCATAATCCAAAAGTTTTCTTTTTCATCACAAGCCCTCATTAACTTCAAGTGCGTTAACTTTGCGACAGTTGGGAATCTATATGGGACATGAGATTATTTAGCTGTTGTCATCTCAGTGACAGAAAAGGCAGAACAGTTATGGAAGGATGTCACAGATGTATGTGTACATTTCCATGTAACCCCGAGAACACGTGTGTATGTTCCCATTCATGTTGTCAGCATGTCAGCTTAACTCTCACTGCATTCGCTGTTACTGTATGTGTTTCCTGCTCTCTTTTTTCCTCATTCGGTGAGATGGAAGCACATAAAAGGAGTAAGTTCATGTTCCCGGGGAAATAATGCTGCTAGGCCTCTAACCTGGTGATGGGATCAGATTTTGCCCCATCTCTGTCCCTAGACCCCTCCCTCTCTCTCCCTTGTGGAAAATCTTTTGCACTGGTCTCTGCTTTATGCTTTGTTTCTTTTTTAAAATATGAGTAAGCATTCTTATATTTTCAAGCAGTCTGTCTCTTTCATAAACAAAATTCACCATCCACATTTCTTGCCCTTTTCTATTTTGATCTCTTTAGGTTGTTGAGGCTGAAACAGTAAGTAGGATAGACAGGACCTTGAGGTCTGGGAACTTGAAGGCTTTTAAGGGTCCCCATGACCCCAGCCAGGCCCTCTTGCCCTCCTCCTAGGACCCTCCCCCCCACCCCCACCAGAACCCCAGCCAAGAGGGCAAGTTTCATTAGGATAAATGACTGGCCATGTGTTTCGGATGGTTTGAGATCTGTCTGACCCTGGAGGAGCTGCCTCCCACCCACACCCCAGGCTTAGCAAATCCCATGAGACATTAAATGACTCACTGGTGAGCACACATTTCAGATACAAACCAACCAATTAGAACCCCCACCTCATCAACACCCCTGTGGGGTTCTCAGATTCATGGCCATGACCCCTCCACCCCAATCACTTCAGGGACAGGTGTCAGACAACCAGGGATAGTCCTGATGCCTTAGAGCCTGCTGAAATTACCCAACCTTGCCGTACTCCAGCCTTCTTGCCAAGATTCACCATTTCTTTCCTCAGGAAATGGCAATCAACACTCCTGCTCACCTCTTCCCTTTGTTCTCTCTGGCTCCCACCCTGGCGCTTGCCCCTGTGGCCTGGGCGTGCTCTCTCCTCTCCCTCTGGAAGTAGAGCAAGCTCTCTTGGCAATGACAGTCACCTTCTGGCCTGTTGGCCTCTTCACACCTGGACAATAATAAAACCTACATTTTCAAACAATCAAGGCCCAATAAGGGATGACAACCTCTAACTCCCACCATTGCTTCCTTTCCTCCTCTGCCCTCACTGTCCCCACTCCAGCATCTGTGTGTCCATTCCTCTTCCTCAGACCTTTCCTTAACTTTCACCTTCTCAGAGAGATCTGAGATAATGCTCCCTCCTCTTCGATTTGATCCCTTCCCTGCTCATTTTTCTTATAAAAATAATCTCCTCCTGATACATGCTAGATCTACTCAATTTCATTCATCTTTTCCAAGTCTCTGCCCCAAAACATGATTTTCTTTTCTTTTTTTTAATTTTTATTTTTTTTAATTAATGACGTATCATTATTTTAGATCTTTGTTGGTTTTTTCACAATATAGGATTCCTCCCCTCAGGTGTGGTTACCCTAGTTCCCCTACCACCAAAACATGATTTTCTTATTTGCTCTTTCCATGGATGCTTCTATCCCTAGTGGATGGGATAGGGCCAGTTACATAAAAGATGCACAACTAATATGTGTTATATGAATGAATAAAAAGCAAATGAAGCCTGTCATTCTTCTCAAGTGTTCAGGTGAAACAGCATCCTTGGGTCTGTTGTCTATTACAGTTGTGGCAAAATTTGTTATTTTGCAAGTTGACGGGACCTTGTTTAGTTCTTGCTCAAGAAAAGCTGAGATGGAGGTTTCCAAAAGCAAATGTAGTTCAACTGATTAAATTTTCCTTGCTAACTTCTCAGGATACACATGAATATATAAGTAAGCATTTAATCAAGCTCCTGACTTAACAGAGGGGTTAGATGCTGAATATAATTTGTAATTGCTTGAGAATATAGTAAGCTTGAGTACTTTTGTTTCCATAATTAAGTATGAGGGTCTTCTCACAATGTGAATAAAAAATACTTCAAGTATTTTATAGAAAAAGAATTATTTCCTTTCAGAAAAATTCAAATGTGTACGAAAAAAAAGAATAGAATGATAGCCCACCACATTTCCACCTTCGTACCTAGAAACTCATGACCCAGCTGCTGTTACTCCCTCCAGACCTTTAACATAACCTTGCTTTGAAAATTAAAGCAAACCTTTAATTTATTTTAGCTTAACCCTGGGTTGTGTTAAAGCAAATCTCAGACATCATATGATTTCATCTGTAAATATTTTAATATGTACTTCTAAAAGCTAAGGACTCTGTAGCTGCTATGGAAAATGACATGCAGATTCCTCTAAAAATTACCATGAGATTCTGCCATTCCATTTCTGGGTATAAACCCCCAAAAATTGCAAGCAGAAACTCAAAGAAATATTTATACACCCATTTTCATAGACGCATTATTCACAATAGTCAAGGTGTGGAAGCAACTCAAGTGTCCATTGACGGAAGAACAGATAAGCACATGTGGTATGACCATAAAATGGAATATTCAACCTTAAAAATGAAGAAAATTCTGACACATGCTACAATATGAACCTTCGGGAAGTTATGTTAAGTGAAAGGAACCAGTAATAAAAAGACAAATACTGTGTGATTCCATTTATATGTGGTTCTTAGAGGTGTCAAATCCATAGAGACTGAAAGTAGAATGGTGGGTGCCAGGCACTTGGGGGGTAGGGCAGAGAAGGAAGACTTGGTGTTTACTGGGTATAGAATTTCAGTTTGGGAAGACAAGGAGGTTCTGGAGCTGGTTGGGAGGTGATGGTTACACAACAGTATGAACATTCTTAATGCCACAGAACCATAAAAATGGTAAATTTTAAGTAGTGTATATTTCACCACATATAGAACTGCAACGAATCACTTTTAAAAGTTTTTTTTAAAAAGATTTATTTATTTATGGATCCTAGAGCTGGGGCACAGGCCAGAGATGTGGGGGGTGAGAGGATCCACCAGAGACAGAATGGGGAACAGAATAGGCAGACTGACGAAATACACTGCTGAGGGACGCAGCAGGCGGGACAGGAGAGGTCTGCTGCACCATGTGGGTTTCTCCCTGGCCAGCCGGGGATCGAACTCATGCTGCAGAGGCTGTGGATTGCCTCACAGTGAAGTGCTTAACCCCTTGCGCCACCAGGGAGGCCCAGAACTCGCTTTTAAAACCATGACCATGATGTCTTCATCACATCCATAGCATAACCAGGAGCTGGTTCTGATCCTACTTTGTGGTTGGCACATTGGACATTGGGCTCTCCACCCCAAACTCCATGGATTGAGGCCTCACCCACCAGATTTTTCTCCTACCTCCTTGTTGGTGCCTTTACAGCCAGGGACTTCTCATTTTCAGCTCTGTCTTTTGTTGACATTTCTCGGATTTTTCTTAAGACCTCAGTCCCTCTCAGCTGGTCCAGGTTTATTTCATCCACCACAATGCTTATCAGTCAGTGTATTCCCATAGCCCTTGTATTAGTTTCCCGTGGCTGCTTTTAAAAAACAAACAAACTACCAACTAGGTAGCTTAAAGCAACAGAAATCTATTTCACTGTTCTGGAGGTCAGAAGTCTACAATCAGCTGTCAGCACGGCCACCCACATGCCCTCCTGATGCTCCTTGGAGAATCCATTCCTTGCCTCTCAGCTTCTGGTGTCACCCACAATCCTTGGTATTCATTAGCTTCTAGAAACATTACTCTCGACAATCTCTACTCCCTAGCTCTTCCTCTTTAAATGGCCTGCTCCACTACATCTGTGTCTTCTGTCTCTTATAGTTACCCGGCATGGAATTTAGGGCCAACCCAGGCAATCCGTCTCAAAATCCTTGAGCTGACTGCATCTACAAAGGTACTTTTCCCAAATAAGGTCATACTCAAATGACCTGGGACTTAGGGTCCTCACAAATCTATTGGAGACTGCCAAAATGTCTTGTAATTTCTCTCCTAAGCCTGGAGCCATACAGACAACAGGCAAACCTGTGTTCCCAGCTTCCACTCCTTCCCATAAGCAAATTCTTCCCTAGCTATTCAATCTCTGTTCCCTTTTTCCCCAAAACAAAGTATAGTCAGACTGCCTGGTCTTGAATTCCAGCCCTGCTCACTATGATTAAGTGGACACAGACAAGTTACTGAAGCTCTTATGCCTCATTTGTAAGATGCAGGGTTTTTTTAATACCTGCATTTTTTTTTATAATAATGCAGGTATTATTTATGTAAGATGTAATAATGACAACTATCTCATTGAACTGTCTTATGAGGGCTAAATAAGTTAAAATCTGTTAGGGCCTTTAGAAGTTGACTAAAAATAGCATTATTCATAATAATATGATCTTATAATGAAATTCTAATTAAGTTCTCAATATCTTGAGAAGCTGCCATGCTGTTCCCTGCTTTTCCTTTCCAAATTCTAGCTAGTCAAGAGGCACATGACACCTGCCCCAGGAAGTCTTCCCTGACTATGCTGATCTCACTTATCGTTTCCTTTTTTAAAAAAAATATTTTATTTTATATAATTCTTACATCATTTTTTCATTTTTGCACAGTGTATGCATTTTCATTTTGGTTATATTCCCCGTACATTTCCCACCCCCCTTATTTTGGCCCTGATCCCTCCTCTTCTTCCTACCCCTACCCCCTATTAGTGTGCCTCTGGTTTATAGTTGCTTGTTGATTTTGATTTTTTCTTTATTATAATTAAGCTTTTTCCTGGTCCCTTATTTAGGTTTTCTAAATTCCTGCTATGAGTGAGATCATCCGGTATTTTTCTTTTTCTTTCTGGCTTATTTCGCTGAGCATGTCCCTTCCAGCTCCATCCATGTTGCTGCAAATTGCATGAGTTTATCTTTTTTGATTGCTGAGTAATATTCCATCATGTATATGTACCACATCTTCTTGATTCAGTCATATATTTTTGGGCATTTGGGTTGTTTCCATAGCTTATCACCCAAAGCAGTGATAGAGAAGGCAAAGATAAACAGCTGGGACTACATCAAATTAAAGAGTTTCTGCACAGCAAAAGAGACAATAACCAAAACAAAAAGAAACCCCACCAACTGGGAGAAAATTTTTGCTCACAACACTAATGACAAAAGGCTGATCACAAAAATCTGCAAAGAGCTGATGAGACTCAACAGAAACAAAGACAATAACCCAGTCAAAAAATGGGCAGAAGAGCTAAAAATAAACTTCTCTGAAGAGGAAATGCAAATGGCCAACAGGCATATGAAAAAATGTTACTGTTTCCTTTTAACAGCCTATCTGTGATAAGGACCACAGTTAAGCACTTAACATGTAATCTGAGTACGGTACTAGTAAACCTATTAGGGTGGGAGGAATGCATTGACATTTCTCCTCACCCCATAAAGCCCCTCAAATGGGGCACCTATTTGTTTCTCAGTTATTCACTTGCTGATTGGGTAATTGGGTCAGGAAATTGGCATTAGAATCACAGCTACAGACACTTTAAGGCCGATACCAATAGCAAGATTTGCTGAAATGAGTGAATGGCATGCTACAGGTCACACTGTCATAACATATAACCCCCAAATCTCTGTGGCTTTAAAATGCCAAACGCTGGCTTCTCACTCATCCAGTCTGTCCTCCTAGGTGAAACTGGGGCTCTGTTCCATCCTACCATCCCTCTGGGACCCAGTCTTTTCTCTTTTTATTATAAAAGGACATGCACTAACTATGGGATTTTTGGGTATCTTTTTTTTTTATTATTGAGGTAACATTAGTTTACAGTGCTGTATAGATTCCAAGAACACCACTCCCACCACCAAATGTCCATCCACCATCTACCACCAACCAAGTGCTGGGACTCAGTCTTAAAGAGCTCTCACTATCTGGAGCTGGACTGGCTCCTTGCAAAGAGTGCTTCAAGCAGTAGCATCCCATAGAATTTTCCCGATGATAGAGTATTCTCTAGGTGGCCACTTGACACATGTGGCTTTTGAGAATGAGAAATGTGGTTTGTAGGACCAGAGAACAGAATTCAATTTTTGTTTAGTGTTCACAGCCACATGTGGCTAGTGGCTGCTGGCTCGGGCACCAGCAACTGAGCTCCAATCTGGAAGCTGCACACTTTACTCCCACCGAGAACCCCTGGGCTAGAACCCATCATGTGACCTCAGCAAACACCAGGGGGCCAGCAATGCCATCTTCCACATACCTGGATACACTTTGCTCCTGCTCTGCTCTTCGCAGCCCTTACTACTAGCCGACATACTATGTATTTTCCTTCTCACTTCCATTTATTCCATCTTCAGTCAGCTCTACCATGCCATAGGGATTTTTGTTTGTTTGTTTGTCTTGTTCTATGCTTGGAAAACCACCTGGCACATAGCAGGTGCTCAATAAAATGAAGATGTGAATGAAATTTATGTATATATACTTTTATATTTATATGGAAATTTGTTTATTTTAACTTTTTATTTTGACAGAATTTCAGTCTCATTCAAGAGTTGTAAGAACAAAGAATTCCTATATACACTTCATCCAAGAAGCCTAATTGTTAACATTTTATTACTTCCACTTTATTCTTTCTTTCTTCTCCCTTTCCTCCTCCCCACCTCTCTCAGATATGATGGTCCTTTAAGTCTTCATACCTCAATGTGTTCTGAAGGGCATTCTCTCACATAACACAGCGCAATGATCAGAACCAGGAAATTAGCATTGACATACTATTATTATCTAATCAACAAACATTATTCAGTTGTCATCCATTGTCCCAATGACATCCTTCAGAGCAAAAGAAGATCTTTGTTCACTTGTTGGATTTGGCCAGCACATCTCCTTTAGTGTGGAGAAGTTGCTCAATCTTTTTTGAGCTTCCTGACATTAACACTTTCAAAGAATGTAGGCCAGTTACTTTGCAGAATGCCCTCGATTTAAACATGACTGTATTCAATTTATTTGAATTATACTTTTTTGGCAGGAAGTCCCTAGAAATGTTGCATCCTTTTTGGAACATCATAACAGGAAGCACATGGTATAAATTTCCCTGTTACTGATAAGGTTAAGTTTGATCAGTTACTTTTTTGTCTGCCAGGGCACTATATGAAGAGTACAGCATAAAACCATAAGGTTAATATTTTTTTTACCACCATGATTAACAATTGTCTATGAGAAGCTGCTTCCATACTATATAAATGTGTTATTTTCATCCATGACTTTCAGCATCCCCTGATAGCTCTTGCATGTTTTTCTTTGGTGAATGCCAAATTGCCTGCACATATAATTTCATTGTATATATATAAACCTCCAACCAAAAAAAAAAGCCCTGAGATCATGGTGTTTAAATACCATCCTCCAATGAAAGGAACCAGGGCTCCTTGGAGAAGTGGTGAATTCTAGGGCAAGGCAGTAAAAGATGTTCCTGGAGCCTCTGGTAATGCCAGAAAAAAAAAGAGACCTTTAAAAAAATACAAAAACTGGGGGCATTTCAAAGGGATGCAGAAGTCAATCTGAAAGAGTTCTCAGTAACCAAAGCCAAAACATTTCAAGCAAGAAAATATACTATATAGTATTGAATGATAATCCACAGAATAAAACTCATAAGAATCTCTACTGATATAAATGAAAGGGCAAATGAATGAATAAAACAGGAGACAAATCTTTCTTACAAAGGAAATCTAAAGAATATGTATAGATAAAAATATAGGTAGACTCAAAAGAGAAAAATAGACAAAGGCAAAAATAGTAACTTGACCGTGGAGAGACCACGCCCAAGAACAACACCCCAATGACAAGCCATCTGGATGTTGAGGAGTCCTGACATGATCTCACATAATGAGGTGGGCATTGCACCAAACTGAAGTTCAAAATACCTGACCAGCACTCCGAAAACTTGTCAAGGTTGTGAGAAACAAGGAAAGACACTGTCACAGACCAAGGAGACTAGGCAGACAGGATGACTCAGTGGTCCCCTGGATGGGATCTTGTATCAGAAAAGAACATTAATGGAAAAACAAGTGAAATCTGAACAAAGGTAGGGTTTAATTAACAGGTTTGTGCCAATGTTGGTTTTCTTGTTTTAACACATATACCCGCGTTATGTAAGACGCTAATACTAGGGGACACTGGTGAAGGGCATATGATAACATCTTTTGGTAAATCTAAAATTATTCCAAAGCAAAAAGTTTATTTAAAAAATTAAAAATAAAGCAATATTAAATCAGTCTTGGTCAAAGACATTCCCAGACTAGAATCCAGGTCTAGAAAGTCAACTATGGTAATTTTTAAAAATAGCCTTTATTTTTAAAAACAGTTTTACATTCACAAAAAAATTAAGCAGCAGTACAGAGATTTCCCATGTAACCCCTTCTCTCTCTCATGCAGAGTATGAGTAATCAGCATCCCCGCCATTTGTTATCATTATTGAACATACAATGACATATCATTATCACTCAGAGTTCACATTATGGGTCACTCTTGGTGTGGTGCATTCCATGGATTTGAGCAAATATAATGATGTGTATCCACCATTACAGCCTCATACAGAGTAGTTTTGAAACCAGGGCCCCTAGCAAAACTGACTCTCTTTCCCACCACTAGCTAAGCCATTTAGGAAAAGCTGTGGTGGTTTCCCTGCTCACACACGAAATTGCTGCCTGTGGGCAGCCCCTCCCCAGGTGCCTGCTAGGTTTCAGTGTGAAGCTGCAGCAGGACTCTCCCCACCCCCATCCCCCCGCACCCACCACCATACCACTGCACCCAGGCCATCTGCTGCCTCTAAGAGGGCTACATGGAGGTCCTGCATTGGCAGGGCTTGATGGTGGCCTTGTAGTCTTTTATATTTGGCACCTGGATTGCAGAATGGACCAGTGAGGTGCAAGTTGAATATAACCATCCTTTTAATTAGTTCATTAGTTAATTATTCAGCACCAAATGGACTTATTGGTCTTAAAATGGTCCAATTGGTCACTTAAAATTGAAAATGGTACCATCAGGCAGGTATCAGATATTACAGTAGGGGACTCTGAAAGAGGATATAAGGCAGGGAAAAGCAGGAGCTGGCTTGGGGCTCCTGTTTCCTGGGCTCCAAAACAGAAAGAAAGGAGAAAGAAGAAGCATCCAGCAGTTGCCCTCTGAACAGAGAGGTCAAAGAGCTTCACAGTGACAAGTTGGTTGCATCTGCCTGCAGTCCTGCCTCTGACATAGCCTAAAAGGAGCACCAAAGGCCCCAGGCCTGGTGTCTCAAAGAACTGTTTGCTGGTGGTAGGCTAACAACTCACAAAGAACTGTAACACTGCTATTTTGACACGTGACTGGCACTACTGCCCATCACTGCTGATGGGTGTCCAGCACTCTGTGTACGCATCACTTTTGAGAACTATTAACATGGTGTATCTGATCATCTGGTTCTGCCTGCCAGTGCTGCTGCCTCCATTGCTATCTGGTCCTGCATCTGGTACTGTTTATCCTGACCTGCCGCCAGTTGCTGTGGGTTGCCGTAGAGTCATCTCAGTAGCCCTGCCTGTGAGCACCTCCCGCTGCCACTGTGGGTTGGATTTTGGCCCACTGCCTTCTGGTGTGCCATGAGCTCCAGGTTCTTATTGATGGGACAGTGCCATCTTGAATGAGCAACCTTTTGTTTGGTATTTGTGGACACTATCTGGGGTTAGATAGCCAGCCACTTGTGACCTTAGAAACTCTTTGTATCCCCTGTTTGTTAAATAAACCCCATTGTTGTTATTCCCTAAACCTGAGTGTCTTGCAGTTGTACATGCAGGTGAAAACTCACAGAGAGTGACCTGTCCTCTACTGGGCACTGTCCTTTGACCTGCTGTAGTGCGCTTATAGCTCTGTTTCAGTTTCATTGTGCTAAAAGTCCTCTGTGATTCACTTAATCATCCCAACCTCACCCCTACCCCCTGGAAAGTATTAATAAAAATATATTAAATTTATATTCTTTATAAAAATAAACTATCTCTATAGTTTTCCACAATGTCATTTAGTTTGAATCATACAGTATGTAGCTTTTCCAGGTTGGCTTCTCTCAATTACTAACATGCATTTGTTTCTAATATGCATGTCTTTTCACAGCTTGATAGCTTGTTTCTTTTTTAGTGCTGAATAATATTCCATTGTCTGAAAATTATTTATTACACAATTTATTTACACATTCACCTACACAAGGACATCCTGATTACTTCCAAGTTTTTGCAGTTATGAGTAAAGCTGCTGTGAATATATGTGTGCAGGTTTTTGTGGACATAAGTGTTCAACTCCTTTGGATAAATACCAAAGAGCACCATTTTCTGGATCATATGGTAAGAGGAAGTTTAGTTTTGTAAGAAACTGCTAAACTATCTTTCAAAGTGGCTATATCAATTTCTATTCCCACCAGCAATGAATAAGAGTTCCTGTTACTTCACATTCCCTCCAGCATTTGGCATTGTGAGTGTTTTGGATTTTGGCCAATCTAATGGGTATATGATGATATCTCATTACTGCCTTAATTTACATTTTCCTGATGACATATGATATCTTTTCATGTACTTATTTGCCATCTCTATATCTTCTCATTCTTTTGACTCTCTGTATGAACTTTAGAATCAATTTGGTAATAAGCACAAAGTAACTTACTGGAATTTTGATTGGGGTTGTATTAAATCTATCGATCAATTTGGGAAGAACTGGCATTTTGGCAATACTGAATCTTCCTATCCATGAACATGGAATGTCTCTCCATATTATTGTGATTTTAAAAACATATATTTACTACCATTTCTCGACTGCTTATGATGTGTCAATCATTGTATATGTGTCAATCATTTGCCTGCTTGATCTTAATCCTGTGGGTCATGGAGTCATGTCTTAGTACAAGGGAACTGAAATTCAGAGAGGCACTTTTCCAAAAGCACACTGCTAAGAATCTTAGAGCTAAGATTTAGACCCAGGTCCCCATCCCAAATTTGGCTCTGCATCATTTGTTTTTGGAAAGTAACAAGGCACATACACTATGCAGTGTCATGCTGGAGTCACAGCCACATTCCATCTCCAAATTCACTCTTGAGGGTCTACATCTTGAGTGTAAATGTCTGGATTATCAGATTTTGTTTTGTCATTTATGCCCTTCATCCTGAAAGATCGTGGTACTCATTCCCATCAAGTTTTCAGACCAGAAGGCTATAACCAAATATCTTTTGGCCAATCCATTTATGCAACTCAACATGACTGGATTAGCTGGCAATTGTTTTAGCAGTCAAATGGATGTGATTTGCAGTTATTTATTTAGGACATTTATTTCAGAGAAGCTAGCCCCATTCAACTGAATAACATTCTCAAAACCAGTATGGTAATTCTGCTGCTGACTGAAAAATTAAACCTCCAGCTGGCAGATGTGTTAAAAGATTGGAACCAATGACTGGGACTGATTTCTGGGAGCCTGCAGTTAAACTGCCTCTGTCTGTGATGTTAATGAGATTCTAGATCTTTCTACCTGGTCATCTGTAGTAATTTTGGTCAATAGGGAGCAAGGAACTACTGGCAGTCATTTAGGAAACCTATGAAGATTTCTTGCCTATTCATCCCATTTCCTAGGTGAGAATAAGATTTCAATATTAGAGACTCATTCCTTTGGCTAAACTATTTTTTGTTGTTGTTCTTTTTAGCCTTTTGTTCCATAAATCCTGGAGCCCTGTCACAATTTAGATAAAGGGAGGATTGAGCAATTGGGGGGGTTGGAAAACTTGGGAAGACTCTGAGGAAGAAAAGGGGAACCCCGATGTGTCTAACTTCATAGTGAGGCAAACCTTGAAAATGTCATTTGGTGAGAAGATGGTATAGACGTCTGTCACCTTGAAGGTGACTGAGAATGTGTGTATCTTTGCTTGTCACAAGACTGGGGGTACTACTGACACTTAGCGGGTATGTGTGAGGGCTGCTAAACTGCCCACAAGGCACAGGAGAGCCCCAAACAGCAAGAATTATTCCACTGAAAATGCTGCCACCACCATCATTCGTAACTCTAGAGAATTCTGAGATAAGAATGGTAAGTTTGCCGTATTCCAGAACAGTGATTAACAATCCTGCCTTTACTCCAATGGACTTGATGAATGAAACTCAGGGTAGAAAGAGAGGGCCGGGAATCAGAATTTTTACAACACTTTGAAGACTGTTATACAGTCAGTTTGCTGTCTAGGCAGGGGTTAGGGCAACCTGGAGGACCATTCTTTGTCTTCTGAATTTGTTGTAGGGACTTCATAGTCAAAATATTCAAAAGCCCCACAAACATTTCTATTGAAATAAATAACATACAGAGCACTGCACAGCTCAGTGATGCACAGCTCAAGGAAAAGTTATAAAATGCAAAACATTTCCAAAGTGAATGCATGCGCACAACTATCAGGCAGAAGCATCCAGAAGGTTTCCCTTTGGACCAGTTACTCCTCTACCCTCAAGAGTGATGTCTACTTTGACTTCTAACAGCACAGATTTGTTTGCCCATTTCAAATTTTATGTAGCAGGAATTATTTGCAGCATTCTATAGTATGTCTGGTTCTTCGGTTCGGCATCATGGTTGTGAGATTGCCCCATGCACTTGTGTGTAGGTGTGGGCCCTCCATTCGTATTGCTACAGAGGGCTCCCTGTACAAATGTTCCACAACATCTTCACCTATTCTGCTATTGATAGACAGTTGGGGAGTTTCCAGTTTTTAGCCAGTATGTCCATGCTGTTATTCACATTCTAGGGTGTGTCTTTCAGTGAACATATGTCCTTATTCCTCCTGGTTACATACTCAGGAGTTCCATTGCAGAATCACTAGTATTCAAATGATCAATATTGGTAGAAATGGCCATATGGTTTTCCAAAGCAGTTGTATTAAATCACACTCCACTCAATAGAGTAGGAACTTCAAAAGTGGTTTCAGACCCATGTCAGTGTCCTGGGCAAATTTTTAAACTTCTCTTAGCCTGTGTGTTTTCCTCTGTGAAGGGGGACTTCTATAAGGACTCAGAAGAAGGTTTACCCTGTAAGGACTTTATCAGTGAGAGCTTGCTCTTTTCCAAAAAATCTTGGGGTCTTTAGAAATCTTTTTAGGTAACATGTATGATGAAACTCAACAAGTTACATGTAGGACCACCTTGCCCTATGCTGTCTTCTTGTATGACTGGCTGTATTCATGCACATGGGACTACTTCTTTTTAATTTAAGTAACATTGTTTTATAACATTATGTAAATTTCAGGTATGCATCATTACAAATGAACATGTGTATATACTACATAAGTTCACCACTAAAGCTTAAATTTATCCTTTACCATACAGCTCATCATTTTTATCCAACTTGCCCACACCCTTTCCCCTTCACTTTTGCTAACCATTAAATTGGACTTATAGTTGAAAGTTTATTTTTGCTTTATTTTGTTCATTTTTTGTTTTGTTTCTTTATGTATGAGTGAAACCATAAGGTGTTTGTCTTTCTCAGTCTGACTCGTTTCACTAACCATAATACCCTCGAGGTCCATCCATATTGCTGCAAATGGCAGGATTTCATCATTTTTTAAAGTAGCTGGGTAGTGCTCCATTGCATACATATTCCACATCGTATTTATCCAGTTATGTGTCAATGACACTTAGGTTGTTTCCAAGTCTTGGCTATTATAAGTATTGCTGCAATGAACACGGGGTGTACATATCTCTTTGAATTGGTGTTTTTGCATTCACTGGGATAATCGAGTTGTTTCACGCTGGCTATCATTCACTTTTGAGATAGGAACCATTATCAAGTACAAAAATCATTATTTGTTGAGAATCCTATACATCCCATCTCCTTGCATCTCCAATTACTCTTGGTTTAATAACTTTGTCCAGGACCTCCCTGGTGGCGCAGCGGTTGAGCGCTGGGCTGCCAAGCTGCCTGCAGCCTCTGCAGCGCCGGTTCCATCCCGGGCCACCGGCGAGGGTCCCACATGGCGTGCAGACCTCTCCTGCTGCGCCCACTGCTCCCCTCAGCAGTGTACTTCGGTCCTTCTGCCTGTTCTGCTCCCCACTCTGGCTCTGGTGAATTCTCTCACCCTCCCACACTTCTGACTGTACCCAGTGCTTGTATAAATAAATTAATAAAATAAAAATAAATCTTTAAAAAATAATAATTTTGTCCATATCTTGACAAGTTAGAAAGTCTCAAAGGCACTGTTGGAAACCTGTAAAGGCTGACCTATAAGCACAGAATGGGAAATTTATATGACGATATCCTCTTTTCTTGACTGCTCCAAATAGATACAAATGCAGGCATGGCAGGGGAAGGCATTAATTAAGATTCAACTAGATAAAGCTTAAAAAAAATTTTGCCTTCTTCAACCTCTTCCTTTTCCCTCCTCCCCACCCCTGCCTTCAAGTCTATACATTGCTTTGTGAAAATTGAGTGGTTCCTTGGTATATCCACTTTGGAAGACACTTTGAGGATATCTTACAACTCTGAAGATGTCTTTAACCCAGAAATTCCACACCTAGGTCTATTCCTACAGAAATACACACTTACAGGCACCAAAAGTGTTTGAGGCAGGAATGTTTAAGAGCCCCAACTGGAAACAACTCAAATCTCCATCAGAGAACAATGGATAAGCAAAATTTTTGATGGAATACTATACAGCAATGAAAAAGAATCAGTTTCAATCACATGTGACAGCAGATGATTCTTAAAGACATATTATTGAACAAAGAAACCAGATTTCAAAGGACACATACTATATGATTCCATTTATATAAAGTCCGAAAATATGCAAAGTAGACCTGCATTGTTTAAGAATGCACGATAAAGTAGTAAAAGTGTAAAAAAGAGCAAGGATATTACAATCATGTACAATATAATGACTTTTTGGTCAACAATGGACTGCACATACCATATACAGTCTCTATACACCACCTAGAATACATAGGAGGCGTACCACCAGGTTTGTGTAATCACACGCTGATATTCAGGCAATGATGAAGTGGCCTAACAAAACATTTCTCAGAATGTATCCCCATCATGCAATGCATGACTGCAATACCATAAAATCAAGATAGTGATTATTGCTGGGGTAGGGAAGAGGCAGAAGCATGCATATATGTTTGTGCTTGTTTCTGGAGAGCTTGCAATGTTACATTTCTAGTCTTGGACTTGAGTTTTATTTCATGGGTATTAGTGTCACGAGAATTTCCTAAATTGTACATTGATGCTTTAGGAATTTTTCTGTGCTTATTTGAGTCCACAATATAAATCGTAGTGGTTTTGTTACAGGGCAGGATGAGGGGCACTCCAGAACCCCCAAACCTGCATGTTCTAAATGGGCTCTGCCATCCACCACATCAAGACAAAACATACTCTAGTATGCAAGATCATCAATAGAAAGTAACTTTAATACAATTAGTGTGCAATAAGGACAGGGAATAGGAAGGATATAGTAAAAAAATAGTTTCCAAATGAAGCACCCAAAGTTACCAGGCGCCTTCTGGTGGGGAACAGAGGAAAGCAAGCTTGGGAAAAAAGGAGCAAAAGCAAAGCCCACGTAGGTAAAGGCTGCCATCACCAACCTCTCCATGGGTCTCGCTCCACGTCTCTGTCTCTTTTCAAGTGTCTCCTTCCATGCCCCGAAGTCCTTGGCACATCCAAGGCCAAGAAGCAAAAACAGCTTCTTCACCTGTCTCTGTTCCATGTGCCCCTCCAGGTCTTTTTCTTGATCTCTTCTCCCAGTCTTCTCCAGCTCTCCCTTCTTGCTCAGCTGTCTCCTTCCTCAGGATGGGGCAGGGAACCTGGATCCTCCCCTTTCCCTGGGGATTATCCTGTTACATACAGTTTTGGACAGAAGTGAAGACCATGCAAAATGGACCCCCTCTCAGCAATGGACCCACACAACTAGGACCTGGTTAGTTCTGTTTGGGACAGTATGCCCCTACTCGGGTCTGTTCAAAGATGGGCTGAATCTTTTATTACAGCTTGCAAGGCCTCTGTGATTTGACAACTTCCACAGAAGTATCCCAAACCCTTCTCGTTAAATAAACGTTCTTTGCTAAATAGACCGAATTTGATTGCCCCTCTTGATATGAATCCCCTTCTTTTTCCATCCTTAAGTTTCTTCCTTCCTCCCTTTTTCTCTTAGCAAGACACCGGGAGCGTCAGGTTGTTTGCAACCCTAAAGACACCCATTGGAAAACCCAAGGTCTCCTCCCCAGAGAGGAGGCGTCTGTCGTCCCAGCTTCCCCTTGCCCCCCAACCACAGGGCTCCCCCCTCTATCCCTCCAAACTCCGCTGAGTCCTGTCCCCTCGCACCTCCGCGATTGGACGCAGGCCGTCATGTGTCCACACCCTGGGTGGGTCTTTCTCCCGTGAAACTCAGCAATCGCTCCTCTTTGGAGCGTTGCTGGCCAGTGGCTCAGACCTTTGCGCCCATTTCGCCCCTTCCTGCCTCTTACCTTAGCCCTCCGCACCAGTCTTACTTTAGGAAAACCTAGAGAAGGGGGTGGGGGCAACACAAGGCATTGCAGCATCCGGGGAGCAGCTATTGAGTGGCTAAGCGAACGGCGCATACCTCTCTCTTTTTTTCCCGTTGGGAATTTTCAGGATTTCATTGCTGCAATTTAACCCCGAGATGAGGCACGGTTAAGCGACAGCCTGCGCGCACGCACACGCACTCACTCACACTCCTTCGTGAGCAGAAGAGGCACCCGCTGGTGATTCGGGACGAAAAAAAAATCCCTGGGACCCTGCGGCTTCAAGACTCCTTAAGAGCCCCCCGGAGTGTTTCCCTCCCTCCTCTCCTTTCCTTTCCCGTGAATATTCCTTCATTTTATTTGATTAAAAAAAATTTATTTTGGCTACACATCTTTCAGCATTTCTAAGGTCTAGGAACTACAGCAAAAGCAGAAAGAGGGATCTGGACAATTTTTATGGCTGCCCTCCCCTCAGCAAAAACCTGGATTTTATTTTTTTTAATTAAAACATTTTTTTTCTAATGGGCCGAGCGCACTCCTTTTGCAAGATGCCAGCCTGACCCGGACCTCGGAGGAATTTGAAGCTTCCATTGCGTCCCGGGGGGGCGTCCTCTGCAAATTGCTCGCGTCTTCAGGGGGTGTGCGTTGCTTTTTTTTTTTTTTTTTTTTTAACTGCCTTATTATTTTTTTTTCCCGGAGTGGGTGGACTGGGGATTGCCTGGATTCCTTCCTCGGTTATTTTTCGCTCGCTTCCCGCCCCTCCCCCCGGCCCCCGCGCCCCGCCTCCGCGCGCTCCCCCGCCCCTCCCTCGGGTCAGCCGGGAGGATGTCCCGCGCCGCTGTCCCCGGCCGGGGCCGGCCCGCCGCCCGCTGAGCCCCCGACCCGCGGCGCCGCCCGCCGCCGCCCGATGGGCTGGGCCGCGGCGCGTCTCCGCAGCAGCAGCTCGAGCCGCCGTCTTCGCAGCTCCGGCAGCAGCGGCCGCGGCATCGGCATCGGCGGCGGCGTCTTCCGCATCGTTCGCCGCAGCGTAACCCGGAGCCCTTTGCTCTTGCAGAATGGCCCGCTTCGGAGACGACGTGCCGGCCCGCTACGGGGGAGGAGGCTCCGGGGCCGCCGCCGGGGTGGTCGTGGGCGCCGCAGGCGGGCGAGGAGCCGGGGGCAGCCGGCAGGGCGGGCAGCCCGGGGCGCAAAGGATGTACAAGCAGTCCATGGCGCAGAGAGCGCGGACCATGGCCCTCTACAACCCCATCCCCGTCCGACAGAACTGCCTCACGGTCAACCGCTCGCTCTTCCTCTTCAGCGAGGACAACGTGGTGAGAAAATACGCCAAAAAGATCACCGAATGGCCATATCCTTTGCCCGAACCCCGGCAGCTGCGCCTCCCCCCACCCCCCTCCGCTTCCCCTTCCAGCCTGGGAGAGAGACCCGGGGGTTGATGGGAGCCGGGGGGGTCTTCCCAGGGCTGGGACGGGGCCCCGGGAGGAGTGTGCAGGCGCTCTCCACCCCGGGCTGGGCTGAGCCGCCGTGGAGGCTTGGGGTGGGGGGCCGGGGAGTGGATTCCGCCTGAGGACCGGTTCCAGAAGGAGGGTTGGGCCCCAGGGTCGTGCAGAGGCCTTGGGCGGGGGGGGGGGGGTCTGTAGCGCCAGTCCCAAAGGAGTCAGAGTTCCCGCGGACGAGCTTGGACCTGGCTGGGGCCTGTGCGTTCTGGCCAGAGCCGGGCGACCGTGGGGGCCTTGGCTGGGCTTCCTCAGCTGCCCCTCACCGGAGCCCTCCGTTGCCTCCTGAGCCGGAGCCCAGTCCCAGCTTGTGAGCCTCCCCACCGCTGCTTGCCCTGAGCTGGGGGGAGCACCTGCAGGGCAAGGCGCGGAGGGGCTTCTCAGGACCAAGAGCAAGTGGGAGAACATGTGGCCTTCCTCCTTAGGGGTCGGCACCGGCCAGAATTAACACCTCTGAGTGGCCGATGGCCCAGCCCTGGGGAAGCAGTGATGAGTTGAGGGTTCTTTCCCGTGTTCTGCCGCTCCTGTTTCCCTCAGCCACTAATGGGGGACTTCATCATCTTTTGGGGTGTAGAAAACATTCCCCTTGCCCCATCTGGAGCCCTGACCTGAAGACCCAGCTTGGGCTATTTCAAAAAGAAAGGACAAGAGCAAATTAGGTGGTGGGTCCTTCCTAGGGCACAGTGGCAACGCTTGGGTTGGAATCTGCTTCTCCTACTCTAGAGACCCAGGAAGGGACACCAGGAGAACCAGCATCCATGTGGACATCTCTGGCAGGTAAATGCCCTTTTATAAAACCATAAAATCAAAGATCCAGAGGAAGAAGGTAAAGACCACATTTTCCTCTATGGAGATGCTATCAAAATGCAGATCCCCTTGTGTTTCTTTAAATCAGTGCCTGCTTGAAATAAACCTTGAGGAGGGCTTAACATCTGTTGAGATGTAGGCAGGCAAGGATGGGTAATTAGTCGGGCTTTCTAGCAGTTATCTAAGCATGACCCAGATTCCAAGTGGGGGGACGAATCCTGCTCCCTAGGCTGACTGGCCACTGTGCCCTGCCCCAAAGTGCCACTTCTCGGCACCTTTCCAACCGGCTGCTCTCCATGTACAAATGAACAGTCAGGATAGGCCCCTGGGGTTCAGAAGTGAGCCCCCATCCCTTTTGTGTGTGAGTTTGACTGCTATATCACTCAACAGGCTGGGGCTTGAGTGGTTCTGGGCTTGCTTATTTGAGGAGCAAGGTGGTGGGTGAATTCACTTCTAGGGGGGCTCATAATTGAGTCAGGCTTTTGGCTTCTGGGTGCTGAAATTCTAACAGAGGGCTCTGAGGTTTTGGAGTGTGTGAATAGTCTGCTTTCATGATGGTGAAAATTTAGAGGGTTAACTGGGGTCTATTTGAAGGCATATACCCCTCAGCATGATGCGGTCTCAATTGTTACCTGAGACAGGAGCCAGGTCTTTGCTTCCTAAGTTCCAATCATATGAAGGCCCATTTGCAGTGTTCAAGGGTCTTGTGATCAAACTGCCTCCGTGGAGGAAGACAGGGTGTCAGCGTGTGCACGCTCAGATAACTCCAGTGGGTGTCCAGGAGGGATTCACCGGGCTGGCAAATTTCGTGTTGAAAATGGCTTTAGATCGCCTTCTGGAGCCTGGATTGGGAAGGAGGTGGGAGTCCTAATGTGTCCTTAGCTCACCCTGGTCCAGCCTGAATCCTGCAGATGATAGGACTGTTGGGGTGGGGGAGGGGTTTGCAGAGGGCCCCTTGGAAGGAGGAATTTCGGGGGAAATGCAGGTAGATTGGGACTTTAGGTTTTCTCTGGCTTTCTTGCTTTTGGTAGCTTAGTGATGAGTTTGTGCATTTTGCTCTCTGCAGACAGTTTTTGTTCTCTCGTTGGCCCAAGGCAATAAACATACTGTACAGTCCCACTCTGGAAGGCAGGGCTCTTCATCTCTCAGTCTGTTGCCAAGCGTGGACATTCAGGACTGAGCTTTCTCTGGGGGAATGACAGGAGAGGGGCCGAGAACTGGGGGACTAGCTAAGGAGGGATTGGAGCTGGCGCAGGAGAGGGGCTTTATGGGAACGCAGGTGTTAGGGTGCCCATGCGGAACATTGAATTCTGTGTCCAAATACTTTTGCCATTTAAAAAAAAAGTATTTAAGAACTTTTTCTAAACTTTTAGAATAAAGTCTAATTATGACAGGAAAGTGGAGTCCAGTTTGAGAAGTCATGACAAAATGCCCCCTCCCACTCACTCCCCACACAAGGGAACTTTGGCTTCCAACCCCACAGATTAATTTTGCCTCCTTTTGAGCCTCCTATAGATGGAGTCATGGGCTGTGCGCCTTTGTGTCTGGCTGCTTTTGCTGAACAGCACGTCTGAGACCCATCCACATTGCTGCAACTGCTTATCAGTTGTCCTTTCTCATAGGTGTGTAGTGTTTCCTTGTCGGACACGACCCACTGGACTTGCCTGTTCCACCATTGAGCATGCATTTGGGTAGTTTACAGATGGTGCTGTTAGGAACATACTTATACAGATCTTTTGTTGAACTTTAAAAAAACATTCCCTTGGGTCTATACCTAGGAATAGAAGTGCCCCTGCCATTCTTGGATGCATGTGCAGTGGGCCATGTACTTGGCAGTGGGGTGCAGGGGAATAGAGGAAGCAGATTCCTCACTTTCTGTGGTGGAGTAAATGTCCCAGGAACTTGGCTGTCTGTTCATTGGGCCTAAAGACATTACTTCAAATGAAAATTCCAACAGGCATGCTGGGGGAAGTTACAACCTTGCATTTACCTCATTGCACAGTGATTGCTTACCCTTCTGCATCCTCCACCCCCAGTTGCTTAAGCCATTTGTGGGTTCTCATTAATTTTGCTTTTCTCTTCTTAAGTAAGAAAACCCAAATGGAAACCTGATGGTCAGACTAACATTGCTGCTGCCTTTTTCTCTTGGAGTATTCCAGGCAGCAAGCCGTCTTGACCACACACCTTGGTTTCATGATTTCGTTGATTGGAAGTCTGTTTTAAATATGGCCGTGATGGGCTCTGATGATGGCTTCTAAAGAGCTCAAATCTGTCAGCTCAATAAGGTGCATCTGTCAGCCTTCCTAGAGCCCCCACTTAATGCCACTTGCTCCTTCTGATGTGCTACCAAGTGCCAATGTGAATGTCATCTTCCCCCAGCCCTGCTGATGCCAGCAGATCTCCCACTGAGCAAGTTGTAGGAATTTGGGGTCCTTGCAAGAGCCACAGACTGGAGTCTGTGTGTTAATGACACTTGACCTCCTGGATTGCACACAGGATTCCAGATTTTCATCTGTGTTTTCAGAAATCTTAACAAGAAGCTTAGAGTACCATCACATCAGGTAATCTGTGGACATTGGCTGACTGACACTTAATTGTGCTGTTTGTTTGCTTGTTTTTAATGAAGCACTTTGAAGATGTATGTTCTGCATGGAGAGAAGAGGTAACTCTGGGAGAAATTGAAGCATGTTATCAGTCTTAGCCCATCTTGAAAAGTAGAATGTCCTAGAAGGCACTACTGTTGAGGGCAGGACAGTATGACCTGTAAAGTCCTTCTTCTAGATTAATGTGGCTGCTATTTCCAGAAGAGCAAAATTCTGGGAAGTAAGAATGAGCATGATTTTTTCCACTGGGAATTTTTCTATAAAGGTGCAGTCCCTCTTCTCAGTCCCCAAATGTAAAAAGCTCTGAAAGGCAAAATGTCAGCTCATTTAGGGATTAAAAACCTACCTCGAACAGATCTGAGTTTATAATCTTATTTTAAATTTTCATTTATCCATCTGGGTGTGCCTTTTGGTATGTCTTGCTGCAAAAAAGTTAGATATGATTGTTTATGGGTGCTGTTCCACTCCCCACTGGGGATGCTATGTATAGATTGTAGTGCTTTTCAGACTTTCATGAGCATGAGAATTGCCTGATTAAAATGATGACATGGTCCAGCAGGTTTGGGGTGGGGAGGGGTGGCACGGCCTGGGATTCTGCTTTTTTCATCAGCATCTATTGCTTGCCCACGCTGCTAGCCCATGGGCTACGCTTGACATTTCCAGGTTAGATCATAGATGCATCTCAGTATCTTTCTCTTCTTTTCCTCAAAAATCAGGCTTATTGAGCTATACTTTATTCAGGGAAAAATTCACCCTTTTCAGCCCACAGTTCTGAGTTTTGGCAAAATGCATACAGTTGTGTAACCACCACTAAAATCAAGATACAGAACAGTTCCAGCACCCCAAGACACCCCCTAATGTCCCTTTGCGTCAGCATCCCACCACCTGAACCCCTGGCAGCCACTGAACTATCCCTGTACGTTTGCCTTTTTCATAAGTCATTTATAAATAGGCTCACATGGTATGTAGCTTTTGGAGTGTGGTTTTGTTTGCTCCACTTTTGAGATCCATTCATGCTGTTGTGCATTCCTTTTTAGTGCTGAATAGTATTCCATGGGTGGAACAGAGCTGTACATTCATTTTCCATTTGAAGGGCATCTGGTATATTTTTTTTTTAAAGATTTATTTATTTATTTATACAAGCACTGGGTACAGTCAGAAGCGTGGGAGGGTGAGAGAATTCACCAGAGCCAGAGCGGGGAGCAGAGCAGGCAGAAGGACCGAAGCACACTGCTGAGGGGAGCAGCAGGTGGCAGAAAGAGGTCTGCGCGCCATGTGGGACCCTCCTCTGGTGGCCGGGGAGCAGCCGGGGATCGAACCGGCGCTGCAGAGGCTGAGGGCAGCTTCGCAACCCAGCGATCAACCGCTGCGCCACCGGGGAGGCCCACATCTGGTATATTTTGAGGTTCAGTGATAATGAATAGAGCTGCTATAAACCCTGGCAGGAGGGATTTAGTGGGAGCCCTGGGAGAATACGTTCCATTTCTCTTGGGTAGGATTGCTGGTTGTTTAGCTAAGTATATGTTTAAACTTTATAAGGAGACCTCTGAACTGTTTTTCTGGCAAGATGGTTGTGCTGTTTTATATTCCCATCCTTGTTATCCCTCTAAAAGCACCAAGTTCTAAACTCCAGAGTTTGTCTGGGTTTAGGATGGAGGATTGTGGGCATGTAGAAAGTGGTGGAAGTGGTAGCATTCAGTGCCAGTCATGGAAATGAGGAAGGACAGGATGTTGTTTTCGCTGTTTGCCTGCACTGGTTTGAAATATTGAGGGAGAAGGAGATCTTTGGTGTGGCGTTCATGGGTTCCACCACTTGCCAGTGAAAAGTCAGGTTCCCTGGCCACAAAAGCCATCCCCATTGCCCTGGGCACCACTGCAACCCACTGTCCTGTCACAAAGTAGCACCCTTTAAACATTTGTCCATGAGTAAAAAAGTCCCTCTCTCCACCTGTTTGCCAAATCAGAGTTCTGATTTTCCCTGTGTTCGGGTTTTCAGTGGATTTTAGGTGCAGCATAGGCCTGGGTGGGGACTGGGAGGGGCAGGTGTGATGAGGTTTATCAGGTCAGAGTCCTCTGAAATGTTAGTGCTTGAGAAGTTGGGGCGTGCCTTGAGAGTGAAATATTCCTTCCAGTGCTTGGGGGATGTCTGTTGGGTGCTGGAGGCTTGTTTCCCCCCCCCCGCTCGGTAGCCCCTGGAGTGAGCACGCGCAGGCACCCTGTCAACATTGTTAGGCACCACTGGGGAGATGGACTCCATCCAGAGACAGGGCCCAGAGCCCCACAGTTAATCCATTTCAGAGAATGCTAACTCAGCTCCTTAGAGAAGGAGCTGCTTGTGCCACGAGAAACAGACTGCAGAGAGGAGAGGGAACGTGTTCTGGGCGCGGGGTCATCCAGGCGCAGGTTGGAATTGCCCACCCAGCCAAGCGGCCTTAGGCCCTAGAGCCTCAGTTTCCTCAGGCGCATGGTGACAATATGGCTTCTGGTAACATCCCCCCCAGAGGGCTCTCAGTGAGGCAAAATGGGGTCACACATGGGAAATACTCAGCACAGTGTCCGGCACTGAGAAAGTCCCTAAGTACATGAGCCACAATATCAAAGGGTACACTTCCCCCTAACATTCTTGTTTTGGGGAACTTTGCCTAGAAATAAGGCTCTCTGGCTAGGAATGGGAGCAAAGGGCCCCTCTGTGATGACCGACTTGGATTTCTTAATTTGAGTGTGGCTCTCTTTAAAGCAACCTTTAGATATCTGCATTCTCCATTGCCTCAGAAGCATTAAGGGGAAAAAAATCATGTCCACTTGACCCATTTTCTATTCCCTTTGGTCTAAGGTAAAATTAATTGTCTTCCCCCCCTTGATCTCTCCCCTTGATCTCTCCCCAAGGTGAGGGAGTTTTGGAGTATATAATTAACTGCCCTGATCCCCCCTCCCATCCCATTTCTTCCTTCTGAGCTGGTCAAGAGTCCAACCCACCATGGAGACCACAGCCTAGGATGGCTGCTGTGGCTGCCCCAGACGACCACTGAGAGTATAGCTTTGGGGTTAGCATGTGATCCCCCCCCCCACCTTAACTCTGGTCTTTCTTCTTTCTCCCCCCTCTCTCACTTCCTGGGAGGATAGAGAAGGAACATTCCAAGACAGGAACCAGGTGGGTAGGTTCAGCATCTTAGGTTTCAAAAATCACCAGGCATTAGTTCTTGTCTGGGTGTGGTGACCAGATGCCCCAGTTTACTGTCCCGGTTTAGCATCTTGAGAAAGCTGACGATTCTGGGCAAACCAGGATGCTGGTTGACCTGGTGCTGAGCTTTTTACACCCAAGAGAGACAGAGAAGAAGGGATGGTGCCAGTGCCCAGGAATGAAGATGCTTTTCCCTCTGAAAAGCCGAGACATTTTTTTATTGGAATGAATTGTGCTCTGGAAGCCGCCTATTTAAGGTAGTTAATGCAAGAGAGAGATCCTGACTCTGAAGCAAAATTCCTCAGTTAAGTCTGGATCAAGTTTTATTATCTCTCTTGGGTCAGAGATGGCTTTATCTTCTGCTCAGACTGGGAACATTCTTGGTTCTTCCTTGAAGGTGCTCAGTGTTCAGCTGAACCTGGAATTCAGAATTTAGTGCCCCCCGCCCAGAATAACACACGAGGCAGGACCCCCTCTCTGGAACAATGAGGGAAAACTCAACTTTGTCACCTACCTGCCAGTGAGATTCACACTTAGTTCTGTTCTCACTTTAGACTGGTGTGTAAAAAGTATATATAAGTTTAAACCAAACTTAAAGTATTTTCATACAAGCGGAATTTGCAGGAGGGATAGTCCGATGTCAAGAATAAATTGATGGATTTGTCAGTTTATTGGTACTGACCTAGAACTTGCTCTGGGGGCAGGGGGAAGGTTTCTGACCTTCCTGAATATGCCGTGTTCTTTTATCTTGTTGACCTTTATTATATTCCTTATTAAGAATAATGAGCATGGGAGGGGGCTGTGCTGACCTTCACTTGCTGCTGTGAAATATTTTTGAAGTCCACTAGCAGTGTGCTTGATAAGCAATAGCAGGAGTGGAGAAGAGACAGAGAGGAGAATGACACTAGGTGTCGCCTACAGACCTGGGCAACAGTGGACCCTGACTGCCGTTCTCAGTCCCAGCTCGCAATAGTGAAGCCTTAGTCTCTTCATCTGTGAAATGGGCGTAGCCGCCCTATGTCCAGGGAGTTATGGAGGTCGCTGTGTCATGCACAGGAAGCTTGGGCGCTCGTGCGCTGCAGACCAGCAGGACAGATGGCCTTTCCTCCATGACAGCAAGGGCTGGACTGTGGTTACCACTGTGTTTAGCAACAGCAGAAGCTGAATACATAATTGTGGGATATTTTCTTGCACTTCAGGCAAGCAGCCTATTGCTTTAACCCTGTTCCAAGCTCATAACACAATCTCAGTATTGTCTCTCAAGAACTAGATTGACAGTCCCCAAAATGCAGTCCCCAGTCCCTGAGATCAGAACCTGCTCTAGAGCAGAGGTTCCCACATAGGGATGTGCATCAGCGTCATCTGGAGGCTCTTTTAAATACAAGTGACTGGGCCTCACCCCAGGGCTTCTGATTCAGGAGATTTGGGGAAGACCCTGAGAATCTGCATTTCTACCAAGTTCCCTGATGGTGTAGAGGTCTGGGGGCATACTTTGGGAAACCATGAATTAGAAGATGATCAGCAGTTTACTGCTACCACAGTCTCCACCACCCCACCCTGCCTTTTTTTCTAACCTTCCCCCATCGACTTCCCAAAAAACTCTCTTAAATTGTGTATTTCTTATTACCTTGCTTTTTTTCAAAAAATGTTTTTTGTCACATATTTATATATGCCTTAATATAAATTTAACATCCCTGATTTCTGAAATGTTTTGCCTTCTGGAACTTGCACTTGCTTTTGTTCACTTAATTGTGTTTCTAAGATTCATGTCTCTTATTGAGTATTGCTGTAGGTCATTTATTTTTCTCTCTATAATATTGCATTCTGTGATGATACAACAATTTATCCATTTTCCTTGGTGATGGACATTTGGGATGTTTCCAGATTTTTGAGCAGTGCTACTGTGATGAATAAATAATTTTTGAATGAATGAATTCAAGGTGTTAATTTTAGTCTGTGTACTTGGAAATCTCGCTTCAGCTAGAATCAGCTGAGATTCATCAGCATTTATGGAACACCAGCCATCTGACAGGCCCTGGCTAAGCCATTTCACAGTCTACTTATTCTCTCTAAGGACTGGGTCAGCCAGACAGCCCCTGTTCCTTCTTTGTCTTTTGAGAGTCAGCTTATGGTTTAGAAAGTGGCAACTGATATGGTCATACAGCAGCACGGCCAACTTGAGAGCATGGACTCTGGAGCCAGGTGGCTGGGGTACAAATCCCAACTCTGCTAGTCACTTGCTGTGTGACTTTGGGAAAGCCACATAAGTGCTCTGTGCCTCAGTTTCCCAGTCTGTACAATGGGGGTTCTAATAGCACATATCTTGGAAGATTGAAGGAGTTAATACATGCCATGCTTAGAATTATACTGGAACTTAGTATGCACTGTATGTTTACATATGGGTAATGGATGGATGGATGGATGAGTGGCAAAAAGGAAAGATGAATGACTTACTTTATTTTGGTGGTATGGTGTGTGGCACATGGTATGTGCACCATAGTGCTAATTATTATTTTTCTGCCTCTTCTTGCTAATATTCTCAAGTCCCTTGATGTCTCTTACTCTTTGCCATCTATCCTCTAAACTCACTCTGTTGGATGATCAATTCAGTCACCACTTCTCCAATATATAAGTCCAGAGGAGAACAATCACAGATTCACACTGATTGTCAATACTAGAATTATATGATTCCAACATCCATTCGCTGACCCATATTTTCACCCTTCAGTTCAGTCCAGTTATTTACTCATCTCCTCATTCACCCACATATTCACCCATCTATCCATCCCCCCTCCATCTACTTATCCACCCACCTATACCCCATCTACCCGTCTATTCAATCATCATCCAACATCTTCCTCCCTCCTTCCCTCCTTCCCTCCCTCCTTCCCTCCCTTCCATGAATGGATTTTGGATATGAAGATGTGTATGAAAAGGTGGGTGCCCATGTCTGGTTCTCTCTGGTTTTTGTTGTTCTTGTTGGCTTTGGAATGACAAAATTCCTCCACTTACCAACCTAGCTATATCTTTTCAACATCAAGTGAGTCTGGCATGGAAATCAGTGGAAATCAGTAAGATTGTGTGTTTATGTTTTACCTCTAATTAGAAAGCTCCTTGAGGGTAAGGGACAGAGATTTGCCTTCCTTACATCTGCTATTAGTTGCATCACTATATCATGCACAAGTATTTGTTAATTGAGTAATAATAAGGAAAACAAACAGTGTTATTGATAAAGATTGTTAAAATTCTGGAAACACCTGGCTTTGTTTATTTCAGCACTGGACTGGAAGTAGAATTCCTTCTATTTTGCTCCATCACTGAATAGTGGTGGGATAATGTACTATTTCTCTTCTGAGTTTGTTGGGTAAATGCCCTGGATTCTTACCCTCTGCCTAAAGTACAGGCTACAGATGAACCAGGGTTCTAGAAGGCCCTGATCTGGGATCTGGTCCCTGTTCTGTCTTTGATCTCATCTCTTCCATTTTCTACCCCCTCCTCTCTGTATCAACCCTGTGACCCTTTTTGCCCACACCAGGATCATTTGCATTTCAAAGCATTTGTGCTATCTGTTCCTTTCACCTGCTTAATTATACTACCAGGTCTCCTTATGGCTCCTTCTCTTCATTTTGGTCTTAGCCCAAAAGTTGTATCCTCCGAGTGGCCTATCCTTTTCATTTATTGAATAGCTAAGGTACAAAGAATGTAAATTCAGAGGGACTCCATGGAGATAATTTAATATATTTCATTCCCTATATTTTAATGGATATACACTTTTGTGAACACATTTTCATGCCACTAGATATCCTTGGACAGCATTAAGACTACCAGGTATGGTTGTGCAGGCAGTACACTACACAAGGGTATCATAGCTCATATCACAGGCAACTTAAAGCCATACATTTATTATTTTAATTTCCCAGATGATGGAAGCTTAAGTTCTTTTTCAAGCAAAATGAAGATATTATGACAGTTTTTGACAGATGGACCTAACAATTTGAAAAAGGGGCATCTTATTTAAATTCACACAGTGGTGCTGTATGGGTTGGCAGCAGCCCCAGAAATGACTGTTAATATCTGATGATATTCCACTTTCTGGATGTATCATACTACATATAACAATCTCCAGTTGTTTGTTTTGCATATAACTAACAGCACAATGAACATCTTTGTGCAAAAACCTCTGTCCAAGGTTCTGATTATTTTCAGAATGAAATTCTGGTACTGAAGTCATGGAACTGTTGTCATCACTTTCCTAGAATCTGTAAAAGAGATTTGGAGATCAGGTGACTCAGAATTCAGGAAGATGATGAAGAGGGGCAGGGAAAGAACAGTTGATTGATTTGGAATTTTTCCCAGGCTACATATAAAGCAGTGTGTTTGAATTGGGGGGAGATTTTGCCCCCCAAGGGACTTTTGGCAATGTCTGGAGACATTTTTCGTTGTCACGAATGCAGAGGGTGGGGTGCTACTGGCATGTAATGGATAGAAACAAGGCTACTGAGTATCCTAAAATCCACAGGACAGCCCCTGCCCCAGTAAAGAACTAGCCAGCCCAAGATGTCAATCGCGCTGAGACTGAGAAATCCTGCTATAAAAGATGTCACGGATTTCTTGGAGGGGAGTGGGCGGATTTAGGGTTTTTGGGTGACTTAAATTTAATTTACAGTTTCTCTTCCTAGCTGGGTGTCTAAGCCAGCTTTCTGTGAACTTTAGATCCCACACGATCAGCAACAGGCTTGCTACAGACAGATTCGTTGATGTAAATATAGATGAGTATATAGAAGGAAATCTCAGCCGGAGTTGGAAAATGATGGAACGAAAGCTGCTGTGGCCTCCCTTTCTCCCTCCTTCTCCTTATGTTGCCCAGTTTTAAAATCGTGT
Source organism: Talpa occidentalis (assembly GCF_014898055.3). Lineage (NCBI taxonomy): Eukaryota > Metazoa > Chordata > Mammalia > Eulipotyphla > Talpidae > Talpa > Talpa occidentalis. Next base: position 41,031,898 of record NW_023601212.1, on the reverse strand, counting down.
CTCACTTTCTCTGGGCTCCTGACGTGGTAAGTGCTGCTGGTATAGACTATAGTTCTTTATTCCTTTGGTGCCCACACCCACGCTGGTCTTGGGCACATACAGGAGACACTGATGGGGCAGATTAATTTAGAGATGTGAGGTGGGAGAAGGGTGCATTCATTCACAAATGTTTATTGAGTACCTGTGTGACAGGTGAGTGGAGGGAGGTGAGTACAGGAAGGAGACAAATTGTGCAGGGCTTTGTGGGCTTTGGTGAGGACTTTACTGTAAAGGATATGACATCATTCCCAGTTTTTCCTTTGGCACACCTATACTTTTTGTTTTCTGTAATAAAAACTGTGTATCTGTTTTGAGAGCTACTGTTCTACCAATGATAGCCATGCTGCAATGTCCTCCCTCACCCCAAGCCCCATGGTGTCTTTGCACTTGTTTGTGACTATTTCCTCAGGGCAGATTCCTGAAACTGGCATAGTTGGGTGAAATGTCAGACTTTGGGGTCAGGTTTCAGGGAACAGTAGGTTCGTGCTCTTTCAAACTCTGAAGTTCCCTTTCCCTGTCCAACTGCATTGCCCTGCATTTTACATCTTTGCCAATCAGGTAAGTGAAAGGTGGGATCCTGTTGTGGTTCAATATGCATTCTTTAGTTCTTGAACACACAGAGCATTTTTCAGGTCCCTGTGATCTCCCTGGTTCCACCCTTTGGTTCATTTTCTCCAGATGTCTTTTTCTGGGTGGGGGAGGTTTGCACCAGCTTTTATAGGTGCTAAGAGGTTCCATTGCTGTGTTGGGTTTGAGGCAGTCCAGTATAGTGGTTAAAAGGAGGGACTATAGAATTCAGGCTGCCTGGGTTTGAATCTCATCTCTGCTCTTTCCAACCTGGGCAAGTCACTTAACCTCCTGAGCCTCAGTTTCTTCATCAGTAAAAAGTGTAATGTTAGCACCTGCCTTGGGGGGAGGGTTGTTACAAAACTCAAGCAGCACTTAAAACAGTGGGTGATACAGGGAGGGTGTTAAATAAGAGTTTGCCTGCATTATTCCTATAGCCTAGGCATTAGCTTCCTCCCTCCGTGGTGCAATAGTATGTGTCAGTTTCTGTGCACCTTTGTTGGTGCTGAAAATCCTTTTCTTTCAGGGGCAATAGCCATCTTGTAATTTAGAGTGAGCTCTCCAAGCTTAGTGTAAGCCATGGCTCCTTTAAATGACCAAAATAGGCCCTCTCACCCCAACCCTAAGCCCAGTAAAAAAACAACTGGACTGTTTTCCATGGTCATGGTGGGTGGGCCCTTTCCTTGGCTCCTGTGCTTGTTCATGTCTATTATTTCAATGGAGCTCCAGTAAAGAGAAAGTGCCATATCCTGGGAGGACAGGGAAAATGTCTGCATTTGAAAAACAGTTATTTTTGGAGAACATTCTCTTTATGGGGAGGCGGGGGCTTATGAGTCCCCAGGCTGTATGAGATTGACTTTGACCAGCTTAATCTTCGTATCAGCCCCAAGAGCTTCCAAAATGGTTCTATTTTCACCTGCTTTACAGATGTGCACACAGAGTCTCAGAGAGCTAAAGTCGCTTGCCAAAGGCATCTAAAAAGTAGGGAAGTCTTTTGGAACAGGAGACAACACAAAGACCCAGAGGGGCAAAATTCACTCTCCAGACAGGTTGGAGATCTTGGGGTCTAGTGGGCATATAGGGTGTTAGTGTGATGAACCTGAGTTAGGAGGAAACCAAAGGGAGGTGTGAGCTTGTGTTGGAAAATGACGCAGGTGTTTCCCAGGTGAAATCTGAGAGCCCTCCCATAGGTAGAGGGCAGGGAGAGACAACAGAAAGAGGCAGGCTGCTCCAGATTTGTTGGGTGACAGCCTTAATGAGGCATTGTCTTGGGCAGATGCAAGATGAGTGGTTTTCCACACCACCTACACCAGATCTCAAAGTTTCATAGGGGCTTTAATTTTATTGAGTCAGGTTACAGTTCAGATAGCCAGAACAACACACCACACATCTTAACTTGGACTCTCAAGGCTGTGTCCTTGGAGCTGCTTCTGGGAATGCATATTCTCAGGGAAAGAAGTGGGAACAAGAAGCTTCAGATTGCTCAGTCCAGCTTGAGGGTCAGTTTGACTGTGGTCATGTTCTTTTGATTGCCTTTCCCAGCAATCTGATCCCTGTTGCTCTGGGGGAGCAGGTGTGGTGAGGCCTGAGGTCTGTTTTATGTTCAGCTCTGTCTAGGGGATGAAAGGGATTGCTTGGAGAAGCCAAAAGTAGGGCTGGTAAAGGGAACAGGTGAGGGCCCTTGAGCAGGTGGGCGGTACTGGGAAAGGAAGGATGGAGAAGAATCAAGGGAGTTTCTAATTTCTTCTGAATTGTCTCCCAAATTCTCCCAAATTGTCTTATCATTCTTTGTCCCAGGTCATGGGGTTATTTAAAGACATAATGGTACTGAGTTCTGGGTTATTTTTAAGGCTCTCTGTTGTTAAACAATTCTGGGATATCTTTTTTTTTCCCTAAAGAAAATAATTCATTAGATGAATTTAATGCCTCATTTCTTTCCTTCCTTGGAGGTTTTCTAGAACAGTGCTGCTCAAAAAGGTAGCCACTTGGGCCTCCCTGATGGCGCAAGGGGCTAAGACGCAACCTATGAAGCTGTCCACAGCCACTGCAGCATGAGTTTGATCCCCAGCCAGGGAGCTACCCACATAGCACAGCAGACAGCTCCTGCCTCGCCCGCTGCTCCCCTCAGCAGTGTATTTCAATCTGCCTGTTCTGTTCCCCACTCGGTCTCTGGTGAATCCTCTTACCCCCCACACCTCTGCCTATACCCCATTTCTTGTATTCATAAATAATAAATAAATCTTTTTTTAAGGTAGCCACAAGCCACACGTGGCTATTTTAACTTAAAAGGTAATTAAAATTAAGAAAATGAAAAAGTCCCTCAGTTGCACCAGCCATATTTCAGGTGTTCAATTGCCACTTCTGGCTTGTGCCACAGGTAGATGGAGAAGTTCTAGACATTGCATCATGGAGAGAAGTTTTTGGTTTTGTTTAAAGATCTATTTTTTATTTATTTAAGCGTCCAAGAACTGGGGTGCCGGCCAGACATGCAGGGGCTGAGAGGATTCACCAGAGACAGAGTGGGAAGCAGAACAGGCAGACTGACTGAAATACACTGCTGAGGGGAGCAGCGGGTGAGACAGGAGAGGTCTGCTGCACCATGTGGGTTAGCTCCCTGACCAGGGCTCCAAGTCATACCTCAATGGATGGCGATAGCTTGACAGTGCTGAGACTTGTAACTTCTGCGCCACCAGAAGTTTTATAGGACGAGCTGTGGCCCCCATAGAGCCGTCAGCAATAGCAGCATCTCCTGACAGCTGGTTGTAACCGCAGATCTCATACCCAACCCCCAACCTGCTCAGTCCCAATCTGCATCCTAGCTGGGTTCCTCAGATGAATTTGGGGACAGTTGGAATCACCTGGAAGCTTTAAAATGCTGATACCTCAAGCCCCACACTCACAGAGGTTGGTGACATTGATTCAGATGAAATTAAAAGTTCAACTCAGAGAAGCAGAGAACACTTGGAAGGCAGGTAGACTGGAGCTGGATCTGGGTGACCTAGGGCAGGCTGCTCACCTCTCTGATTCTAAAGTTCCCTCTTTATAAAGCCAGGACCTGCGAGCACCTCCCTTCCAGAGCTGCGAGGAATAAATGATGTGGTGGTTTGAAATGCTGAGCAAGGGGCCTGAGACACGGATAGCAAATGCTTCCTACATAAATAAGTGTCATTTTTAAAATGAGGTCAGCAGGTTTCAAGCTAATGGCTGGAGTGGAGAAAACCAAATTTTTAAAAATGAGTTTTGGGTTTTTTGTTCATTAAAAAAAAAGGAGGTAAAATTCACATAACAAAATTAACCTATAATGTTTTAAGGTTCAGTGGCATTTAGTACATCCCCAGTGTTGTGTTAACCTCTTTGTAGTAAAACAACATTTTCATCACCCCAAAAGGAAACCCATCAGACAGTCTCTCCCTCCCCCTGACTTCCCACGAGGCCCCTGGCAACTGCTAACCTCTGTTCTGTCTCCATGGATTTCACCTATTCTGCTTTGGAGGGGGCGGGCGGTACAGTGCCCTCCCCTGCAGACCTCCTTAAGTGAGACTGTGAGAAGGCCCAGCTTCCTTCATTCCCAGGTCTTCCTGCATCGGGTGTAGGGGGCTGCCCCCACTCACATCCTGCTCTGGTGACCTGGACCTCGCCAGTCAGCAGTGGTTAATCCCAGCAGCAGGCCCCTGCTCTGCTCTCCCAGGGCCACCACAAATGAGAGGTTTCATCTCAGCTGGGTTTCTCCTAGTTAAATATTTAATAAATAAGACCTACAACTTGTGATGCTGGGAGTGTTTGATAGTGAAATTAATGAGGGGGAGAGTTGCAGGCAGCCTACGGGTTCATGCTTGAGCCTGGCCATGGGCACCCAGGTGACACAGGCTCATCTGGCATCTGGTGGCAGGACCTCAGTGAGCTATGCTGTTCTATGTCCCCTGACTGTGGCCTCCCTGGTTTTTAGCACTGTGTCTGCTACAGAGGAACCACTTAGCAAATGTAGGTTGAGAGATTTTGTGTGCATGTAGGGGAAGTAGAATGGAAGTTGGGGGGGGGGGAGCTAAAGGAGGAAAAAGTGTGGAGACAGAAGTGGGGGAGTGAAACAAGGGAGGGGAGGGGGATAAGAAGCAGATGGAAGAGAAGGACAGAGCTGGAGGGAGGACGTGGAAAACAGTGATGGGAGAGGGAAAAAGATGGAGGAGGTTGAGGGACCTAGAGAGACAGAGACAGAGGGAGAGGGAGACAAAGAGATGATAGAAAGAGAAAAAAGCAGAGATGAGAGAATATTGCTTCTTGTATCTTTTCCCCTCCCCCATTGGTCTTGCTCATCTTTCCCCCCTTTTTGGTCTCCTTATTTTTCATTTCCTTACTCTCGCCTTCTTGCCAGCTTCCCGTCTCTTTTCATTTCCTGTGTCTCTGTTATCTTTTAATTTTTTGTCTGTGTGTTTGCCCCTTTTCTCTGGTTCCTCATAAACCATCCTTTGGTCTGTGTGTCTTTTTTCTAGTCACTTTTTAGCTGACTCTGTTGGCTGGCTGTGTGTGTGAGAGAGAGAGAGAGAGAGAGAGGCAGACAGACAGACAGGCAGAGACCGAGAGGGAGGGAGGAGTATAAGAACATGGGTCAATCAGCATTTCCAAGACCACTCATAGAGCAGATGCCCAGACCAGGAGCCGAAGGCCACTGTCTCCTCGGTGTCCCCTAATGTCTCCCGTCACAGCTCCTCCTGCTCTCCAGGGCAAATCACTGTCGAGGATTTTATGGAGCTCATTAACTTGCTGTTCCTTGTGGCTTTGCCACCTAGGTACACATCCCTAAGCACTACAGTTAAATGTTATGTGGTTTTGAACTTTGTGTAAACAAATTTATGTTTTATGAATGGCTTTGTATTTTGCTTCATCAGCTCACAATTATGTCTGTAAGATCCATCCTTGCCGTGGTTGTTGTGGCTCCTTCGTGGTGATATTTGTTCCCTGATGATGAACTGTCAAGTGTTCACTTTTTGGTGTCATCATGAGCGACATTGCTGGTTGTTGGTGGATTTTGTTCTGCAGGGTACATGCCTCAGTGCAGAGGAGCTGGATATTAACACTAGTGCATCTTCGCTTTGGTTATGTATTTTCAGCTGTTTTCTGCAAAATGTTTGTGCTGATTTATACTCCTACTAGCAGTAGGTGAGCATTCAATTTACCTCACAGCCTTGCCAACACTTGACATTGTCAGACTTTTTAATGGCAACTGTTCTAGTTGGTGCATGGCAGTTTCTTGTAATTTTAATTTGTGCTTCCCAATTATAAATGCTTCCCAATTATAAATATACTTTAATATATTGACTATTGAATCGTATTGGCTATTCAAGTATAGAATAGTATTGGCTATTCAAGTTTCTCCTTTTGTGAAACACCTCTTCATGCTCTAGTCACTTCAATGTGGTTGAAATCTTTACTTTTACAGCTTGTGGGCTTTGTCTCTTATTTAAGGAACCCATTTCTACCCTAAGATTATAAAGATGTTCTACAGTATTTGTAAAGTTTTACATTTTCACTCACCATCTGTCTTTAATCAGCTTGAAATTGATTTTTCTGTAAGATGTGAGGTAGGGTTCCAATTCTTCTTTATTCCACCTGAGTTGTCTTAGCACCATTTATTAAAAAGTTCATCCTTGCCTCAATGATCTAGAAGACAAACTCTGTTTAACTTTTACCTCCTTTGGACTGGTCTGTTTTTGTGCCCATCCAGGCAAGCCACAAATACTTATTGAATGCCAGCTATGTACTAGGCACTGGGTTACAGCAATGAACACAACAGATGCAGCCAGTGCTTCTGTGGAACTTACAGATACATAGTTATAGCCACTTAATTTATAACTACAAATGCTATAAGCCCTTCAAGGAAAGATGAACCCAACTTAATCTGAATGAGGCATATACCCAACTTCCCCCCAGGGAAGTGGCATTAAACTGAGTCTTTAGTGGCATTAAACCAAGTCTTTAGTGGAACACATTTTCCTACTTTGCTATAGTGGGAAAGGAGTGATGGGAAAGATTCTGGTCAGAGAGAACAACATGTGCAAAGGTCCCATGGCAGAAGCTTAGGACTTTGTATTCCTAAAAACAAACCCAAAAGACACTGTCTGAGCACAGAACCAGCAATCTGTGATATATTATGTCTATAGATGGCCTCACTGGCTGGCATGTAGAGAATGAATTGGGTAGGGGCAAGAATTAAACTCCAAAACCAGGGAGGCAACATTTATAGTTCTTTAGTGACACAGACAATGTGCTGTGGACTTGGGATAGTGGCTGTGGAGATGAAATTATTCATCAATTTGCAACATTTTGAACTGGCATGATTCTCCTCTCCCTTCTCTCTCTCTCTCTTCCTGTTCTGGTTGATATTTCTGGGTGAAGAAAGCAGTTGTGTTCCTGCTAAGGGTATGTACTCTGGAGGGCATATTTGTCACAGATGGTCTTTGGAGTTCTAGCCAAGAGAGTAACTGGACAGCCCCCCGGCCCCCAGGGTTTTCTGGAAGCATTTAAAAAATGGCCATTTATTAATAACAACAGTGAGTTGATAGCCTTTCCTTAGAAACACTGTTTGGCTATTGCCTCATTTATCATCCCAAATGGCTCTAAGAGAATGATGGGGGAGAGAGCTGAGGGCTTTTCTCTCTGTTTTTGTTGTTTGTTTTTTTATAGAATAGGGGAAAGTTAATCAACAAACTTGAGATCACACAAAAGACATTGGCTTGGGGATTGGAATCCAGTTCCTCAGATTTCTGTCCCAAGAAGTCTGTCACACACCCACTCTCTCAAGCACACTCTTTCGCCAACCTCTACTGAGGTGTTCTTGAGTAATTTTCTTTTCTGTTGCAAAGAGGCAGAAAACTCAAGGGACTTAAGCCAAAAGAGAGGTGTTTCCTGGCTCTTGAGAAGGAAGAGTTCAGGTTTGTCTGGATTGGGGATCAGATAGCATCATTGGGTCTTAGTTTCTGAGCTCTGTTTCATTTTGGTTTTAATTTTCTTTTTATTTATGTATTTTTTACATCATTATTCATTTTTGAACAATGTTTGCTTCCCCCCTCAGGTGTAGTCCCCACAAAATTTCCTTCACCAATGCACCTGTGCACATCCCCTGTGTTCCTCCCTCCCTCTGATCCTGTTTTTTTCTTTTTTAAACAAAACACCCAACACTATTCACCTCTCATAACTTTATTTCGGTTTTCAGTGTCTACTAATTTATTTTAATTTTGTGTTGTCTGGTTTATCCACTTAGTTTCCTTATGTTGCACATATGAGTGAAATCATCCAATGTTTGTCTTTATCTTTTTGACTCAATTTCACTTCACATAATCACTTCACATTCCTTCCATTTTCCTGAAAATTGTAAAATTTCATCTTTCCTTATAACTGAATAATATTCCATCATGCTTATATACCACATTTTCTTTATCCAGCCATCAATAGACATTTTTAGTTTCTTTCTCTGGAATCTGATTTTTGAGGTTGGTGCCATTCTCCATGTGCATGTAATCCAGCTACAGCACCAGACGTTTGGTCCCCATTTGGTCCTTTCCAGAGTATAGCCAAAGGGATTCTCTTCCACATTCATCCTTCCAGCATTCTCCCAAATGATTTATTGCTTTTTGTTGGCTCTGCAGAGGTCATGTGATTATGCCTGAGCCAGTCACTGTGGGGAACTGCAAGATGCAGGAAGAGGTGCTCTGCTTAGCTTGAGCTTGAGCCACATGACAGTGTCTGGGTGAAGCCAACTTTGTGGAATAGGGACAGGTGATGCCTTTAAAGGTGCATTAGGGTATGCAAGCTATGCAACAAGCAACTCCATCTTCTGCAGTGGCTTAGCACAATAAGAATGCATTTCTAACTCATAAATCCCTTTCAGATAATCAATAGGTGGCCTTCCATCTGGTGATGTAAGGACCCAGGCTCTTTCTATCTTGTGACTCCACCATCCCTTGAGAGCTTGAAAGGCTCTTACTTCCACCCTGTAGACAGAGTATAATGGTATAACCATGAGGTGGGGAGGGCACATCTAGAAGTAGTACACCTTGCTTCCACCAACATTCTTTTGACCATCATTTCATGTCATGGGACATCAGTGAAAGTCTCAGTAGGAAACAGAAGACACTCTTCAAGAAATGAATGATATGGGCAGTTAGCACAACAGGGAAGAAAGAAGGGAGAGAGAGAAAATAGAGAGAAAAACATCTGCCTGGCAGGAGCTGTAACCTGAGGAAACTGGTAGAATAAATGCCTTAACTTTCTATACCCCTCCCACCACCACCACCACCCCCATTTCCTGCAAGATCCTTTTTTGTACAAACCAAATTGGAAGCCAGAGAGTGGGGAGCTCAATGAGATGGTCTATACAGGTCACCCTGCCCAGGCATAGCAGAGTAGGAAAGGAAGGAAAGAGGATTCTGGGGAACAGGAAACAGCCAATACCCTTCTAGTATGGGAAAGACAGAGCCATTGAGTTCATGTGCGCCATTGGGAGGAGGAGGCTTAGTGGATACATCACACTGTCTTTTCCCACAAGGAGACAAAACAAACAACTACTTTGCTGCTGTTGTTATTGGTGGTGGTGATGGTGGTGGTTATCGGTTTCCTTTACACACTAGTGTCTTCCCCCATGTTTTCTTTTCTTTCTCTCAATCTAAGTAGAAATGCTTTGATGTCCTTGAAAAGAGTTCACTTCTATGCCAGGCTTCAGTGTGGGGCCCTCTGTTAGAAAGCTGGTAGTGGGGGTTATCAGCACGCAATCTGTGCCCCTCACAAGGCCCTTGGTTTAGCCCAAAGCTGGAGTGGGGGAAGCTGCTTGTATGGGCTCAGGGAACGACCCTTCTTGTGAGCTCTGTTTTGCTGAAGGTGAAACCTAGGAGAGGCCCTGTGTCTAACTCTAGGAAGGTGGACTCTGGCAGGAAGCGACCCCTGCCCCCACCACTCTTTGGAACAGCCTTGGCAGCCAAAAGTGGATGCACAAATGAAATTGTAGCCCTGGCGTGCTGACAATGGCTCACATCCACCCCACCCCAATCCGGTGCAGCTGTGTTAGCTTGTGCATCTTTTTCTCCAGCCGCTGCCAGGGTCAGCCTAGCCACGATAACAATGACCTGTCCCCTCCTCGCCTTGCCCACTTCTTTGAACCCTTGCCATCACTGTCTCGGCGTCCTCCATTCACAGTTTGCGGTATCTCCTCCCCTCCATGGAGAACGGAAGAACAGCCCCTCATTGCCTCTGGCAGCTGACTCACCAGGTCCCCACCTTCCAGCCACTCCCGGGTCCAGGACAACAATGAGGAAAGAGGTAGGCAAACCCAAGTTGCCCATGGTGGTGCTGGTTCCACCACCCATGGATTCTGTGATTCCTAGTTTTCATACCCTCTTCTCAACTTTGCCGGGCCCCTGCTTCAGCAGTGATGATTGCTTGGGTTCAAATCCCAACTTGATCACATGAACTTCACCCAGTGAATAAATGACTTCACCTTTACCTTTTACCTCAGTTTCCACACCTGTCAATAAGAACAGTCATGATGACTAGAACTGAGCAATTGGCCAAGCACCTCTCACTTGAATCCGTTAAGTCCGTCCTCTCGGTACCCTGACGATAATATCCAAATTCAATAAGCTGTTGAACAGGTTTAATGCAAGAATGTAGGCAAGAAAGCTTCCTTAGTCCAGGGCTCACCACATCATAAATGCTTGATATAGATGCTAGTTTGAATAGTAATTATTATAGCATGTTATATTACATAGTTCTACATGTGTTTATAAATGTGTGCTCTAAGCGCTTAATATATTAACATACAGTTATTTATTATTGGCACAGCAGAGGAGTCAGCAAACTTTCCTTTAAAGGGCAAGTAAATATCTGGACTTTAATAAATAATAAACAAAGGACTTTGCTACCTTTCAGATAGTAAAGATCTGAAGCTCTGTGGGCCATAAGTTCTCTCTCAGGCCCCGCTCTGCTGTTGTAAAAGGCACCCAGAGACAGTATGTCAATGAATGGGCATGGCTATTTTCCAAGAAAACTTTATTTACAAAAACACGCCACAGGCTGTAGTCTGCCAGGGTCTGAGATAATGTGTGTCATTAATGTAGCAGTATTTTTTAAAAACATGTTCTTCTGTTTATACACTTCTTTCCCCTTCCATTCTTACAGGCCTGCTCTTCTTTCTCTCCTTTGCTCCCATCTTTCAGAAAAGCACATCGAGGCCACTAGACTGTGTGGTCCTTCCAGCCCCAGGCTTATTTGTCTGGTGGGGAGTGAGGGTGGTGCAGGCTTACATCCCTCTGCCCTCCCTCCTTTATTCCTGACTTCCCAGGTCACCATTCTTGCACTGCTGATTTCCTCAAACCCTGGAGCATCTTGGTGCTCCTGTCCCCACTCACTTGGCTTTTGCCATGCTCTCCTCTCCACTCTTCTTCAAAGACACTGAACACCCTCCTTCCTCAGAGTCTGGGTACCAGCTGCTCCCTTGGCCTGGATCTTCACTGTCCTAGGTCAGTCACTTCCTGCCTCTTACCTCCAAGTCTTTACTCAAAGGCTTTCTCCACAGCCAAACTGTTTTAAATTGTACACCCTGCCCTTCTCACTGCCTCCTGGCTTTATTTCCCCTTTTGGCAACCTCTTTGGTACCCCTTTTCCATAACCTGTATAGCAGCAGGCAGTTTTATTGATTTTGTCCACCAGTGTAGCCTAGAACAGCACCTGGCACATAGTAGGTGGTCAAAAATTGTTTTGAATGGGTGAGAACTACACCTTTGTTCATTTTAATTGCTGAGTAGTAGTCCCTTGTATGACCATACCAGTTTGCTTGTCCATTTATCTGTAGATGGACACTCGATAAATCTTCATAAATCCTTTAGGTTTCCCATTAAATGGTACCTTCTCAGAGAGCCTTTAACACCCAGCCCCCCACCCCTGGCCTGAGTTTGGTCTCCCCCTTCAGTCCTCATAGCACTCATCATGGTGCAGTCACAGGTCTGTGCTGTGAGGCATGCTCTGACCAGAGCTGTTTACTTCCAGAGTGAAAACTGAAGCTAAGAAACAAAGCACAAGCATTTGTAAAAACAGCTCTGCTCTCGGAGGCAGTGGTAGTTGGCGCCCCATTCATCCATGTGGAAGGATGTCACAGGTCTTCTGGAGCTTACTGTTCATGGTGTACTCTATACGGTTGATAAGGCATTGTTACATGGTGTCACATGATGTCCTGCAATGACAGGTTGTCATAAAAGCCAGGACAGAGCACTATGGGCCAATGAGCTGGATATTAGGGAGGAAGTGACAGTACTAACCTAGTCAAGTGGGAGGGGCAGGATCAGAGGGTTAGCTGTGGAGATAATGAGTGGTTGTGTTCTGGCAATAATTTCTAATTTATTTATTGTGGTAAAGTACGTAAAATGTAAAACTTGTCATTTAATGGCCTTTAGAGCATCACAATGTTGTGCAACCGTTACCTTTGTTTAATTTCATCAATTTCATCATCAATGTTTGATCAGCACAAAAGGAGACCCTGTACCAGTTATTAGTCATTTCCCACTCTCCCTCCTCCCAACTCCTGGTAATCACTAATTCTGGCTATAATTTGAAAGTTGACCAGTAGGATTTCTGGACAGATAGTGGTAAGAGATCAGTGAATTAATGTGAAGAAAGCAGTTTGGTGACATTTAGCAGGTGCTGAAAACTGATATATTGGCAGTGACAGCAAATGCTTTCCAGAAACCTTGCTCCCATGATAAACTGGCTTACCCACCTCCTTGGAGTTTCCGCCTGCTGGCTGGAAGTGTGGCAGACCCAGCATCTTTGTACACATCCTGAGTAGGGGTTAGGAAAGAGTCATCAGGGGTCAAACCAGATTTCCCAGAATCATGCAAGACTGCGCAACCAACATGAGTTGTAGCAAACCTGGCTTTGGCTGCTGTTGCTCCAACTAGCATTAGCTGGACCTTCAACTTGAGCCAAAATGGCAGCTTTCAGGGGAAGAGCAAGAGGCATATAGTTTCTTTTCCTGGCTGTGCTTCCACTTTCTTTTGCAGCTTCAAATAAACTCCTGCTCTGTTCTCTTTTACTGTTGACCTCTCTCTGAAAGGAGTATGAATCTCCCCCACCCCTTTCCCAATGTCTGTGATATGTTTTGGTTTCTATAGATGAAACTCTTCTGTGTGTATGTCTGCTTCTGTCTCTCCTTCACTGAATGTAATTTTTCCCCTTGTTCCTTCTCCCCCTGCCTCCATTGATGTTTCTTCTCATTGTTATCTAAATCTTATCCTCAATTCCTTTCACATGCAGTGGGTAGCACTTAAAGAACACGGATCACATGGTCTTGGATTCTGACCCCACATCTGCCACCTTTGAAACTGACTTTGGCCAAGTTATTTAATCTTCCTGGATAGAAATCCTTTGTATTGGTCAGTCAATATTAGGGGTTCTTCTCTCAACAGCATATTCTCTTTCCTACCTCCTTGAAGTTGGGCATGGCTATGACTTGCTTCAGTCAATGGATTGTGAATGGAAGTGACATGTGTCACTTCTGGGCAGAAGCTCTAAGAGCCAGTGTATGATTCACTGCATTTCCTTTTGCCTGTATCCACCATCACTAATGCACAGAGATGGAGCCTCCCTGAGACTAGGATGGCACAGAACAGAGTTCCCGCTCCACCTGAAAGTGGACCTGTAATGACTTTGGCAAAACATAGACTCTCCATGGTATTATCTATTATCTAATATCTATTAGCTATTAATATTTCTTGATCTGCACACTGGGAATATTATCTAAACACTGTGAGCATACATATATGCTCACATGCATATAAAATTTTTGCTAACAAATATGATTTCCTAACTGCTGTCTCCCTCTAGGGTCTCTACTTCTTCTCCATGTTTTTGAAATCTTGAGGAAAAAAAGTGTGGGAAATAATTGTCTGACTTTTCCTCCCAGGAGATGAATGGTGTCTAAAGCTCTGAGCAGTGATTCAGTCCCTCTTCGCCTCCTTCCTATGACCTTTTTTCTCTCCTTCCCATATCACTTGGTACCTGAGTGATTAAAAAATCGTATTTTTTAATTAATTAATTTATTTATACAAGCACTGGGTACAGTCAGAAGCGCGGGAGGGTGAGAGAATTCACCAGAGCCAGAGCGGAGGGCAGAGCAGGCAGAAGGACCGAAGTACACTGCTGAGGGGAGCAGCGGGCGGCAGGAGAGGTCTGCGCGCCATGTGGGACCCTCCTCCGGTGGCCGGGGAGCAGCCAGGGATCGAACTGGCGCTGCAGAGGCTGCGGGCAGCTTCCCAACCCAGCTGCACCACCAGGGAGGCCCAAAATCATTTTTTTTAATAAATTATTTTATTTTATATAATTCTTACATCATTTTTCATTTTTGCATAATGTATGCATTTTCATTTGATTATATTCCCCATATAATTCCCACCCCCTTTTTCTGACCCTAATCCCTCTTCTCCTACCCCTCCCCCCACTGTAGTGTGTCTCTGGTCTTTAGTTGCTTGTTGATAAAAAATCCTATTTTAACTCATTCAGTTTTAACTCTTGCCATCTTCATTTTCTCTTTCCCATGTCCTGTTTTCCCGTTCTACTGCTTATCCCATGAGGGAGTTTAAACTAGTGGTCTAGAACTTGCAGTGCTTCTCTGTTATTTTCAGTTTATTGTTTACCTGCCCTCCCCCCGCCCCCCAGTCAGTTATAGTAGCAAATTAACAAATTCCTCTGAAGTTCCTCAAGCTTGAAGACATTTCCTTTTGCTCACCTAAGCAGAATTCGGGAGCAGTTGCAGATATCCTGGCCCCTACTGTATATCTTCCTCTGTGTTGTGAGAGCGACTCAGTCAGGGTCAGTGAAGACCCAAGCAGATCTTGGCCAAGGCTCCTTGATGTTCCGGCTGTGCTGGGGTGTTGTCATATTGATTAAGCTCCTGGGATGGCTGCCAGTAGCCTCTAGGATTAAATCAATAGAGTTTGCAAAAAGTAAAAGCTGCTTTTGGAGGCACAGAATATGTTGGTTTATTTTTTAATGATAAAGCTTCAAGGAGAATCTTCACGGATGGCAGGGCCAGCAGAGGAAAAGGCCAGGCAGACCCAAATATTTGGGAAAGTGCATGGGGAGCAAGTGAAGGAGGTTTCATCAGGGGCATGGAGCTTTCAAAAAAATCTGTTTAATTCAAGTTGCCAGACCTACAGCTGGGAGAGTTGAGAGAGAAGGTAAAATATGCAGAAAGGAGTAACACCAAGATGTAAAGAGAAATGAAGTAGATGTAGATTCATTCACTCATTCAACAAACATTTATTGGAGTCCTGTTACGTGCCTCGTATGGACGGACACTGAAAATAATGATGAACAAATTCTTACGACAAAGTGTTCTTAGAAAAGATGAAAAGGGGAGAAGACACAGGAGGAGGTCGTGTGAAGACAGAGGCACAGGTTGGAGTAAGGCTGTCATAAGCCAAGGTATTCCTTGAGCCACCAGAAACTGAAAGAGGCAAGAAGAATCCTCCACTAGAACCTTGGAAGGAGCTCGGTCTTGCCGATATCTTAATTGTGGGCTTCTGGCCTGTATCACTTAAGAGAATAAATTTCTGTTTTAAGTCACCATTATGTCAGCCCTAGGAAACTGATACAGACACTCCTATAAAGTTTGTCATGGCACAGATAGACACAGTGGTTTCCAGAATCTCACTCTGTAGCAGGGAGGAAATGGGATGAAGAAATACCCCAAACTCCTCCTCTCTTACAATTTCCTGCTGGTGGGAGATGATGGAGGTTGGGTGATACACTTCCCAAGAGTCAGCTCTGCCTCTCCCAGAACACTCAGCAGAGCAGTGAGTGAATATTTGGGGGAAAGGAGCAGCAGGAGTATGACAAAGCATGAGATCAAATGCATGAGATCCCCTAGGAAGTGGATATGGATATAGAAGGGAAGATTACCTGGACTTGAGCCAAAGGAAAGACCAACTTTTAGAGATTGAATTGAAAAGGAGGAGTAAAGAGGAGAGACAGAATTTGTGACAAGCAGAATAGGAAGGAAACTAGGAAGACATAAAAGAAGGGTATGGCCAAGTAATCCAAGCTGTGAAAGGTGACCCTGGGATTTAGCAGCCTAGAGGCCTTTGGCAATATTCACTAGGAGAGTATTAGTTTAAAATATTACATAGGAGCCTCCCTGGTGGTGCAGGCAGTTGAGCACAGCGCTGTGAAGCTGTCTGCAGCCTCTGCAGTGCGAGTTCAATCCTGGCCAGCCCGGGAGCTACCCACATAGCACAGCAGAACTCTCCTATCTCCCCTGCTGCTCCCCTCAGCAGTGTATTTCGTCAGTCTGCCTGTTCTATTCCCCGCTCTGTCTCTGGTGAATCCTCTCACCCTCCCGCACATCTGTCCTGTACCCCAGTTCTTGTATGCATGAATAAAAATAAATCTTTAAAAATAAAATATTACACAGTACAAAGCTTTATAATGCAATATCTGTATATACTACATTATGATCACCACTGAAAATCTAGTTTCCATCCACTGCCATTTAGTTGATCCCATTTACCCAGTTTCCCTAATTTCTCTCTCCCTTTCCCCTCTAGTAACCACTATTTTGTTCTTATAATCTAATAGTTTTGTTTGTTCCTTTGTTTTTGTTTATGTTCTACACATGCATAAGATGATATAGTTTTTGCCTATCTATGACTTACTTCATTTAGCATAATGCCCTCAATTTTTGTTTTAATGAAAGGAAGTAGAGAAATTTAAGTTTGCGACTGGTGGAAGATTTTGGGTCAAGAGTGGGGGTTCTAAAGATGAGAAAATATTTATTTTTCTAAATTATGTTTGGGCCTTCCTTCATCTAGGATGCTACAATTTGTGAATGCAAATATGAGGTCATGAATTTAACGTCATCAGCACAGATTGCTTATCTTATTCAGGAATGTTCTCCTCTATAGGCATGAGAAGACAACTGGTTGGATTCATCCAAGGATTGGCTTTTTCCAGGAGAGAGAGACAAATAAGGGAGTAAGCTAGGTAAGACTGACAAGGAAGGAGCTGAATCCAGGAGGAGGTGCTAAGAAATGGTGTGGTCAGCGGGTCACAGGAATTGATGGGATGAATGTTGGATTGCTCGTGATATGGGAAGAGGAGACTGGTATTTAAAGAGAAGGAAATTTGGAGAAAAGATATTTTGGAGGTCGCTGGCACAGTTTCTAGGGTGCATGATTGGAGTAACTTAGAGTTGGCGTTAGTTACTGATGGTGAGATAGAGATGTCCTTCAATGATCAATAAGGAAGGGATCAGCATGGATGGTGGTCTCTCTACAAGGAAATTGAAGGTCATAGAAGGTAACACAATAGTCTCCACCATAATTTTTATTTTCCTGGGGCCTCAGCATCTTGACTACTGGGACTTCCTTCCTCTTTTGACCTTGAACTTCCGACTGAACCCAAGGCATTAGAAGGGACAATGTGGGCTTGCCAGTTTTAGGGGAGGCAACTTCTTGGTCTTGCTGTCTTTCTTGACTGCACCTGAATTAGAAAAAACTTTCTTCACCTTACCTGATTTATTGGGCACTGTTATCACCTCACCTGAGTTGGGAAGGCCATTCCTTGTTTTGCTTGCTGTCTTGAGGTCCTTCTCTTTGACCTCACTGGTTTTCCTTGGGGTCTTTGTGGTAGAAGTCACCCTGGACTGGGTTCTCCATTTATTCTTCAGGAACTAATTTGAAGATGCCAGTTGGCCTCCTCGACCTTGGAATTGATAGTCTTTGGGGATATTTCCAGGTTTGAATTTAAGCCACGAGGTAAATAGCACATATAGAGAAGATGCTGGGGAAATGGAGGGTTTCACTAACTGTTGAACAGGGGTGAAGGTACAAGAGAGGAGAAGAACCTTCACTCAGTAGAGGGTAGGGAACACAGATGTAAATTGTATCAGGAGATGGGGACCACTTAGAAGGCCCCAGGGAAGTTATTGTCCTGACAAAAGAAGATAAGAGACTAAGAGAAGTCTTCAGTTCTTATTTGGAATCCCAGACCCCAAGAGTCTAGAAATGACCAATACCACCTACTTTTTTCAATTGTATTATTCTTTTTTTTCTCTTTTTATCAAGGGAACTTCTTTTTGCTTTGTGTGTATTTGTGTTTTCCATGAGTCGTGTTAATTCTTGCATGTTTAAACTTTTTGATAAAGAGCAATTTGTATATTTAAATTACAGATTTAATTTCATAAGGAACACACGTCTGTAAAATAAAATGTGGTAAATCTCCAGGGTTGACTTGGCGGTATATAAGAGAATATCAAAGGTGCACCCCCCTTCAACAGTTTCACAACATTTGGAATTTATCCTACAGAAAAATCCTCACAAGTGCACAAGGATGTATGGTCAGATTATTCATTGCAGCTTTGCTTGTAATAGAGACAAACTGGAAGCATTTAGGGGAATATTAAATAAATGATGATGCATCCACTTACAAGAATACTGCACAGCCTTTTAAAAGAGGAAGGTCCAATGTACTGATATGGAAAAATGTATCCAGTGTGGTGAGGGGCACAAATTGCAGAACATTATGTTCCAAGATCCCATTTTTGTAAAGGGAAATGCAGTTTTGTATACTCATATGCACTCTTTCAATACTATTTATTGAGTACCTACTATGTGTTAGTTGCTGGGCACATAACCAAGAACAAATTCCACAAACTTTGCCCTAATGGGGATGACATTTCTAGTGAAGGAGATTAGCATGAGTAAGATAAATAAAATACATAGTTGGCTTAATGTGAAAAGTTGCTAAAAACGAGAAGATCGAGACTTTAGATCTGGTAACCAGGGAAGGTCTCGCTGGCAAGGCGATGTTTTGTACCACCTGAGGGAGGTTAGGCAGTGTGTCCTATCATATCTGGGGGGAGAGTTGGGGAAACAGCTGTTGGCACAAAGACTGTGAGGAACAGAGCTGAAATACAGACACTGCACTGGTAGTGGGTCATCTCTGTCTGGGGAGTAGTGTGGGTGAGGACTTTTCAATTTTCAGATGATACATTTTCAAATTTAAAAACTAAAAAGTGCACATATCCTTTTATAACTAAAACCATTTGTTATATTTAAAAGGAGGGATTTTGAGGGTTGCCTGGCTGGTGTTTCTCTCTGGGTTCAGGACCCACAGGAAAAAGACATCCGGAAAAGTCATAGGGTGGGAATTGGTGGGAACAGAAGCAAAACTAACAGGGGTTTAAAAAAAAATCAAGATGGGATCATACAACATCATTAACCATTTTAGAGTGACTGGTACATTGGCATATAGTGCATTCACGATGTACCTAAACCACCACCTCCGTCTAGTTCCAAAACATTTTATCACCCCGAAAGGAAATTCTGTCTCCATTAAACAGTTTCCCCCTTTACTCCCCGTTTACTCTGCATTTTTGTCTCCATGGATCTACCTATTTTAGATAGTCAAAAGTTTGAAACAGTCCCCAAAACCCATCAGTGGATGAACAATGAACAAGTTGCAGTCTGTACCATAAAAAGGAATGAGGTCCTGATCTATAAGTGTGGATCACCCTGAGTGAAAGAAGCCGGACCCAAGCTGTCACCCATGGTAGGATTCCATTTATTTGAAATAGCTGATGGGGTTTTTGCAACGGTTTGAGCCTGATGTTCAAGGAACATCAAGCAGTATGTTCAAGACCACACACGTTCACTGCATTCTGTTCTCTGACACATTTCAGAGCTATGACGCCTGCTAGTGAAGGGAAGGAACTGAGAATTATGTGGGTAAAAAAGAAATGGGAAAAATTAGGAATACTAGTAGCAACTGTAATAAAAATAGTCAAATAAAAACGGTGTGACTACAAAGAGATGCACCTCATCTTACGATTTCATGAGCACATTAAGTTCCCTGATCATCACAGGAACCAGAGTTCCTCAAATATATTTACCAAAATGCCCACTTTTGCTGAGTATGATATACACGTCCTGTTCTAAGTGTGCTGTATGGTTCCATCCTTCCATCCATTCGTTCCATTCTTACACAGCTTTGTGGGGTGTGCGCTCCTCTTCTTACTTTATTTGGGAAGGAACTGAGGTGGGGAGAAGGAAACACTTTTGGCCAAGATCAAAGCCATATCCAGACCCTTTCACATGCTCTGCTTTGTGATTTCTCATAGAAATATTTCCAGTTTTCTGAACAGAAGCATGATCAGGGTAGACTTCTCTTTTCAGAACCAAAGTGTTGAAAATCCTTGGATAATGTTGAAAACCAATGACAGCAAAATGATTTGGTATTGGGTTTTTAACATTCTCTTTATTTGATTCTCCTGATATAATGAATCTCTTCTTGTTTTAGTCTCTACTCTGTGTGTGAAGTGTAGGTCTTTACAGATGTCTCAGAGGGTGTTAATACTGACCCTGGGTTGGTTTGCCCTGACCCAGGCTTGCCATGTATGGGTGGATGTGAAATTAAACTTCTGTCTCTTGGCGCTGGCTGTGGTGCTGGAAACATCCCGGGCAGCATCAGAGTTGCCCTTGTTAGCACCCTGATACCACTGGTGGAACGGTATCAAGCTTGATACCGTTTCTAAGCTTGATTGGAGACTTTGAAACTCATGTCTGAGAACTTAAAGCTCTTTATATTATTGGAAGTTGAAATATTCATTAATATGAACCACTTGGGAAGGGCTTATGAGGGCGTGGACTTACATGTTAAATTGGACTTACTAAATTAAATTGTGGCAGTTGGTTGGGACTCAAGTGAGGTCTCTCCATTTGGTCTAACCCATATGGTTAAGGTCCCACATGTACCTTAACTTCAATTTTTAAATAAAAACAAAACCATCCACCTTCTAAAAAGGATAAGCTGCTGAGTTGGCTGTGGGGACCACCAACTTAAAAGGGTGGGTCTTGGAGTGAGCCTTCCTGTACCTTCTTGTGACCTTGAACTATTTAATTAACCTCTCTGAGACTTAATTTCCTCATCTGGAAAATGCACCTTACACCAAATCTACATGGTAGAATTTCTGCAAGGAATTAACTGAAACATTGAGTGTGAGGTGCTTAGCTCAGTGTCTGCCCAGCAAAGCGCTCAGTAAATGGCTGTTATAATTATGGCTATTGTGCCTGTTAATGGCCCTCTAATAGTTGCTCATATTGCTGAGTTAGACTGTAGCGTTTGTTTAGTGGAGCAAGGAATGTGTTCTAAATCTGTACATCTAGGGCCCTGGTACCCACGGCTCTTCCCCTGGAGATGAGCATGACAGTAACATGAAAATAAGGTCTGTTTGGCTTCTCTCCACAATCTCAATTGCTTGGTTCACTCATTGAAATATCTGTTTCCTCAGAACACACCCATCAAGCAGACCCCATAGTAGAGACAATGTCTTGATGAGTTAACAAACCTGATTTGATTGTCACACCAACCAAAGGAGGGGCACCACACAGAGGAATGAATTATTTGGACATTCTGTAAGGTCTTGCTAAAGGGCTGAAACTGTCAGCCATGCCCACTTTGCAAAGTGATTTTCCTTGGTATCCTGGATCCCAAGAGCATCTCCTGTTAGCAGATGCAGCCCTTCCTCCCCAAGAAGAATCGCTTGGTTGGTGCCAGTGTCACACACGGCCACTCTCTGGGGCCTCTGCAGGTCCTGATCAATCTAATTGTGGGAGAGCTTTGTGTATCTGCACTTGCCTGCAGGGCTGTTTGCTATCCTGACTTCCACGAGCCATTTCAGAAGCCAGCTTTTCCTCCCATCAGGGATGCTTCTCTTCTTTCATCTCCTCCTCCCCCACCCTCTCCCTCCCCTTGGCCTCTTCGGCTGGCTGATTATTCTGGATCCCGCTGACACAGGTGCTTTCTTCCTGAGCCAATCCGGGAGCAGGAAGGCTCAGCTCAGCTAGCAGCGGCATTGCTCACCGCAGCTGTGAGTTAGAACCCAGGCTTTCTAAATTGGGAGGATCAGGCACGACTCAGGGTTGGGCTGAGTAAGCCTCTGCTCCCCCTGCCTGGACTACCTTTGACTTCTGCCTGGGGTGAGGCAGCTCCTCCCATGCCAAGAACTGAGTACCCCATCTTTGTGTCTGTGTGCCAAGTACATGGCTGCATATTTCAAGGAGTTGAAATGTGTCCTTAGCATATCCATGGGGACTTGGCATAAAATGAATTGGGGGGAGAGGTGCAGAAGAACTAATCACCCCTCTTTCCTTGTTTAGTAAGCACCTGCTATATAACAGATGCTGTCTTAGGTGCTGAGAACAGAGCAGTAAATCAAGTAGACAACAGTCCCTGCTTGCATGGAGTTTACCGTCTAGCAGGAGAACACAGTGAGCACAATAAAGGAAAATAACAGTAGATACTGGATTGGAGACATGGACCAAAGGGGAAAAATAAGCAGGAAAAGGGGCTGAAGACCTCCTTGAGGATGTGATTGCTGAGTAAAGGCCTAAAGGAAGTGAGGGTGGGAAGCATGTGGGTCTCTGGGGAAAGAGCATTTCCAGAGAGCACAGCAGGTGCAAAGGCCCTGGGGTAGAATATGCCTGGTATGTTTGGGGAGGTCACTGTGGCTGCAAGTGAGTGAGCAAGGGGGAGAATGAAGGTGATGAGGGCAGGTCATTCATGGCCTTGCTGACTGCCAGAAGGATTTTCACTTTTCCTCTAAGAATTGGGAGCCATGGGAAGGCTGTGGATACTTCTGTATCCTTTAAACCAGAACTTGCTTATCTGCTTGGCTCATTCCAACATTGCTCAAGATCTTGGCCTTCTTATTAGCCCCATTGTCTTAGTGGGAGCAGAAGACTGGTCCAGGCTTCCTGAAGTCTCTTTCTGGGGTCAGATGTAAAGGAGAAAATTGGGAGGCAAAAGAGAAGCCCCTATTTCTTTGTGCATGACTAAAGCCATAATTACCTGGGCTCATCCTACCCCTGAAATAGATTAAGGCAGCTTTCCTAAACTTAAGTGTGCTGTAATTCCCTGAAGCTCTCACTAAAATGCAGATTCTGACTCAGCAGGTCAGCCTGGGACCTAAGACACTGCACCTCTAGCCAGTGCTGCCGATGCTGCTGGTCCTTGGGTGTAGCGAGGGTGTAAAGTCAATGTTGCAGATTCCCATGGGGGCCTGCCAGAGGACACTGGCAGGGTCTGCAGGTGTGTGGAGGGAAAGAGAGATGATATTTACTATCCAGGGTGACTAGGTCTGACCAGAAATAAGAAAAATAATGAATGTGGGAGTGGGCAGCCTCTTTCCATTTGTCCACACACTAAGCCTTTGTCACCATCCTGGGTGAATGCTGGGTCTGAAATGCGGGCCATACTGGGCAACTGAAACCCTGATAATGCAGCCCACAAAAGTGCTGCTTGCTGCCAGCCTTCTGGGACTCTTCCTGGAATCTCAGTTCAAATCTGATGCAAAGGAAGTCACATTCAAGCCACTTAGGGGCAGGAGGCCAGGAGGCCGGAGGAGTGAGCCAGCCGGCAGCTTCATGCGGAAGCCAGCAAGGAGCTAGTTGGCAGGGAGGGAAAGTGAAATCAGAAATGATCGGATTCAAATCATGGCTTCAGAAGGCTCGGGGAGGGAAGACCAGGGAAGGGTTTGGCATTGCTTTTCTGTGTACAAATATTGTCTCTTATTTTCCGGGCTACAGGGTGAGGCAGAATGGAGTATTTGTGCAACACGGCCCAGCTTTGTTCTCTGTGCTCCTAATGACTGTTAGCTGGGAGGCAGGAAGCCAATCAGAGATGATAGTCGCAGGGCTGGCTTTTGTTGGCTCCCCAAATTGCCCTGAGTCTCAGATTTGCTTTTCAGAGTGTGTGGAGTGCGACTCAGCTGTTTTCAGCTGGAAGCGAAGGCCAGAGCTGGTGGCGAAGATGCTTCGGTTTTTCTGTTTTACTTAGACTTTTGCCTCCCAGTCTACTTCAGACGTGGCTTGCCCACCTGAGAGTGGGTCTGCTCCCAGTCCTCCTCCAGCAAGAGCCTTTGGTTTTACAGAGCTTCCAAAATGCCAAGCCTAGTTCTAGAGCCAGAGAAGAGCCTGAGACCAACTAAGTCTCCAAAGGAGAAAGCAGGGAGAAGGGCAGGAACTTGACAGGACCAAGTTCACCAAGATGCATGGATAACCTCTACCTCCCATAGCTCTTGAATAGTCAACTTCTCAGAGGCTTGCCCTGGCCACCACATATTTTTAAATTGAGGTAAAATTTTGTAGCATATTAACCATTTGGAAGCAAGCAATTCAGTGTCATTTAGTATATTCTTAATGTTGTGCAACCATCATGTCTAGTTATTACAAAATATTAGACAGCCACTCCACACTCCCCAGCCCTCTCCCCCACACAAGCCCTGGCAGCCACCAATCTGCCTTCTGTCTCTATGCATTTGTCTGTTCCAGACATTTAATATAAGTGAAATCTTTTATTTTAAATATTTATTTTATTTATTTATGCATACAAGAACTGGGGTCTAGGCCAGAGGTACAGGGGGTGAGAGGATTCACCAAGACAGAGTGGGGAGCAGGACAGGTGAATCTACTGAAATACACTGCTAAGGGGAGTAGCGGGCCAGACTGGAGAGATCTGCTGCACCATATAGGTCATCTCTCTGCCAGGGATCAAACTCAGGCCTCAGTGGCTGGTGATAGCTTGATAGTGCTGAGGCTGCAACCCCTGTGCCACCAGAGAGGCCCTGATCATATAAGTGAAATATTATGTGCTCTTTTTTGTCTGGCTGCTTGAATTCAACATAATATTTTTGAGGTTCATCCACATTATAACATGTATGAGGACTTCATTTTTTAAAAAGATTTATTTATTTATGCCTACAAGAGCTGGGGTACAGGCCAAAGATGTGGGGGGGTGAGAGGATCCACCAGAGACAGAGAGGGAAACAGAACAGGCAGATTGACTGAAATACACTGTTGAGGGGAGCAGCAGGAGAGACAGAAGAGGTCCGCCTCGCCATGTGGTTCTCTCCCTGGCCGGCCGGGGATCAAACTCATACTGCAGAGGCTGCAGATTGCTTCATAGTGCAGTGCTTAATCACTTGTGCCACCAGGGAGGCCCAGGGATTCATTTTTTATAGCTGAATAATATTTCATTCTAAGGATAGACCATTAACCATTCATTCATTGATGAACATTTGGGTTGTTTCCACCTTTTGGCTACTGTGAATAGTTTTTCTATGACTATGCATGTGTAAGTATCTATTTGTGTACCTGTTTTTTATTTCTTTGGGATGCACATGTAGGAGTAGAATTGTTGGGTTATCTTGTAATTCTACATTTAATTTTTTTGAAGAACTGCCAAACAGTTTTCCATAGTGGTGGCACCCTCACCAACATTTATTACTTCTTTTTTTTTTATTTATTCTAGACATCCTAGTTAGTTTGGATAATATTTCATTGTGACTTAGATTTGCATTTCCCTGTGATTAATGACATTGAGCACCTTTTCATGTGATTGTTGTATATTTGAATATCTTTGGAGAAATGTCTATTCAAGCCCTTAGTCCATTTTTTAAGTGAGTTTGTCTTTTTTTATTGTTTTTTATTATATTTGGAATACCACATCTTTATCAGATATATGATTTGCAGATGTTTTCTCCATTATGTGGGTTGTCTTCACTTTCTTGGTAACACCCTTTGATGTACATGTTTGAAATTCTAATTTATCTGTTTTTTTCTTTTGCTCATATTTTTGGTGTCAACTCTGACCACTGAGTTTTTTCGACCCATAAGATGCACCATTTTATAATGTACCACACATTGTGATTATTTCACTTACTCACTTCTCCTCTACAAGGGCAGAAAATTTTTTTTTTAATCTCTGGACAGCTGTGTCCACAGTGCCAGAATAGGGGCTGACACACAGTAAGGGCCAAATTAATATTTGTCTAATGAATATTGGAGGTGAGATGAAGGAAGAATATCCACATTTTGTTAAATAGTCATGTTCTGGATTTTGAAGGCAGTGAAACTACTCTCTGTGAGACCATAGTGGTAGATAATGTCCATTATACATTTGCGCCAACTCCTACCATACACAACGCCAAGAATGAACCATAATGTGAGCTAAGAACTTTGGATGATGATGACATGTCAGTGTAGACTCATCAATTATAATAAATTCACTGCCCTGGTGGGGATGTTGGTAGTGGAGGGGGGGCAGGGAGTGTATAGAAACTCTTTGTACCTTGGTCAGGTTTGCTGTGAACCTAAAACTGCTCTAAAAATCTGGAAATACAAAAAGGGAAGAAAATCTTATGTTTTAATAATTGTTAACTCTTTCAGTTGAAGGAGTCAGAAAAAAAAACAAGTCATCTACCCCATGTTTGGGGCGTGAAGGGATTCACTCCAGACAGCTTAACTGATGGGGTTGCAAGAATCTGATGTGGGAGAGTTTTAGGGGATGTTCAGAGATATGAGATAATTTCAACCCTCTCCTCTTTTCCCTTATACAAGCTGGAAAGATTTTCCTTAATTCTCCTATACTCCCTTTGAATATATGATTTTAGCCACCATCATAGCAAACTGCATCGTCCTCGCCCTGGAACAACACCTACCTGATGATGACAAGACTCCTATGTCTGAACGACTGGTGAGTGATGTCTCTCTTTGGGGGATTTTCCTTTGCTTTAGTGGCAAGTTGATGTGATGGAGGAGGCCAGTGTGGGTTCTCAACTTGGAACCAAGAGCCAGATCATAGGTCCCCTGGCTGGGAAGCCTAAATTTCATGAACACCAATAATCTGGGCAGAAAGATGTCCTCACTGTACAAAACCTGCCTTCTTGTGTGACCCTACCCCCTCCAGCAGACCTGGTATCAACTGGGAAGGGGTATGGATGGTGATAGGTGTCGCATTGTCCATGAAAACATCATGTTCAAAACAACATTCTTGTGAAAAAAATGTGTCCATTCCCAGAACTAGAAAGAATAGTACAATGACCGCCCCACAACTACCCATCACCCAGATTCAACAATTGTCAAACGTTTGCCTCTTTCACTGCCTCTGTCCTTTTGCTACTTCTTTGGTTTGTCTTTCTTGGCCAAAGTATTTTAAGAAAAAACCCAGACAGCATGTCAGTTTGCTGCCATATACTTAAGTGTGCATTGCTAAAAACATGGGTGTTCATGACCACAGCGACATTTTCACACTTGACCCAATTAACAGCAGTTCCTTGAAATCATCTAAGACCCCAGTAATCACATTCCCATGATTGTCTCAGAAATGTCATTTTACAGTTGGATTGTTTAAACCAAGATGCAAATAGCGTCTAGATTTTATGTCACTTAAGACTTTAATCTAAAGCAATATTTTCCCTCCTGTCATTGACTTATTGCAGAATTCAGTCCAATTGCCCTAAAAAATGTCCCATATTCTAATTTTTGCCTGGTTGCTTTTTTATGATGTCCTTTAACTTGTTCCTCCATTCCCCATGTTTCCTATATGTGGATGTCAACTCTGGAGGGAAGACATTCAGAGTTGCTCATTCAGGGAAACTCAGCAGAACTCTAAACCGGCACTGTGAGCCTTCCTGACCCCCAGCCATCACCCAGCATCTCGGTGCCTCTTTGACATTCTGACATTTCAATAAAGGAGACTTCTTTCACCTTTCAGGGTCAGTTGGTAGAGAGAGGGCAATGTAAGAATTCCCTTGCTTCTCATCCACAAAATATTAATGGTCTCATCCTGTGTATTCTTTAAAAATACAAGTAGCTTAGCAAACCTATGATTTTAAGACTTTTTGGTTTTTGCTTAAGATGAAGCTAAATAAAAAGAGTCAATCAAAAGAATAGTCAGCAAATTATAGTGCCAGTGGCAAGCTGATGGGGTGGGGGTGGGGGGGAATCATGACAGCAGAATGCAAATGATAGAAGCTTAAGAAATGTCATAATGTCCATGTAGGGGCTCTGATGGAGCAGAGTTTATGGCAGAGTTTATGGAGCGAGGGTTAGAGCACTGGCCATTTGTCAACCAATGAAGTATTTTTCCAAAATATTAACCACCTGAACAGCTGTGCTAGTGCATCCCAGCTGAGACCTATCACGAATGTCAGCTTTAGGGAAGAGGTTGGTGCACAGCCAGTCTCAGAGGCTTTGAGTTATGTGTGTAACGAGTAAACATGCTACCCAGCATTTTCCAATAGGACTTCCTACAGCGATAGCTTCTATATCTGCTCTGTTCACTGTGCTCGCCACCGGAAATGTGGCTAGTGTGACTGCAGTACTGAAGTTTGCATTTTATTTCTTTTATATTCATTTCAACTTAAATAGCTACATGTGGCCAATGGCTGCCATACTGGATAACACAGATCCAAACAAACAGTTTTTTTTTTACTTTTTAATTTTTTAATGAAGTACCATCATTTTACATCCTTGCTAATTGTTGGACAATATAGAATTTCTCCCCTCAGGTGGGGTCACTGTAACTCTCCCACCACCAAAGCAGTGGTAGTTTTCTATCACAGTCCACTGTGCTCCCCACCTCAATTTTCACCCCTTCCCCACCTCCTCCCCACCTCGATGCCTCAGATCTATGGTCAGCTTTCAAGGGCTGGTTTTAAGGTTTGTCTTTGAGCCTTTCCAAACAAACAATTCTACTTGGCTGAGTGGTACCTGAGATTGATATTCTTTTGCTTTTCTTGCAAAAACCTTTGGAGGAGAGAATTCCAGGCAGGAAGCAGTGGAGAGAGAGTAGCACTGAGTGCTGAAGTGGGGACATGGGTATAGAGCTCTGGTAAGCTGGTTTCTGGTCTTGCCACCTTCTGCCTAGCCAAAGTCACTGACCTTATCCACTTTTTCTTCCAGGATGACACAGAACCTTACTTCATTGGAATTTTTTGTTTCGAGGCTGGAATTAAAATCATTGCCCTTGGGTTTGCCTTCCACAAAGGCTCTTACTTGAGGAATGGTTGGAATGTGATGGACTTTGTGGTGGTGCTAACAGGGTGAGTAGCAGGTGCTATTTCTTATCATTATCTTGAATTATAAGGACTTTAGAAACATAATGGTTGGTGTGGTCCAGGTGGGGCTAGGAAGGCCAAGACACAATGTTCTTTAACATGCATCTGCCTTTCTACCTCCATGTCTTGGCTGCGTATTACAGCGGATGCTTTCTGTTTCAATTAGAATAATAGCTTGTTAGAGTCAACTGCTTCCAAAGAGCTTTATGTGCATTCTCTCATTTAATCCTCACAACAACTCAATGAATTAGGAAATATTAATATTCCCATGTGACCACTGAGGAATCTGAAACACAGAGAGGAACTTGCCTAAGATCACCCAGCTCGGAAATGGTAGAGTTAGAATTTGACTTAAGAGTATGTCATTTCAATCTTTATCTACTGTGCACGTGTAGCCTTCTTGCCTGGCTTGGGGATGGCTTTATTTCAAGTTGGTAAATGTTTATGGAGGACTTTTGGGTGAAACAATTTGTGAGAGGGTGATGGAGAAAACCAATCTACATAATTTATAATCACAGCCTTAGGGGAATTTTCAGATCATAAACAAATTTTTCAGAACCATTGTTGTAAGGTGAATGTGTGCACACTTTCCACCAAGTATCCTATTTAAGGTGACACTAGACACTATAACAAAAAATACAAAACTAGGTGATAACTTAAACACAACAGAAGTTAATTTCTCATTCATTGAAAGCCCAAAACAATTGCTCCTCTTTGGCAGGCTGCTCCCCTCCAAACAGTGATTGAAGGACATGGGCCCTTGCTACATTGTGGCTCCTTATTATTGATTCACAGATTCCAAGAACTCTGTGCTTGTCGGTATCAAACTACAGAAGAGAACCAACTGTGAAAGGTGATTCTTGGGAGGTTGTATGGGCCTGGCTGGGACCCAGCATGTACATCTTCCACTCATTCCTTTGGCTAGAATTCAGTTACATGACCACGAGTCACTGCCAGGCAAGCCAGAAAATGTCAGACTGTGCTTAGAAGGAAAGGGAGATGTATTTGTTGAATGACCAGCCAATCTCTGTTATGGACCCAACGCCCTTTATCAGATCCCAGTGTGGACATTACCACTTTGTCCTAATTTCTGGCTCCTCTGCCCACCTATTCCTCCTCCTCTGAGCTAAGATCTTCTATTCCAAGGCCTTTCTTCATTGGAAGGCCTTCTTCATTTCTCCTTTATTGGTCAGAGCTGTGCACTAAAGGGTCAGAACTTTGTTATTTGTCATCACAGTTCTGCTCTATGGTATCATAATTATCCTCTGTGGGGTCAAAGTTCTCCTCTAGGCTGATGCTGCTCCAGATTCTGTCCCTGTTGGCGAATGTTGCTGAGCTCCCATAATTCAGTTTTTGAACAATTTGTTTCAGATCAACGTTGCTTCTCATAGAAGGAGCCATGCCATATTGGACTTTTTCAGCAGAGACATTCAGATATGAGTGGTCTATTATGAGAAATTTGGACTAGCTCCCGTGGAACTGGGTGTTCACTGAGGAGGCTCTGTTGTTTGAGCTCACTGTCCGGTGACTTGGGACTTTGGCACATGTTCCAGGGACATGTCATGGCATCTGGGCCCTTTTCTCCTTCATTACTGAGACACTTATCCATGACAGAGTCTAGTGACTAACTTTGTTGTTGCTATAACTGGATAATAAAAATATTAGAGGGCCTCCCCAGTGATGCAGTGGGTTGAGCACAGTGCTGTGAAGCTGTCCGCAGCCTCTGCAGCACGGGTTTGATTCCTGGCAAGCCAGGGAGAGTCCCACATGACGTGGCAGACCTCTCCTGTCGCACCCACTGCTCCCCTCAGCAGTGTATTTCGGTCGTCTCCCTCTTCTGCTCCCTGCTCTGTCTCTGATGATTCCTCTCACCCTCCTGTGCCTCTGGCCTATACCCCAGCTCTTGTATAAAAATAAATCTTTTTAAAAAATTAGATATTCGAGAAAAAGTAGAGAATAATATTAAAAATATCCATATGTGCATCCATCCATTCATTCATTCAGTGAGTTTATTGTGCTAGGGTTTGGGACATAACAGTTGGCAAAACATACAAAATTCTCCCCTCTTTTGGAACTGATGCTCTGGTGGTGGCGGAAAAGAACGAATGAAATATCTAGTGTGCTAAGTAGCGGGAGGGTTGCAGAGAAAAATTAAAGCAGGAAGGAATGAGGGATGTGTTATGGACAGGGGACTGGAAACCAGGGGAGACTTCACTGAGAAGATATTTGATTTTTTTTTTAATTCTCTGTTTTTTTTTTTTTTTGAAGATTTTATTTACTTATGCATAGAGGAACTAGGGGGTAGGTCAGAGGTGTGGGAGGTGAGAGGATCACAGAGTGGGGAGCAGAACAGGCAAATCTACTGCAATACACACCTGAAGGGAGCAGCAGCGAGACAGGAGAGGTCTGCTGTGCCACGTGGGTCACCTCCCTGGCCAGGAATCAACGCAGGCTGTCATGGTGGAAGCACTGAGACTTAACCCCTAAGCCACCAGGGAGGCCCAGAAGATAATATTTTAATGAATACATAAAGCAGGTGAGTGAATAAACTATGAAGCAGGAGGAGAGTGCCACTCAGAGAGAACAGCAAGCACACAGGTCCTGAGACTTGTCTGGGTCTGGCACGTTTGATGACAATGTAGAGGACAGGGTGGCTGGAGCAGAGTGAGGGGCAGAGTGGAAGTGAGAGGGCAGGGAGGTGATAGAACAACTGTTATCAAAATGAAACCTTTTTTAATACAGTATAAATTCCTGTGTTCCTTTCTATGACTCAATTCCTTTCTCTTCCTCCATTCAGAACCACTTTCCAGAATTTTGTGTTTATCATTTCCATGTATGTATTTGCACTTTTACTACCTATGTAAATAAGGAACATATGGTACCTCTTTTTACAATATGATTAAATAAGTATATAAGAAGTATTATGTGGAACTGCTTTGCATGCTTTAAGTTTCCCTATAAATGCTTTTATTATACCTTGCCTTTTGCACTTGAGATTAAGTTGGTTGACACAAATAGTTCTCATTCATCCATTTTTACTGCTGCATAGTATTCTGTGGTATGAATATTCTACCATGTACCTATCCATTTGGGTTCTTTCCAGATTTGGGCTATTTTGAACCAAGCTTTCCCCTCATTCTTGCAAGCAGATTCCTCTAGGACATATACCCAGGAGTGGAATTGCTGAGTTGTGTTCTGTACGCATCCTCAGCTTCACTAGATATTGCCAAATTGCTCTGCAAAGTGCTTGTGCCAATTTATGCTCCTCAGGGGCTGGCTTTTGCTGGCAGGGGTTGGTTTGACCTTGCTGGCAGGAAAGAGCCTTAAAAACCCCTGTTGTTGTTGTTTGTTTTTTTATAACATGGCTCTTGAAACACCTAGGGAAGTGCATATACTGTTGAGCATGTAGTAATTCTCACTAAGTGAGCATTTCATTGAAAGGCAGCCACAGTAGATGAGTTTGTCACTTGGATGTTTGTTTCTTCCCCATAATTAGACCAAGGTAGCCCTTTTTTCTAGTTTCTTTATACTTGATGGACTTTTACTTGAGAAATTCTTCATCTGGGGCAGATGCTAACGGTGGAAGATCATAGTTGGAATTTATGGGATCCATGAACTCTGAAATTGCTTATAGAAACTCTTCTCTCTGTCTCTGTCTCCTCTCGTCTCCTCTCCTCTACTCTTCCCTTCTCACCTTGCCCTGCCCTGCCCCTGCCCTGCCTTTCTCCCAACCCCCTCTTTCTTGTTGATAAGTTCCATCAGATCCCTAGAGTGCCCTGATCCTAAAAGAGTACCCATTGTTCTAGATTCTATTCCATTCTCATCCTGTTCTCCCTTCTTTGTTTTTTTTACATTCTTTTCTTTTGCTTCTCTTACTCATTTCTCCAATAATCAGCCATCCTTTATTGTCTGTTAGCTCCACTCCTTCGAATCAAGTACACAGCTTAAAATTCATTATTTAAAATTTGGAATATAAGCTAGGAACTGGGAAAGATGACTAAAAGCCCTGCACACCTAGCCTACTGAACAATGTCAATAATGGGGAAATGCAGTGAACTCTTTAATTCCATGTTCCAGGAGCAGGGGACTTGAGTATATTAATATGACATTGTGACAAAGTTAACTTCATTGAGTGCTTTCTCATTAACTGTTTTTGCACATTTCTAGGAAAGCCACAGCATTAAAACATCATTTGTTTTTCATACATTAGCAGCACTTTGCCTTCTTCTTATGTGAAGTTGGCCCATGGATTTTTTTGTTTGTTCTAAATAACTCAAGAACTCATAAATTCTAACTTTGTAATTTTATCAAACTCCTTTAAGGCACACTTCCATTGTATTTGAAGGCATGATTATTAAACTGAAAGTGTGCAGAGGAAGATTTCAGAAACTTCACTATGTATTTGAGATGACAGAACTTTTAACATAGTGCTCGAATATATATAAACCTCTACTGGATTAAATGATAAAATTGTGCATGTTGAGAAAAGAGACTGTGAACATTGCTGTGATAGAGATGAAAATGTAGTTTTTGTGTTTGTGGGCTGGCTTGGTTCTGTACATGGCATATAGTAGGTGCTCAACAAAAGAAATGGTTGCTGAGTTGACAGTGGTAACATTTCTGATGATTGAGGTATTGGGGGGAAATTTGCTAAGCTTTTTTTAAGGAGATAGGGACCATTGTATTGATACAGATAGTCAAACAGGAGTCTGTGACAGATAACCTAACTTCAGAAAAGGCAGGTGGCAGATAAACTCTAAGTTCTTACCAACTTCTGCACTTTGTGACTAAAAATGAAGGATCTTTTCTTAGAAGGTCCTAGGAACTACCCAGGCTTTGGTTTTGTTGAGGTCAAGAAATGAGAAAAAGACCCAACTATTTGGAGACCAGCAAGAAAGGTATAGGCCTTGGTTTCATAGCATCATTGAATTTTAGGAATCAATAGACACTGACTGGCCCAACCCCTTTGTTTTATCACAAGGGAGCTAAGACACAGAGAGGCTAAGTAATTTGCCCAAAGTCACACTGAGGTATGATAAATCAGGACTCTTTCAGGATCAGAAGGTATTTTGATGTCAAGAAACCTGGAACCCCAATTTGAGGGGTCACTGGGAATGGGTTAATGGCACCCTTTGGTTTCTGTCATCAGAGTCTTGCCTTCCCTTTGTTTCTCCCACCCACCCCCAAGTACCCAGCTATGCCCTCTTTCCAGAGACATAGAAAGGGAGCCTCAAAGAAGCTCATTTTTCCTTTGTTAAATAGAAAGTTGAAGAAGCTGAGACCTAAAAGAGTAACAATGGCATAACTAGAGTGACACTTCTTTTAGGCTGTCTTTCCTTTCGGGTGAATGGAACAAACACATGTAGATTCCTCAGTTTCTCCTCCATTCTTTACCTCCTCTGCAACTGTTCTGAGTTACCTGCAAAAACAAAACAGCATTCAAAACACAACACAACCAGCATTCTCACTCATGAGACCAACTAACAGCCCCCACAAATGCCAACTGAATTTTATTTTAATGTCTCTCTGCATTAATTTCTCTCCTAGTAGATCAGTCACCCTTGGTACCAAAAGGATTCCCTACTGTGGAACAAATGCTTTTCATCATTCATAAAGTCGTATCATTGAGAGAGAATCTGTCTTCTTACTGTTCAGAGCACTTGGTTTTCATGATATTTGTTGAACCGTGTTCCATCAGAAAATGCCTCACTTCCTAGCAGCAGGAACTAGTTCCTCCTTCTTGTAACAACAGTGACAGTGATAATAATAATGTTGGCTGCCATGATGATTATTCTCATCATTTATTGAACACTCACTGTGTGCCAGTACTATTTTAACAATTTTATGTGCATTAGCGCATCTCAGTTTCACAAACCTTTAGTGATATATCTGAGGTTCAGAGAGGTTAAGCTACTTCTAAGGGATCCACAGCTAGTAAAGACAAATCAGGATCTCAGCCATTCTGCTAGAATACCTCCCTGAAACTTGGATAACCCTTGTTCAAAGTTAAATTTCAGACAGAAGCTATATTCTGGCCACTTTCCTTATGAATGTAATACCTGTTATTAACAACAGTTATATATGGACAACCTAGAAGTTACTTACAATATGGCATGCTGCACAGATGTTTAGTTTAGTTTATCTTTCCAGTCCTCTAAGTTAACCTTTTTTTAAAGGATTTATTTATTTATACAAGAACTGGGGTATAGGCCAGAGGCGCGGGAGGGTAAGAGGATTCACCAGAGACAGAGCGGGGAGAAGAACAGGCAAACAAACTGAAAACATTGCTGAAGGGAGCAGTGGGCGAGACAGGAGAGGTCTGCTGCGCCATGTGGGTATCTCCCTGGCTGGCCGGGAATCGAACTGGTGTTGCAGAGGCTGCAGACAGTTCCACAGTGCTGTGCTCAACCCGCTGTGCCACTGGGGAGACCCCCTCTGAGTTAACCTTTATGACCACCATTTTACAAGTGAAGAAGATGGGACCTTAAGAAGTTAAATAACTTATTCAGTGTCACTCACCTCATTAACAGTAGATTCAGAATTTGAACTCACCCAGATCTGGATCCAGGATGTATTTTCTTGAGTCCCACACTATTTCCCTAAAGTCAAGTTTTCCAGGAAATTGAAAAGTTCTTCCTTTCTCCCACCATCCTGTCTTGGGATCCACTATGGCAGGGAAAAAAAATGGCCAAAAGAAATAGCCTGAATTGGGAGATTGATGTAGCCCAGTGGTTAAGACCTGGATTTTGAATGAGAAGAAGTTCTTTCAATGATATACTCAAGAACACAAGTTACTCTTTCATAACCTCAATTTTCTCACCTGGGAAAGGGGATTAATGATAAAATCTAACTCTTAGAACTGTTGTGGGGATCAAAGAAGGTGATATGTGTGGTAGATACTGTGAATTGAGCTTCTGGGCTTTTCTGAGTGCTTTATAAATGGGAATTAGTGAACTGAAGAGCAAAAATTTAAATGAATTCTTCTGGGAGGAAGGGTAGATGCTAGAAATGCCCCACTCTACATTCATCCAACTCACCTCTGAGTTTACCTGCAGCATCAGTGGACAGTTCCCATGCAAGCTAACCACTCTATACCTCCAGCACTCTTATTTTTCTGCATCTCTGTTGCAGGCTCTTCTCTACATGGGAAGAATTTTTTTCAATCCATAGACACTTAACACTCCCAAGATCAGCCCTTAACCAATGACAAGGGAATTGGTGTATGAATACCTGACTTCCCCATTGCTCAGTGAGAAAACTCAGAAATAAGTTCTACAACCTCTCAAAGTTTCCCTGGGATCAAATCCAAGTTGCTCACAACAAAAGTCATTCATTAGTGCACCCTGACCCTCCTCCTCCCTTGTAATTCCATCGATCACCTCCCAGAAGTCCTTGTCTTATGTCTGCTTTCAGAGGATCCCAAACTATCACAGGGAGCGGTAGCTGGAAGCCTAGTGAGTTGGAGGTTTCAGCACGCTGGACAGCACTCAGCACACTTAGTTGTGTAAAAGGCAGCCTCTTCCCTTCTTCCGGACAACTGGAGTCGGGAGGGACAGAGTGAGGGCCAGATGGCCAGGTGACGTTGCTCTGTATAAAGCTTTTTGACCATTTTCCCTATGGGCCTGGAGAAGAACTTGCCATCCGTCTCTGCAGGTAGGGGCTGGTCGAGGTCTTGTCCTCTTGAGTTGCTGTGACAAAGGCCAGCCTGCCTCCACAGAGGCATCTGGCCACAGCCTCTGTGGTTTGCAGAGCTAATGACTCCCCTCTTCTCAACAGGGCAGGGAGGTGGATGCCTGGCGGGCAGAGGAAATCTCAGCGGAACAGGAAGCAAGTGGGTGTCTGGGGCTGAGGCAGAGAATGCCAAGCTTTTGAAACACTGTTTTACATTATGTAAAGGGGACCTACAGGACCTGGAGATGCTGTGTTGTGACAGAACGTAGAAACTGGGGGCTCCACTCTCCATGGAGGACCTGGGCCTGGCCACAGACAAAAGGTTCTCACCTTTAGTGGAGTTGTATAGTAGAATGTTAAAGCTGAGACTTGGGGAAAGCTAAGAAAACGAAGCCTCTCTTTTCTTGACTTCTGTGGCTATACTTGGCTCTTGGGTGATCTCATCCAACCTTGAGGGTTTAAATACTCCTTCTATTCTGATGCTTCCCAAGGTTACATATTTAACCTGGAGTTTTTGAGACATCCCCACTTAGAATGGAGATCAGCATCTCACACTCAGGATGTCCAAAACTGAACTCCTGAGCATCCTTCTAATGTTGCTCCTTCCTGTCTTCCCATGTAGTAGATGGCAGCACCTTCCTTCCAGAGTGTCTGGTCAGAAATCTTTATTCCTCCTCCCTCTCTCACACATACTCCATGCCCAGTAGAATTCTGCAGATTCTATGTGTTCTGTCTTTAACATGTAAACAGATTTTTACTGTACATCTCGCAACTCCACTGCCATCATTTTCTCTCTTTTGGGTTGTTGAAACAGCCTCTGCCCAGGTCCCTCTGCTTTTACTCTTCTCCTCCACAGCCTGCTATCAGCAAAAGCAGCCAGAAGGATCCTTTTAATACAAAATAGACCAAACCACTTCTCTGTTCTTCTGTGGTTTCTGTCTCTTTTGGTATAGAAGTCAAAAGTCCTCCCCATGGCCACAAAGACCTACACTATTTGTCCCTATCATCTCACCAACCCCATCCCCCAATCCCTCTTGCTTATTCAGCTGTACCAGACTCCTCCTCTCCATTAGTGGAATAGTTCATGCAGATTTCCACCTCAGGGCCTTTGCATTTGTATTTTCCTCTGCCTCGTTATGCTCTTCTTACAAATATCTGCTCAATCTCTTCCCTCATCTTCAAGACTTTACTCCAATGTTCCATTGCCACTTACCTACAACTTCTGAACCTGGACTTCACTCTCTGACACTCTCTCAGCACTTCCTGTCCTCTATCTTCTATTTAGATTTTTTTCTATGCACTCATCACTTTCTGAAAAATATTTTATTAATTTATCTTTTGCCTATATATATCCCTGCTACATCAGCCCTGTGAGCACAGGGATTTCATTTCATCTGCTCATGATTCTGTTCCCCACTGCTTAGAGAAGGGCCTGGCACACAGCAGGTGCCCAATAAATGTTTCTGATGGAATGAATCTATGATACTTTTGACCTGTCAATGTTGAGAGAAGTTTCACTGTAAAATAAACTGCATTTGGAAGCAGAAAAGCTCCTGCCCAAGTGCCCATACATATTGACTAGTCTAAATGAGACATTGCAGTTTTGAAGGGCAGTTGGGAGTGTTGAGTATGTTGACATTGCATATGCGGTGACCAGAACCCATAGGCTCGAATATGGCTACTCATGGCTGTGGGCCTACCCCAGGAGTTCAGGCAGGTCGTGTCTGTCATAACTCTGAATTCACTGAAAATCCTTTGGAATCAGCTTTGTTAGCTACTTTGCACTAACTAGGTGGTATGTATACATGAACAGGTTTGTGCAGAAGAGGGAGTGTTTGAGCAGGGGTGTGTTCTGATGTCTGTGTGTGGTTGTGCAGGTGGCACACTGAGCGAGGTGGAATATGTTTTTCTAAGTGTGTAAATCACCTGTGTGTAAACCTCTTTTGAGACCTCATAGGCCTAAGAATAGGAAATCCTTTATCCTCAGGAGTCCCTTCAATCCTAAGAAGCTTCAATTTTAGGAATCAAAGGATTTTTTTGTGTGGTAATGAAGAGGGAAGCCCATAGGTTATTTGTTTTCATTGTCCATAGGTACATTTGGAGGCCACTCATGGAATTTCAGTACATAAAAATTCATTGTTAGAGCTAGGATGGAAAATAAGATAAGATTGAAGTTCTGCCCTGGGCACTAAAATGTGGCTGGTGGTGTTTCCTTCAACTTGGTATTCCAGGAATATTAAGTAGAATAATTATAATATTGATTGTACAGGAGGGATAAGACTGGAAGGTCTGCATAAACTGGACAGAGGAGTGTTAGACTGGTGGGAAATAGCTGAATGTTTCAAAACAGAAACTGTGAAGTGTGTAGCAGAATTGCATCCTATGCAAGTTTGACTTGGCACAAAATCATTGGTATATAACATACATGAGAAAATAAAAAAGGGAAATGTAATTATTGAGCAGTCAGTCATTCCTACCTTCTATTCCACTTAGTGAGCTTTTGCCAGATAAACGGGCATGAGGTATGTTCTTCATAGACTCCAGGATGTCACTTATGAGTGCTTTTCTCTGCATGTAGGAGAAGAAACATTTTGAAGGGCCTTTAATAGTAAGCAGAGGATTTTATCATGTGACTTATAAATCCACAAATCAATGGACCAGGATTAGTTAGTTAAGTGACTTGGTAATGTCCTTCCACCTTCCACTCCACCATCCTTTGTGAGCTGAATTTTGACTTGATGCTTGTTTTTGCCTCAAGGTTGCAAAATGGCTGGCAAATCTCCTTCTTGCCCAGCTTCATCCAAAAGTAATAAGTAATGGCTGGGGGAGAAAACTCTCACTGAAGACTTTTCTCTTTTTTATTTAGTAGGAAAGTCTTCCCTGGAAGTCCCCAAAAGATTTCTCTCTACATCTTATCGTCCATAATGGGGTCACAGGACCATTTCTAGCTTTAGGGAAGACCTGAAAGACCTGGCATTTTTACCATTTCATGGCAGGCTGGCTCTGCCTTTGGGAAACATGGCATAGGACAATGACTCTGGGGACATTAACATCATCTGTCACAAGGCATACTGTTCTCATTCTTTTACATCATTTATTACTGCATACTTTGTATTATACTGTACACCTCTAACTAGATGATATATATATATATATATATATATATATATATATATATATATATATGAACAGGTTTGTGCAGAAGAGTGAGCAGGAGTGTGTTCTGAGGTCTGTGTGTGGTTGTGCAGGTGGCACACTGAACCTGTTTTTGTCCGAGCTTAAATGCACAAACTCGTGTATATTGTGCCATGGATGATTTAAGGATTTTTTGAGGGTATTTTTGAATATATGCAATTTCCCTTGTGCACTGACTTTTGAACCAGGACTTCACTCTTTCTTGGAAGACAAGATGTCACTTGGAGATGTGGGTTCATATCATGGTT
The DNA here is from genome assembly GCF_014898055.3 of Talpa occidentalis. Classification (NCBI taxonomy): domain Eukaryota; kingdom Metazoa; phylum Chordata; class Mammalia; order Eulipotyphla; family Talpidae; genus Talpa; species Talpa occidentalis. The sequence goes on along the minus strand of NW_023601212.1, from coordinate 40,992,244 downwards.
CTGCCCTTCAGAAGGTGTGACCTTGGACAAATAATTGACTCTTCCTAGTCCTTATTTTACTCATCTGTTCACTGAGGCTCATATTAATACCTACCTGATTGGGCTGAGATGAAGATAAGATAGGGATATTCTTACTATGTAGCAGAGGCTTCAATAAACTATAGCCAAGATGTGGGAGAGAGGGAAGATAAGGAGGGGAAGGAGTCTGAATAGGATAAGGTGAGGAGGATCCCTGGCTGTGACTGACTATGATGGATTAAGTTCTAGAATTGAGATGATTCCAAGTCTGGGATCATTTGGGATGACATTGTAAATAGGAAAGAAATGATGGATTTAAAGGATGTTTCACCAGAAAAAAAAAAAAAACACAGAACATGATAATCAACTAAGTATTGACTGGTATAATGGACGCTTCTAGTGAGAAGACTTACCTCAGTCATGTTGAGGTTGCTGCAAGACACTGAAGCAGAAATGTTGCTTAGCAGACAGATGTCGATTTGATTAAAACTGGACAGTGACTGAGCCCTGCTGGCATGATGGTGTGACAGTCAGGCGCACAGGGTCAGAGAAGCATCTACATGTAGGGACCAGAGGAGGAGGGGGATCGGGGAAGAAAACAGAAGGTGCAGTGGACAGGTATTTAGAAGAGAGAAGCAAGTTGTCCTCATCTCTGTCAGTTGCAGCAGAAGCAAGAAGAAAAGCCCTAAGGCTTTGGGGCTTTGTGATTAAGAGAAAAAGAGTTACTTTAACAGGGTCATTCATGGGGAGGAGGGGATGCATGAAATCTTGGTGGTAGAGGTCTGATAGAAAGGGGGCAAAAACAAAACAGTAAAGCCTGATCCTCTCATTCAGGAAGTCTGGCAAAGGAAGGAAAGAGGGAAACATCTGCTAGCACCTATCATCTCTGAAGAGATATGATGGGTTGGGTGGTCTCATTTGGGGAATAGTTTGGTTTCCTCTTTGTTTTTTTTTTTTTTTTTTTCTTTTCCTTTACAAAAAGTTTTACCAGAAGACCAAGGTGGTGGGCATGTTTTGAAAGATGAAGAAAATGGGTATCACATATTATGTATCTCTTCCTAAATTAAGTTCCGATTACATCATACTAAAACATCTGGACAGGTTTTCTTCAAATGCAGAGGCTACACATGAATGTGGGATGATTTTACTCGGTAACATACAGGAAACTTGCTTGAGAGGCTCTCACAAATGTAGGATATGCTCTGTCAGGACACAGAAATTGATGTGGGTGGGTGACTCTAGGGAGTGATGGCTTGATGTATTATGATTTCAGGCGGGAGCCCTACACTGAAAGGCACTAAGGTAGTAAAGCCTTCAAGTTGCAACATTGTTTTATGACCCAGCTGCTCCCTTGCTGACAACTCAAGATAAAGGGACAGCCAGTCTTCACACCTGATGGCTAGGACCACTGACTTTGTGGTTTGGAGTTTGAACAGATTCAAAACCCAGCTCTGCTGTTTCCAAGCTGTGTGACCATGGACCCTTGTCTGTATCTCACTAAGTTGTAGCTTCTTTGTCTGGAAAATGGGGATAATAACGCTATCTTGTAGAGATGTTTTCAAGATTTAAGGAGTTAATGTCTGATCCATGGTAGGTTTGAGTTATGGATGGTATCTATTTATTTTTAAAGAATTAGTTTATTTTTTATTTTATTTATTTTGGCATAGAGGAACTCGGGTGTAGGCCAGAGGTGCGGGGGGTGAGAGGATTCACCAGAGACAGAGTGAGGAGCAGAACAGGAAGATCTACTGAAAATCACTGCTGAGGCAACAGTGGGCGAGACAGGAGAGTTCTACTGCACCATATGTGGGTCAGCTCCCTGGCAGGGAAATCGAACTCAGGCAGTAGCGGTGATAGTGCTGCGACTTAACCTCTAGGCCACCAGGAGAGCCTGATGGATGTTATTTAACAGTGGATGGTTTGAAGATAAAAGAAGGGATGTAGTTCTTCTTTGGGCCTCAGTTCCTTATCTGTGAAATGGGGATAATAATTGTACCTACCTAAAAAAGGTAGAATTCAATGAGCTAATACTTATGAAGCACTTTGAATCTGACACAGAATAAGAACTCAATGTGAGCTATTATAGCACTAATAACTATAATTATAACAATGATAATAATTACTACTACTTCTCCAGGCCCAGTTCCATAGACCAGTTAGTTAACTGTAGAGATCATTTGTTCTTTTTAGTTGGGCATGCAACATCCAACCTCCTTTTCCAATTTGGGGAGTCTCCCCCTTTATCTGTAGTACATTCTACACTCACAGAATTCTACCCTCACTCTCAAGTTGAAGGTTTTGGGGTAGGAGAATCTTCCTCTCTACACCCCTTGGTTATCATGGCATATAATTTAAATTCATCAAGTCATATGGTTCCCCACCCGGGAATCTGAAAATGGAGTGAGTGACTCAAACCCAAAGAGATGGTTCCCAATTCCTTCATGGCAGCCTGCTGTATGGGTGGGCCTGCCTGCATGCTTCCTATTTATTTTCTAAGCTTCATCCTCTGGTCTCTCATTGGTAATCTGAGCTTCCTAAAAAAAAAATCCTTCTTATGACCAAGACTGTCAGTCAGGTTCTGGTTTTTGCATGACCAGTAAAGTTGGCAAGAGAAGCGCTCTCTGGAGAGCTTTGGGAGCCCCTCAGAGTGAGCTCACCTAAGAGAGGGAGTTGGATTGGGGGATCCTTCTGGAGCCAGAATATCATAGATGTTTGTAGTGGGACGGACACGGGCATAGCACTCATCATCTGCCTTGCTGACTGTACTTATCTAGTTCTGCGATGCCTTGTCACTTGACTGCTTGGCTTTCCTGATGAAGCATTTTGAGAATCAGTTCATCTCCAGGCGTCCACAATGACAAGGCAATAAGATTCACCCTGTTGGTCCCAAGTGGGAAGTAAGAACAGCTGCGCCATAGGTGTGGGATAAATGAGGGACAGCAGAAAGCCAGAACTTAGACCTTTGGGGAATTTAGACTCCGTTGATGTTCTGGACACAAAGAACTCTCTCTCCTTCCTGACGTAGCAGAGCACAGGATTTCTGCATAGAGAAGAGTTCTGAGAGAATTAAAGGCTGGAGATTTGAAGCAGAAGAGCCAAACAGGATCCAGGCCTTGGGGTTAAAGATAAGTTAGTAACATCTTTTTATTGCCTTTGGCTGATGACAAAGAGTAGAATTTGTTCTAGAAAGGGAGAAAAGAGCAAACTGCGCTTGTCTCTTGAAGTGAGAACTCCTTCCATAGAGTAGTCTCCCTGTTGAGATGGCAGAGCAGCCCATGTCTTCACTCCTGAAAAAGGAAAGAGAACCCTATTTTCCTACCAAGGAGCCTCGTGTGGTCCAGAAATGGGGAAATGTTTGAAGGATCATTAAAAGTGCATTCAGTGGCAAGTGACAAAGAATACAGCTCATGGTGACTAAAATAAATAGGGGCTTACCTTTCTCATGTTACAAAAAATCTGGGGTGGGTACTAGTTGACCCTGGCACAGAGATGGCTAGCATCTCTTTGATTTGATTTGCCTTACATTATGGTTGCAAAATGGCTTCTGAAGCACCTAGCATCATGTCCTGTTTAAGGCAAGAAGAGACAGATATGAGATGACCCATCCAGGTCTGCCAACTTTTGTATCAGGCAAAGCAAAAATCTTTCCAGAAACCATCCATTGAGTTTCTGCTCACATCTCACAGCCAGAAAAATGTCCCATGGCCACATCTAGCTCTAAGAGAGCCTGGGAGAGTATGTCACTTTTCTAAACTTTCTACTTCTTGTTGTAACTTTTGACTTTGTGTATGGTTAGAGGGCACATTTTAAATCAGTTAAATTCTGATTTAATTCACCTCCCAATGATCTCTTCTGTATGCACCTTTGTATCAGTTATGTATTGCCATAATAGTGCCACATAACAAACAACCCCCAAACCTACTAGCTTAAAATAAGCATTTATTTAGCTCACTATCCTACAAGTTGGCAGTTCAGGTGGGGCTCAGCTGGGTACTCCATCTGGTCTTGGTTGAGGTCATTCATGCATCTGCCATCAGCAGTGGGGTGCCTGTTTGGGCATGGGCTGACTCTAGGCTGGTCTGGGATGGCCTTGGTTAAGACAGCTGTGCTTGGCTCCAAATGGTCTCTCATCTTCTAGCAGGTTCACGTGGATTGGTTTACATGGCAGATGCAGGGTTCTAGGAGAGAGAGGAGCTGCAAAGGCCTTTTTTGAGAGCTTATCTTAGGAAGTGTATGTCACTGTTAGCTTAAGCAAGCAGTATGGATAGTCCAGATTCAAGAGGTAGAGCAATAAACCCCAAACCTTTGATGGGAGAAGTGATACAGTCACTTCTTGCAGAAGTCTTTCTCCAAGGTTATTCACTGGGGACTAGTGGGGCCCCAGTTCTTATACCCTGAGTTGTTCTACCCTTACTTCTGCCAGCCACTATGTCACAACTCCCCTTCCCATTCATTCCCAACTCTTAGCGAGAAACAGGCATGATGTGTCATTATTATTGCGTCACTCGCACAATCAAAAGGAGAGAAAGTGCCAGCAAAGATTCTGCTGAGAACCCAGGGCCTATCATATATCCACCTGGGAATTAGAGGTGGGGAAAATTACACAGCCTTGCTGATGCTTCCGGCTTTTATCAAATCTCCACTTGATATCTGTGTCCTTAGCCTTCGCAATGGTTGAAGCACGGAAGCAGATTTCTTGCCCGCCTTGTTGCTGCATAGTTCCTAGCCATGCAGCCTGGCTGCCTGTGTCAACTGAGGCTTTTGATCTCATTTTTTTTAATGTCACCTGCTTCTGATCAGCACAATATGGAGGCCTCATTCTGATTCTATCAACAGAAGGAGTCAGAGGCCCGGTTGGCAGGCCTCTGCATGGAAACCTGAGCTTTCTCCATCCCTACTCTCTCCCACCCCAACTCTTTGTGCTTCTGCCTTCCTTTCTAGTTGTCTGCATCTCTCTTCCCTCCTGCAATTCCAGCTTAAAGGGAACCCAGGCCAGTGGGCACAGTTAACGTCAGAGAAAGGAAGTTGGCATGAATTGAGCACCTGCTGTGAGCTGAGCTCTCTACATACCTTATCGCTTTCAAGCCTTGCCACAGCTTCATCTTATCACAGATGGAAAACTACACTCAGAGAGGAAAAGCCACTCTTGTCCAAAGTCACACAGATAGGAGTTCCTGGAGCCAGAATTTGGACACAGGTCCACCCCACTGCAGAGCCAGGCTTCCTTCTGTTGCATTTGAGGGGGAGTAAGGGGAAGGGAATTCTAGCTTCTTCTATCAGCAGCATACACTCACTCACCCCAGGACATTTGCACATGCTCTTGCCTGTGTCTGGACTATGCTATCTCCTCTTACTCAGACATGCTATTTAAAGTATTTAATGTCCAGTTCCCATGGGCATTGACCGTATATAAAAGAGCTATCATTTTGTGCAAGCACGGAGCCTGTGTTTGCTGCATCATGCAGAGGTCCAGGTATCTAGGAGAGGGACCAGTGTGCATGGAGAGCACTCATGGGCCTCAAGGAAGTATCTTTACTGACAGTAATTTTTCTTTATCAGGGAGCCTTCCTGACTTTCCCACCCCATGAGGTCAGCTTAGGTTCCCTCTTTCTGGGCATCTGGTGGTACCTGTGTGAACCCTTTCACTATTGTTTACTGAGTTAATTACCACCCTCCTTTGGGAAGGCAGACTCAACCCAGAACCTAGTGCAGAACCTGAGAATGGGGTTTAGTAAAGATATATTGAGTGAGTAAGTGAGTGACTGAATGACTGTATAGCTAGTGGTAGAGGGAACCGTGCCTTTTGGCTGCTGCATGATGAACAGCAGGAAAAACAGGGTAGCCTTAAATTCTGTCCTTTTGCTCTGAAGCAGAAGTGAAGCAGGAGCAGCCAAGGTTCCCCACTCACTCTGTCCTTGTGTTGGGGACTAAGCCAGCCCAGGGGACGTTCTGAGAAGCTTTGGACATCCAGAGCTGTGGGGGCTTCGAGAAATGAAGAGACTGAGGGAAGAGTCCCTGCTTCTCCATTCTTGAGTCCTTTCCAAAGGGAAATGCAAAGACTTCTGTGTTTTTAAATCGCAGGCTTCACAGCAAAGCCCCGTGATCAAGAACCCGACCCTAGAGTCAGACAGTCGTAGGCTTTCCTGCATCCCTCAGAAGCCATAGTCAACACCGACACTCACTGAGAACCTAGTGTTGTGCCCCATGCTGTTCTCAATACTTTGAGTGAATTATCTCATTTAATTCTCCAAATTCAGCCGGTCCTCAAATAACATCATTTCATTATAATGGTTTATTATGAGAAAAAAAAAAAAACCAATCTATTCCCAGTCACGGGAGCCTCTGTGTGGGCCTTGCACATTCTCCTGGGTCTACATGGGTTTTTGTCACAGACCAGGGTGCTCCCGCCCCAAAGGTGCCATGCCGGGCTCGTTGGTGGCTCTCAGCTGTTCTGGCCAGCGCAGGAGTGAGTGTGGGTGGTGCTCCCTGCGATGAAAGCACATCCCATCCAGGTGCGCGCGCCTTTCCCCCTGAGCTGCCCAGAGAGATGCTGGCCACGCGAGGCCCAGGACTGGAATAAGCAGGCTGGGAAATGAATAAATGAATGACTACAAGTGACTATTGAATATTAGAAGTGTTTAGGGTCTTTATTTACAAGTTTGGTGTTTTTGTGACTAGAAACTTACTGAAACTTAACTCTTATTTACATCAATTAGCCTGTGTTGACTGTATTATACACTGTTTTGCTTAAAGCTTCAGTTTCCAAGAACCAATGACCATGTTGTGAGGACTCACTGTGTCCCTCTTGGTAGGTGTTGTGTCCGCATCCTGGGAGAATGACGAGGTTGGTCGAGGGACCTGCCAGGGGCAGGTGGCGGGCGGTTGGGGAGCCAGGCAGCTGGGCTTGACCCATCCAGCTCATCAAAACTTTTTGTCTTTCTGAATCTCAGTTGTTTGTAAAATGGGGGTTCATGCTGCCAATATTGGAGGGCAAATGAGGATATTAGCAATGGAGCGGCCACCAACATGAGACTTGCTGTGGCCAGATTGTGCTATACACACTCCCCACCTCCCCATCAACTGTCATCATCTCCATTTTATAGATGAGAACAGTGAGCCTCAGAAAAGTTAAAAGACTTGTCTCTAGCCACATGGCTAGAAAGTGCTGGAACCTGGACTTTCATGGGGAAGACCTGGCTCGGAGAGCGAGAAAACACCATACTCCATAATAAATGGAGCCAAGGTGCCGGTTTTGTGGTTATCTACTGTGGTTGGGAGTGGGGGGTTGGAGAGGTAAATGCCCTGCCAGTTGTTTATCTCAGATTGACTTAGCTGCAGGGGGTAGTTCCCTGCAAGAGTTCATTCTTTTGTTAATAATAATTGTTCCCATTACCACGTGTTCGGTGTATGTGTTGGGGGATGGCTATTGAACCCTCTGTATGGGGGCTGTTAGCACCCCCCCCCCATAAACGCTCAAGAACCTATACCCCTCCCCCCTAGTCAAGGAGGTCTCAGCCCAACTCGGACCCTAATCCAAGTCTACGGGTGCAAACTGCTTTCACATTTCTTGGGGTGGAAATTTCAGTTCCCTTCAAGGTGTTGAATCCAGTAGGACTGATGATTGTCACCCAGATCTGCTACCCTCTTCATCTGTCTCAGCAAAGGCAATTTTATCCTTCCCAGTGCTGGACGCCCAAGCCTTAGGGTCTTTCTCTACAACTCTTTTCCCAATCCCCTCCAGTCTATTTGCAAATCTAGCTGACTCCACCCTCAGGCTCTACTAAGAAATCCACCCATTTCTTACCACCTTCTCTCCCCTCCACAACCTGGCCCCCATCCTGGTCTTTCAACTTCCTTCTTCCTGCCCCTCCCCCTCCCCACCACAGTCTGTCTCCTTCACAACAACACCTGTGAGCACCTGCGTCACACCATGGCGCTTCTGCTCAAGAACCTGCGTGACTCCCTCCTCACCCAAACCTTAAGTCCTCTCTGTAGTGCAAAAGATCCTGCAAACTCTGCCTCTGCCCTCAGCTCCTCCTGTCCTCCCCCTTACTCACTCACCTCGGGCCACTAAACACACAAGACACAGTCCAATCTCAGAGCCTTTGCACAGGTTGTTCCCTCTGCTTAGAGCTCTCTTCCCCCGAATCTCACATTACTCTGCCTTCATTTCTCTTGGGTCTTTGCTCCAAGGACCTTCACATTTTAATTTCCACCCCTCTTCAGACAAGCTCACCTTCACCCTTCTTAGCTTTATTTCCCACCATACCCCTGATTAAACCGCCAAACCATATTTACTTTTTTATTTTGGTTATTGCCTGTCTACCCCGCTAGAACATCAGCCCATGAGGATACAGCTTTTGTGTGTTGCCCACTGCTGTGTCCCAGAGCCTAGAGCAGGGCTGACACAGTGGTGCTCAGTAAAGAATTCGTGGAATGAATTGTGCCAGAACCTGACTGTCCTGCCCCTCCTCTACCTGGTTGCCCTCTTCTTTCTCCTTCTGACCAGTTTGCCTTGTTGTTCTTCCTTTCTATTAAACAAAAATTGTGGCAAAATATATAAAATATACCCTTTTAATCCTTTTTATGCATAAAGCTTAGGGGCAGGAAGCACATCCTCATGGTTGTGCAGCCATCTCTCCAGAATTCTCTTCACCTTCCTAAACCACAACTCTGTCCCCATTAAACACTGACTCCCCACCCACCACACCCTGCACCCAAGATTCTGCTTTCTAGCTCTGTGAATCTGAACTTCTTTAGGTATCTCGGGCAAGTGGAAACACGCCGTTTTTGTCTTCCTGCATAGGCTTACTTTACTTCTCATAATCTCCCCAAGGTTCCTTCAGGTTATAGCCTGTGTCCGAATTGCTTTCCTTTTTATTTTATTTTTTTTAAGATTTATTAATTTGTTTATACAAGCACTGGGTACAGTCAGAAGTGTGGGAGGGTCAGACAATTCACCAGAGCCAGAGCAGAGAGCAGAGCAGGCAGAAGGACCGAAGTACACTGCTGAGGGGAGCAGCGGGTGGCAGGAGGGGTCTGCGCGCCATGTGGGACCTTCCTCCGGGGCCGGGGAGCAGCCGGGGATCGAACCGGCGCTGCAGAGGCTGCGGGAAGCTTCACAACCCAGCGCTCAACGGCTGCGCCACCGGGGAGGCCCTGCCTTCCTTTTTAAACCTTCCTTCACTGTGTGAATGGACCACAATTTGTTTCTCTGTTCATCTTTCTGTGGACACCTGGGTTGCTTCCACTTTTTGGCCATTGTGAATCGTATTGCTGTGAACATTGCTATGCAAATATTTACTTGAGTGCCTGTTTTCAGTTCTTCGGGGTACATACCCAAAAGTAGAACTGCTAGAGATTTGTTCTTCCATTTTTTAAAAAAATCAAGATTTTACTCACTGAGACTTTCAGGGCTCATTGACTGAGGCTTTCCTCAGACATTTTGAAACCAGAAACAAGGATGAGGGGTACATTTGGGGGGAGGGGCAGACAACTCTTGTGTCATCTTTTTTTAAACACACTGAGAGGAAGATGTGTGAAATCCCTCCCTCCCCACCCCACCCGCCCCGGTATCTCAAAATACCCCTTGTTTTAGGAAATGGCTGTGGCACCAGGAAGGCAGCGTGTGGCATCTGAGACACAATATCGCAAGTGGCTGGGAGCCCAGAGCGAAACCAGGACAGGCGCACTGGGGACGCGGATGGGAGATGGAGCTAATTTTAGTGCCTGAAGAGGCTGCGAGGAAAGAGAGGGAGAGAAGGTGTGTGTGTGTGTGTGTGTGTGTGTGCGCGCGCGCGCGCGCGCGCGCGCGTACCTGGCCGTGTCTGTGCGCGCGCACGCCCGCACGGTGACACAGGTTTTGTGGAAGAGCTGCTGCTTAAGTCAGCTTGGGGAAAGTAAATTAACAGGTAAGAGTTGGAGCCCTAGTTCAGGGAATGGTGGACAAGTCCGAGGGTGAGTGCCCCAGCCAGGGTCGAGCATGGCGGTGTCAGCTGGCAAGCAGACTAAAGAGGTATGCACTTATGGAGGTCTGCTCTGAGTTCACCCGTGCCATCCTGACAGCCATTTTATGAGAAAGACATCGTTGTTCTCCCTCTTATGAGCAGGGAAACTGAGTCTCTGAGTCCCTTTTTAAGCTTCTCCCTTAAAAAGTGGGATGAGCCAGAAAAGATACAAGGTTGAAGGAGAAGTAAAGAAATATAAGCAAGAAGGTCCTTTGGGCGTACAAGTTGGTTGGAACTGGGGAGGGTGGTCCAGGTGAAGGGAAGATTCCACTTGGCAGCAGCCAAGCACTTGGATTTGAGAATCAGACTAGACGGTGTGAAAATTCTGACTCTTCCACTCACAAGCTGTAGGGAGTCATTGACTTTGTTTCCTCTTGGAAACAAACATTGCTGCAAGGATGTGCAGTGTCCCTAGGGGACCTGCTCCAGGTAGATTCTCAGTATGTGGTAGTCATAGTTTTTGTTGTATTAGGGAGTGATATTGGCAAATAATGGAGAAATTCTTCAAAAATTGCTTACTGAATTCTGACTTTGTGCCAAACCCTGAGGATATAGTGGCCAACAAGACAGAATTGGGTCCTGCCTTGTGGAACCTCAATCTAGCCATAATGCCCTTATCAGCCTAACTGATTTAAATTGTGATGAGTATGACAATATCTAGCACTTACTATGAGCCAGACACTATTCTGAATCCTTTCAAGCATTAGTTCATTTCATCTTCACCAAAGCCTGTAAAATAAGAGCTATTATTAGCCACATTTTATATAGAAAGAAGCTGGGGCTCAGACCGGTTAAGTAATACAGCTGAGGTCACACAGCTAGTGGCCCGAACCAAGGAGTGTGGCCCCATGGTCTGTGTTCTTTCCCAGGGTACTTTCCTGCCCCTCTGATGAAAATAATCATTAGTCATATGCACTGTTGCCAGGTGCCATCCCCTGCACACACAGCTCATTGGACCCTCACAAAAATCCACTGAGGCTGATTCTTAATGATCCCTACTTTGTAGAGACAGAAACGGCAGCATACAGAGGTTAGTTAAGTGACTTGCTCAAGATCCTGCAGACGAGAACTCTGGGGTTTCAAATTTGGGGCAGCCTTGGACCTCACATCCCAGCCTCCCGTGGCCTATAGGAAGAGGCTTTTACAGGTGCATTTATTCCATTTTCCCTGATTCTATATAAACATCCCAAAACCCTTCACCCATGAACTGTGGGATGTAATTAGTTAATGGAAGGTAAATGCTTTAAAGATGGAAATTGCTGTGCTTTTTCCCCTAGGCAATGCTGCCTGCATGCTGATGCGATATAATGTGTCTTTCCTCTATCAGGCACTTTAGACAAATTTTATTTTCCTCAAAATATTTTACTAGATAAAATAGCAAGTGGGAAAGAAATTCAGAGACATGGGTAGAGAAAGGAAAACTTTCTCCCATTTAAATAGAATGACAGGATGGTTAGGAACGCAGATCTTGAGTTATGCTGATGCCAATTTGCAGTTGGTCTCTCAGCAAGTGAGTGGCCAGCTCTCTGTGCCACAGTTTACCCTTTTCATATGAAAATAGCCATCTCCAAAAGAAAAATACTGGATGGTCTCACTCATAGCAGGAATCTAGAAAACTTAAATAAGAGACCAGGAAAATGAATAACTATAAGAAAGTGAAAATCAAAATCAACAAAAAACTATAAACCAGAGACACTCTATGGGGGGTAGGGGGCGGGGAGGGGAGGGATTGGGGGTCGAAATAAGGGGGTTGCAATTGTATGGGGAATATAAAAATAAAATTTATTAAAAAAAATAAAACTAGTGATTGCTTAAAAAAAAAAAGAAAGAAAATAGCCATCTCCATCTCTCACTGATTTACCGATTCCTTCTCTAGCTATGTCTAATCTGCCATTGACCAATGCCATGAAGTTTAAATTTCTGAATATTACATTTTTTTATTTCTCAAGTTCTAGCTGATCCTTTTCCAACCAACTTCAACGTTTTTTCTCTTTGATTGACCTGACACATTTTTTAATATTATTTTATATATTTTACATCATTTTTCATTTGTGTACAATGTATACATTTTCATCTTGTTTAGAGACCCGTAAAATTCCCACCACTCTTGTTTTTTTTTTTTTAATAATAAATTTTATTTTTATATTCCCCCATACAATTGCAAACGCCCCATTCTGACCCCAATCCTTCCCCTCCCGCCCCCCGCCCCCCAAAAAGTGTCTCTGGTTCATAGTTTTTTGTTGATTTTGATTTTCACTTTCTTATATTCATTTTCCTGGTCCCTTATTTAAGTTTTCTAGATTCCTGCTATGAGTGAGACCATCCGGTATTTTTCTTTTTCTTTTTGGCTTATTTCGCTGAGCATGATCCCTTCCAGCGCCATCCATGTTGCTGCAAATTGCATGTGTTTATCTTTTTTGAATGCTGAGTAATATTCCATGGTATATATGTACCACATCTTCTTGATCCAGTCATCTATTTTTGGGCATTTGGGCTGTTTTCAAAGCTTAGCTATTGTAAACAGTGCTGCTATAAACATAGGGGTGCAGGTGCTCTTTCCACCACTCTTGTTTTGATCCTACTTCCTTCTCTCCCCCCGCCCCCGTAGTGTGTCTCAGGTTTATAGTTGCCTATTGATTTTGATATTTACTTTATTATAAAAACTTTAACCTTTATAGTAGTTTATATTCCCCGAAGTCTCAGCCTTGGTGCTACTGACATTGGGGCTAGAAAATCCCTTGCTGTGAAGAGCTGGTCCTGTGCACTGTGAGGTGAGGGGCTGAGCCCTGGCCTCACCCTCTGAATGCTTGCAGCACCCCTCTCCCCAGGAGTGACAACCCAGAATGTCTTCAGATATCACCAAATGATCCCAGGGAAGGGCACAGAATCACTATCAGTTGAGGAATGCTCTAAGGCATTTTCAAACACATCTTTTCTTATACATTATGTAAAGAACTTTTGCACAATCAGTATCTGATAACTTAAATATCTGAATTCTTTGTGAACTTTTTCCTGCCTTCCATGTATTATTATTATTCTCAGTTGTTAGAAGTTCGTTTTCCTTGCAATACTATTGGAGGGAATCTTTGAGACCTGAGATGAGGGATATCCTGCTTGGAAGATTTGTGTTTACTTCTTCCTAGAGCCACCATAAATTTTCAGACCACTCATGTGTTGAGAATTCAAGACATCAATGTCTGCAAAGGGGAGCCAGTTTCTCCAAGACCTTTATTTTCCTTCTTCTCTGCTAAGTGCCAAAGTAACTTTCTTCAAAATCCCTCAGGAGTAAATTTACTCCAAGTTTCTTATCCTAAAGCAGTAACCCTCTGGGGTCCCATCTTAGGTGGGCCTTGGGCTTTGTCTGCTTCCCTGCTTCCCAGGAGACCATGAAAATTGAAGCAACAATTTTCTGGGTTAGGCAGACGCCCTCAGAGCAAAAGTGGCCTTAATGTTCTGTCCGCTTCTCAGCGGTTCTTGCTTTCACTTCCATTGGGGGTTGATAATTACCTGCTAAACGGTCAGGTTGTCAGTTTTTCAACAGAGGGTCTTTAGATTGATGCAGGACTCGTGATTTTTTCCAGCAACAGGGTTAGTCTGATTACCTGACTGTTGTTTACCAGAAATGGAGATCTGTCCATGGATTATATGCAGCAGCAGTGTGCCTTTCACAGCGCTTGGTGCTTGTGGCTGTTTGTATTGTTACTGAGGCTGCTGTGTAGGGGAAAGAAGAGCAGTGAAGTCTTCGTTAGGGGAATTACCTGGAGGGTAAGTGAGAAGTTTTGGAGTAGACAATCCAAGGGCGTGACAGGTTTCCTTGGAGGGTCTTTCAGATTTCAGGTAGTGTTAGCTGGGAACCTCATTTATTTCTTGAAGTAGCTCTGGGTGCCCAAATTTCCTGTTGCTCTAGGTGGAGTTTCTGAAAGAAAATTCTCTCTGGGGCTCAACTCTGGCCCTTGTAACATTGACTGCTTCATTTCACCTCCTCCCCCTACCTAAGAGACACAACACTTACACACACACACAAACACACACACACACACACACGCATGCACACCGCACACATCCTGTACTATCAGCTTAATCTGTGATCTGGGTACTATGCTACATCTTGTCCACATTCCTGACCAGAGTTCAAGGAGAAATCAGCCTGCTCGCTTCCATCACACATTCTGCCCTAAAAGCACTAAGCATACTGATTTGATCTTTCTGACTTTCCCTCTATCTTCTGAGCTGTTTGAAGACAGAGACCAGCTTTGTCTATTTCTGAATTCACCAATGCCCTGCCTGGCAATCAGGTAGGACTTCAGAAAATGTGTCAAATGGACCTGCTTTCTCTGAGATGTTACTGGAACAGGAATCTTGTTGGTCTGAAGCAGCTTTAAGGTTGTAAGAATATGTATCAGAGGTCCCCTCCATTTGACAAGATCACCTCCATTTGACAGTTTCCTTGAAGGACTCAGAAGACCCAGAAAAGCTATGATACATAGTTACCATTTATGATGGTGAAAGCACACAGATTAAAATGTGCAAAGCAAGAGGTGCACAGGGCAGAATCTAGGAGACGCCAGATAAGCATCTGGTTGTTCCCTCCCCAGAGTCATGCCACGCTGCTCAATTTCCAGCAGTCATGTGTGACAACATGCATGGGAGACCTCCAGGTTCTTATTGGGTCTCAATCACATAGGCACGGAGCACCCATGTGGCTGACTTTATCTACTTAGTCACCAGCACCTGAGACCTCAAACACACAGCATGGCCCAGGGCCCAAGTGAATAAATAGATGTTCACCATAAATCACATCTTTAGCATCAATTTCCTGGTGTGGCCCAGTGCCCCAAATATACAAAAACTCCTATCAGACAGGATATGCCAAGGCCCCAGAGGCTCACTCCCAGGAGTCCAGAGTCAGCCCTTTCTTAGAAATATTAAGGGCTCAGATACCCCATTCTTACCAAATCAACCCTTTGCTGCACAAAATATCTAACCAAATCATTCTCCGCGTGAAGTCCCCCCAAGCAATCCATTGCTCTTAGCTGGGTAATTGACTTTTTTAAAAGATTTATTTATTTATACAAGAACTGGGGTACGGGTCAGAGGCACGGGAGGGTGAGATAATTCAGAGACAGAGCGGGGAGCAGAACAGGCAGATGGACCGAAGACACTGCTGAGGGGAGCAGCGGGCAAGACAGGAGAGGTCTGCCACGCCATGTGGGTATCACCCTGGCCGGCCAGGAATTGAACCTGCACTGCAGAGGCTGCGGACAGCTTCACAGCGCATCCCTCAACCCTCTGCACCACCAGGGAGGCCCTGGTAATTGACTTTTGCCCACCTCACCTGTGTCATCACTAAGTGCATTGAACTTTAAGATCCTCTGGCATCCTGTATTTTCTCTCAGCCTCAAGAGTATTCATCCTTTTACTTAATTCATTCTTTCTCTTTGCCTTTAGGTCTTAGAATAAGCCCCACTTTTTCCAAAAATCCTTCCCTACATTGCACGCCTGGATTAAGAAATTTTGTTTTGCTCTGAGACTGCCCTTCCACCTGATTCCATATCCATTAAATTATAATTGAGATTTTAATAATATGCTTTCCTCCCACTAGACTGTGAGCTCTGTGAGGGCAGGACCCCACCTGTCAGCCCACTGTCATATCTCCAGTGCCAAAACAGCCTAGGAACATTTATTATGTTATGTGGTAGATCTGTGCTGCTGTAAAAAGAAATGTCAAAAGAACAGTGGCTTGAAACAAACAAGAATTTTATTTCTCCCTCCCTTACAAGCTCCAAGATGAGCCATGTAGGTTGGTGGGGGAGCTCCCTTCCACAGTCATTCCAGGACCCAGGTTCCTGCCCTCTTCTTGCTCTGCTTCAAGGGCATTTGGCATCCTTTGCACAATTACAGCTGACACCTTATGAAGGCAGAAGAAAGGGTAAGAGGGGTATCCCTAAGTCTTAAAGTCTCAGACCAGGAAGTGACATGTGTTAATTACTTCTGCTCACATGCTATTGGTGGAAGCAAAGTCATGTGACCACAACTACCTGCCAGGCAAGCTGGGAAATGTGGATTTTGCTGGGCAGCTAAATTTTCTTGACAAAAAATCCATTGCTGTGAAATACAGCAAGGAAAGGGATAGATTTGGGTAGCTATCCAGTGGATAATACTGCATGTTTTGAATAGAATTATCAACAGGATCTGATGTGAATTTGCTTTGAAATAAATGGATAGAATCCCAGGTAAGAGAGATCACCTCAT
Organism: Talpa occidentalis; assembly: GCF_014898055.3. Lineage (NCBI taxonomy): Eukaryota > Metazoa > Chordata > Mammalia > Eulipotyphla > Talpidae > Talpa > Talpa occidentalis. The sequence continues at coordinate 40,975,967 of NW_023601212.1, read as the reverse complement.
CTTTCTCTGCCTATGTTACTAAGGCTGCAGTAACAAAGTACCAAAAACTTGGTGACTTAAAACAACAGAAATTATTTTCTCACAGTTCTAGAGTCTAGAAGCCTGAAATGAAGGTGTCAGCCAGACCCTGGCTCCCCTAAAAGTCAAGGGAATCCTCTCTTGCCTCTTTTAACTTTTAGTGAGTCCTAGTCCCAGCAGTCCTTTATGTTCCCTGACTTGTAGCTGTGGGGCCTATTCTGTGTCTCTGTATCGGCTTCTCTTTTTATAAGGACACTAATCATTAAATTTAGGGCCCACCCTAAATCCAGCAGGATTTCTTCTTGATATCTTAACTAATTATTTCTGCAGAGACCCTATATCTAAACATGATCATACTTGAGGATACAATTGATCATCATTTTGGAGGGTACTATTCAACCAACTATACTGGCCTAAATTAAGAAAAGAGAATGCTAAATTAAGTTCCTTATCTTAGTCCATTTAGACTGCTACAACAAAATACCATGAACTGAATGTCTTAGAAACAACAAACTTTCATTTCCCACATTTTTAGAGACTGGAAGTCTAAGATCTAGGTGCTAGTGCATTTGGTGTCTGGTGAGAACCTACTTTCTATTTCATAGATGATCAGCTTCTCTCCCTGTCATCATGTGGTGGAAGGGGCAAGAGACCTTTCTGGATTTTCTTTATTAAAGGCACTAGTCCCACTCATGAGGGCTCCACCCTAATAAACTAAGCATCTCCCAAAGGTCTCATCTCCTAATACCATCAGAGTTAGAGATTAGGTTTCAATGTGAATTTTGAGGAGACACAGACATTCAATCAATAGCACCCCTTCTGCTTACCTTAAAGAGAATTTATTATCACATCTGCCTGCTCTACCACATCTGTACCCCAGATATGCTCTATTACCATAGCTACTAGTCACATTTGGCTATTTAAAATTGAATTTGAATCAATTAAAATAAATTCATATTTGAAAAATCAGTTCCCTGGTTCCCATAACCATATTTCAAGTGCCCAGTTGCCACATGCAGCTGGCAGTGACCATATGGGCAGCACAAGATACAGCAGCTCCACAGTCTAGCAAGTACCTTTTGACAGATATGAATGTATATTGTAATAAATACATTTCATGTGAAAGCCACCATTCCCTGAGAGAAGGGGTTGGCAATTTTCTTTCTCTGTCTCAACTACTCTATAGGTTAAAACAGCTGCTGCTGTATTCCAGACAAGTTTATTTATCAAAATATGTGGCCAGCTCCTGGGGTTTGTGGACCTCTGTCCATGAATTCCAGAGTCAATAGTATTCTTCCCACCCTAACTCAGCTTTATTGAAATACAATTGACGTATAACACATCCATTACTTCACATAGTTACAATTTTGTGTATGTGGTGAGAATTTATAAAATCTACTCTCTTGGAAACTTTTAAATAAGCAATACAGCTTTCCTAACTGTCCCACATTTGTCTACACTGAGTCAGGTCAGAGAAGAAGCTGTTATTTAACTATCATTGCCCTATACACTCATTTCCTGGGCCTTCTGCCTTCTGTAACAATGCACCATAAACTGAGTATCTTATAGCAAGAGAAATGTTCAGAGTTCTGGAGACTGGAGGCCCCAAAGCAAGGTGTCAGCAGGACTGCACTCCCTTAGAAGTTTCTAGACAAAAATTCGTTCCTCCCAACATTCCTTGGTTTGTGGCTGCGTCACTCCAGCCTCTGCCTCTGTGGTTGCAGGGTCCTCCTCCTCTTCTCTCTCAGTCCTCCCTCTGCCTCCTTTTGTAAAAAATACATGTGGCTGACTATTCTTAGGGCTCACCCTGATAATGCACAAATAAGCTCCCCTCTCTCAAGCCTTAATTTAATCACACCTGCAAAGACCCCTTTTCCAAATAAGGTCACATTAACAATTTCCAGAAATTAGGAATTGGACCTATCTTTTGGTGGGGAGGGAATATCACCATTTTAGCCCGCTTCACCCAGAATACATTTTGGAATTTATTTTCTGACCTCTGAGGAGACCTGCCTTGTATTTAAATGCCTGGAGAATCCTGCTCCAGTATTTGCTTTGCTACCTGGAAAGTTGACTTTCCAGAAGTTTCATTCCACTTATGACATGCCAGTCACTGTGCTAAGAACTTTACATACATCACAAAGAAATTGTGGCTCAGAGGGTAAAGAAACTTATCCAAGGGCATAGTAACCAGCAGAACCAGGATTTGAACCTATATGATCCAACTCTAGATGCATGCACTAACTGCCTCACAAAGGTTGTCCCAGATACTTTTTGAGCTTTCATTGTGCTGAATGCCAAGAAGGAAAAGAATGTGGGGTCTGGAAATCCCATGACATGTAGGGATGGGAATCGGGACCTTGGTCTAAGATGCCCAGCATCTCATTTAACTCTTTGTGCTGGATTTACCGCAGTAGCCCAAACCAGTTCACCCCAGAACGTGAGATGCATGAGCATGCATATGAGCAGAGAATCCTGCACTGAACCGGCTGGAGTGGACCATGCTATGAACCAGGCACTCCCCCCACCCCCACCAGCCCTTGGCCACTCTCTCCTGCTGTCACCACAGCCACTGGGCATGCAAAAACCAGGCATAACAGCTTTTCCTTCCTGTCCCTGCCCAGTGGAGTGGAAACCCCCCAGGACTCAGACAACAAGCACAAGTCGCACAGAGCTGCACAGCTAATGCAGCGATTCTCCTCCAGCCCTCCGGATGCAAGCTGACAGATTGGCAGCTGACTGGCTGCCAAGGTCCAGCGAGTTCTTGGCAGTTCCTGTCTGACCCGGACTAGTGGCTGCCACCTCCTGGAACATCGGCCTGTCCCCTCGGGGAGGGATGATAGTCTCTTGAAAGAATGTGAACTTTGAGGTGGTCTTAGAAGCCATCCTTGGAAACGTTCTTCAAATTGCACTGTCCAGTTCAGCCTGTACTAGCTGTCTGGGGATAGTCAGTTTTTTGGCTTTTAATTGCCATAAAATATACACAACATAAAATTGCATATTTTAATCACTTCTAGATGCATAGTCCAATGACATTAAGTACATTTACATTGTTATGCAACCACCACCATCCATCCCAGAACGCTTCATTTTGCAAAACTGAAACTGTTCCCATTAAACACTAACTTCCCATTCCTCCTTCCCCCAACCCCTGACCCCACCATCAACTTTTTGTCTTTTTGGCTTGGACTCCCCTAGGACCCAATGGAATCATAAGTATTTGTCCTTTTGTGACTGGCTTGTTTCACTTGCATAATGTTCATCCATGTTCATCCATGCTGTAGCCTGTGTCAGAATTTCATTTCTTTCTAAGACTGAATAATACCTCCTTGTGTGGATGAACCACATTTAATTTATTCAGTCATCCTGGACACCTGGATCACTCCCACCTTTTGGCTATTGTGAATAATGCCGAGAACACAGATCTACATGAATCTGGTCAAGTTTCTGCTTTCTATTCTTTGGCGGATACCCAGATGTGGGATTGCTGGATCATATGGTAATTCTATGCTTAATTTTTTGGAAAACCAGCACAAATTTTAATTCATGGAAATTAACTAAAATTTAAAATCCCATTTCTCACTCAGACTAGTGCATTTCAAGTGCTCAGTGGCTGCACTCAACCGGTGGCTACCACATCACACAGCACAGATAGAGAGCATTTTCATCATCTCAGAAAGCTCTGTCACACAGCCTGCTTCTCAGTCCTGTAGCACAATGCAGTAGAAAAAGATGAGCCAGGCTTCCACAACTCATAGCAAAAAAACTGGTAGTCCGATTTTAAAATGGGCCAAAGACTCAAATAGACATTTATCAACAACAACAAAAGAAAATATAAAGGCCTACAGGTATATAGAAAATGTTCCATGTCACTCATCACCAGGAAAATGCAGATCAAAATACAATAAGATAACATCTTACACCCAGCAGGGTGGCTGTTATCACAAAAACAAAAGAGCAACTGTCAGCAAGGACATGGGGAAATTGGAACCCTGTTTTGCCCTCTTGCTGGGAATGTCTCTGTGGTCCAGCCACTATGGGAAGCAGTATGGAGGTCTCCTCAAGACATAAAAAATAGAACTACCTTATGATCCAGGATGACCCTTCTGGCTGTTCCTCCACACGAATTGAAATCAGGATCCTGAAGAGACAGTAGCATCCCAATGTCATTGTGGAACTGGTCACAGTAGTCATGATGTCCCTAAATGTTCACTGACAGATGAACAGATAAGGAAAATGTGGTGTCTTCATACAGTGGAATACTATTCAGCCTTGAAATAAAGGGAAAATCTGCCATATTCGACAACACGGATGAACCTTGAGGACATTATAGTCCAGTATGTCAGGATGCAATAAGCCAGTCATAGAAAGACAAATGCTGCATGATTCCACTTAGAGGAGTATCTAAAATAGTGAAATTCATAGAATCAGAGAGAAAATGGGATGGCCAGGGACTAAGGGAGAGGAAAATGGGAGTTGCGAATCAGTGAACATGATGTTTCAGTTAAACAAGATGAATATGTGTATTATACTCTCAAAAAATTTGTTAAGAGGATATAGCTCTTGTTAATTGTTCTACCACAGTAGAATAAAATATGATGAAAAGAATTGTTAGAACAGAATGGAAAGACTCATGCCAGGCTGGTGAGAGATTCATCTTTTAGTCCCAAATTTGTAGCTCACTTGCTTGGTAACCTTGAACAGCCCTCTCTCAGTCCCTCTGAAAATTCTCACTCATTGTTAAAATCAGGACACTTGACCTGTTTTTGAGGTCAATTCTGAGGCTTGGACTATACTAAATTCCACACACAAGGAGGAGAATCTTTTTGGTTCAGCTCTGACATGGCACCTCTCACCACCTCGTTGGGGTGGCAAAGATTGGTGTGCTGTTGTGGTTCTGAATGGGCTTTCAAGGGCATTAAGAGTTGTATCTAACTCCCTTCTCTACATACTCTTCTGTAACAGCCCCCTCTGTAGGTGCCAGGAACACAATTTCCTGAATTCATGAATCTGATAATCTAATAGAGGGAAGATAAGACCTTGAACGATAAACTTACTAAGAAAAATACATAGTAAATACATAGTGACGAGTGAGATGGAGAAAATAAAGCCAGGATGGAGAAGAAGGTACAGTTTAAAATAGGGTAGTCATGGGCCTCCCCTGGTGGCGCAGGCGGTTGAGCACCACACTGTGGAGCTGTCCGCAGCCTCTGCAGCGCTGGTTCAATCCCCGGCCGCCGGCAAGGGTCCCACATGGCATGGCAGACCTCTCTTGTCTCACCCGATGCTCCCCTCAGCAGTGTATTTCATCAGTCTGCCTGTTCTGCTCCCCGCTCTGTCTCTGTTGAATCCTCTCACCCTCCTGCGCATCTGGCCTGTCCCCCGGTTCTTGTATAAATAAATAAATAAATAAATCTTTAAAAAAAAAATAGGGTGGTCAGGGAAGGCTTGACTGAGAAGTAAAAGGATACTCTGTCTGCTTTAGTGTCAGGAATAGAGTGAAGGGATTGTAGAAGCAGGGATGCTATTTGGGAGGTTGCTGAAAGGATGAACTTGCCATCCACAGAGATGAAAAGGGGGTGGGAGTAAGGACAAATTTATAGTCAATTAGGACACACTGAGTTTTGTGGGCCTGTAAATGAGTAGAGATGTTGTGTTGGTCATTGAGTATTCAGAGTCTGAAGTTTAGGATGGGGCTGGAGATACAAATGCAGGAGTCCTCAGCATTTAGAGATTATATATAGCTATGAAAATGGTTAAGGGAGTGGACATGACAGGGCATCAAGGAATGAGTCTGGGGCTGGCTCTCCATCATTGAAGAGGTTGGGAGGTGAGAGGAGATAGCAAAGGAGACAGAAATGGAGCAGGTTGAAGGAAGTGTAGGTCCCGGATGCCATGTGAGGAAAGTATTAAAGCAGGAGAGGAGATGATCAGTAGTGTCAAATGGTGCCAATGGATTAACTCAATGAGGGATGAAAATCAGCCATTCAACTTAGCAGCATGGAGGGCTTTGGTGATCCTGTCCAGAGCTACCTTGGAGAAAAGGTGTTGACAAAGGCTACTAGAGGAATCACTAACAGTTCCTTTAAAGAGTTTTTCTGTGGAGGATGGAGAGGGAGAGGGGGTGTTAACTGGTTAGGAAAGTGGAATTCAGAGGTTTGTTTTCTTTTTTAAGATAGTAGAGCTAACAAGAGGCTTCATGCTCATGGGAATAACCTGAAAGAGATAATATGAGACCAGAGAGAAGGAAAGGGTTGGCAGAAGGGCCATCTCTCAGTGAACAGGAGGGGATGACATTTGGGGTGCAAGTAGAAGATTTCACTTTAGATAGGAGCATGCACGAGTCCACTGTGGAGACCAGTGGGAAGGCACTTCATTGGCTGGTTGCTGGATGGTGGGGAGTCAGTACCGCATCATATGCTTGTGCAGGTTCTGGTCTAGTTCTTCTGTTTTCTAACTATTTGTCAAGGACAGATTCATGAGCAACAAACTCTAGCTTAATCCATAATCATTGGTAGGATGTTTTACTCTGAATCAGGCATTGTTGGGTGTTGGGGAGATAGCTGCCAACAGAAACACAGCTAAACACACATTTTGTTTGTATGTCAAGTCCTATAAAAGACACCACATATACATGTATGGGATCATTGAAAGACAGGTCATCTCAGATATCAAAATGAGGATGTTCATCCATTCCTCTCCCCCAACTTCTACTGCTTCATCATTTTGTGGCTGGATTTTAAGTCTTTAGAGCCTAACTCATCCCAGGATCTTCTTTACTGCACTCCCTACCATGATCCCATTCTTACCCCAAGGCACAATCCATCATTCAGGAAAGCAAAGTTCCAAAGAATCATGATTGTATCAATGGGCCCATTTCCATAGCAACAGTCATGAATGAGCCAAGCAAGGTAACCCTGGAAATGGCGTGAATGAGAAGTGGTCCGTTGCCATGGAGACGTGCTGAATGGAAAGGCCCCCTCTTGCAGGGATACGTCATCGAGATGGAACAGTCAGCATGAAGTCGGTGTGCCTATTTTCAACTCAGAGTTACAAAAATACATTTCAATAAAGCTCACGATCCACCTTGTTCCTCATCTCTGCCTCCCGCCCCTTTTTCACCCTTCATCCTACAACTCAACCCAGGCTCACTAGGTCTCCTTTGAATCTCTCAAGGACACTGGGAGATACTTCTTTGCCTTCCTTCCTAGGCCAAGTTGGTAGTCCTTTGACCAAATACAATCTTCCCTTTGGGGAAAAAATGCTGTCAAAATCCATAAGCTAATGGGAAGAACACTAACTGTATTCTTTGGGGAAAGAACAATTGATAAATTGAACCAACTCTGCTCTTTCCTGTGAGGGTTATCACATTGGGTAGACCAGTTCTCCATCAAGAAACTGACATGGTGGTGCAGCGGTTGAGCACTGGGTTGCAATGCTGCCGCAGCCTCTGTGGTGCCGGTTGGATCCCGGGCTGCTCCCCGGCCACCGGAGGAGGGTCCTACATGGCGCGCAGACCTCTCCTGCTGCCCGCTGCTCCCCTCAGTAGTGTACTTTGGTCCTTTTGCCTGCTCTGCTCCCTGCTCTGGCTCTGGTGAATTCTCTCACTCTCCCGCGCTTCTGACTGTACCCGGTGCATGTATAAACAAAACACAAACAAATAAATAAATAAATAAATAAAGCATGCCTCTATTAAAAAAAAATTAAAAAAAAAAAAGGGCCTCCCCGGTGGCACAGCGGTTGAGCGCTGGGTTGCGAAGCTGCCCGCGGCCTCTGCGGCGCTGGTTCGATCCCCAGCTGCTCCCCGGCCACCAGAAGAGGGTCCCACATGGCGCACAGACCTCTCCTGCCGCCCGCTGCTCCCCTCAGCAGTGTACTTTGGTCTGCCTGCTCTGCTCTCTGCTCTGGCTCTGGTGAATTCTCTCACCCTCCCGTACTTCTGACTGTACCCAGTGCTTGTATAAACAAAATGAACAAACAAACAAACAAATAAATAAATAAATAAAACATGCCTCTATTAAAAAAAAAAAAAACTGACATGCCCCACGCACAGTGACATAATCTGATGATGCTATTGATGTTGCACATATACCCTTAGTATCACATGGAAGCAATTTGTAAAAGCCCAGGATTTAGCTCCTGCAAAGATATCTTTGTAGAACTATGAATCTCTGAAGCCTGTTTTTTCCTTTCCTACTCATAGAACACTTCTTCATTCATCGGTTCTTTTGTTTGTCCAACCACATTTATTAAGTATTGTCCTAGCAAAGGGCTAAAAATAACTCAAGTCCATCAGTGGGGAACAATTACATAAATTATGTTGCATCCCTCTGTGGATGGAGGCATTAAAAGGAAGGTATTAAAAAAGGAAGAACAGATCTCTGGGTGCGATTAGAAATAGCACAGAGAGAACCTACTATTTATAGGCACCATTCTAAAAATGAGTAATAACTCATTTAATCCTATAACCAATGTGTAAGGTGGATTCTGTTGTGTACCCATTGGACAAAAGGTGTAACAGGAGTCTTTATATACCAAGATACATTGTAAAGTGAAAAGAGGGAGTTTTATGATAGTACATAGCACAGCTACCTTTTGTTTATAGGTATTATTTCTGAAAGATTCTGTAAAAACTAATAATTGTTTTTGCCTCTGTAGAAGGACCCTAAGAGACATCACAGTAGATATACAGAGAAAAGTTTACTTTCCTGGTAATGCTTTATATTTTTCTGAATTGCGTCCTGTGGGTGTGTTTTATTTTTCATGAATAAAACAAAGTGGACATTGTCTTAGCCTGTTTGGACCTTTCTAACAACACAGTAGACAGGGTGACTTACAAACAACAGACATCTGTCTCTCACAGTTCTGGAGACCAGGAGTGCAGACCTGGTGTCTAGTGAGACCCACTTCCTAGTTCAGAGGTCACTGTCTTTTTGCTGTGTCATCACATAGCAGAAGTGTCACAGTAGCTCTCTGAGGGCACTGATCCTGGGCCTCCCTGTGGTGCAGGGGTTAAATTCTCAGCGCTGTCAAGCTATTGCAAGCCACTGCAGCATGAGTTCCATCCCTGGCCAGGGAGCTACCCACATGGTGCAGCAGACCTCTCCTGTAGCGCCCACTGCTCCCCTCAGCAGTGTATTTCAGTACATCTGCCTGTTCTGCTCCCCACTCTGTCTCTGGTGAATTCTTTCACCCCCCGCACCCCTATCCTATACCCTAGTTCTTGTATGTGTAAATAAATAAAACTAAATCTCTAAAAGATAAATAAATAAGGGCACTTATGCTGTTCAAGAGGGCTTTCCCCTGCTGACCTCCCAAAGGTCCCACCTCCAAATACCATCACATAGGGTGTCAGGATTGAACATAAGCATTTTAGGGGGACATAAATAATCAGTGTGTAGCTGTCATCAAGTACCTATTTGTGCCAGGTTCTCTTAGATTCTAAATACTGTACTGATGAGGAAAATGGGGCACAGAGAATTTAAGTGACTTGTTCAGGTGGCAGAGCTGAATGAGGGTTTATGAGAACAAAAGCATGACTGGAGTTGTGTGCATGTCTGTGTACATATGTGTGTGCATGCGTGTATCTCTGTATGCATGTATGCTTCCACATGTGTGCAGGTGCTTGTGCGCTGTGTATGCCGGTCTCTTTGTATGTATCATGTGTGCCGTGTATGCTTGTGCATGCATGTGTGTGCATGTGCTTGTGTGCGGGGAGGAAAGAGGCAAGAAAAGAATACATAGAAGGTCATCAGGGACAAGGCCATGTTTTGAGGGGTTGGGCCTTCACCCTAAAGGGCAAGGGGTGGATGTGATCAGATTTTTATTTAGAGGATCACTCTGGTAGAAGTGTGGTGGCCCGGAATACAAGTGTATGCAAAGGGTTCCCCTTTTGTGGGGTGCGAGGATGCCTACCTACTCTTTCCTCCCAGCATAGTATCAAGGGGCAAACTGGATGGGAGGCCTGTGGCCAAATTGGGCAGCCCCATTCTGAGGCTAGGCAGTGGATATCAAGTGTATCAGCCTGTTGTCCTTCTCAAACCCTGAATTGAAACTGCCCCATGAATCTGGAGGTCAGGGTCCCTGCTTCATAAAGCTGGTTCATGGAAAGTGTCCATCCCATGCTGCTGATCGGGAGGTGAGGCAGGAAGGCCATGTGGATGAACCCTGGCTCTGTCACCTCCCAGCTTTGTGACCCTGGGCAAGTCAGCCAGCCCCTCTGTGCCTCAGTGGCTTCATTTGTAAAGTGGATCTGGTAAAAGCAACCTGTAAGGGGAGTTGCAAACATTGTCAAAGGTACATAATGTCACTGTAATGTTGAGGGTGATGAAGATGCCATGTTAGCAGGTAAACTGGGCTCTTCCTTATGCCAGCTATGTGACTCAAAGCAGGTTCCTGAACTTCTCTGGGCCTTGTTTGTTTCATCTGTTCAATAGGGATACTACTACTACTACGTCCCAAATTCATTGGGAGAATTAATAGAAATAATCCATGTAAAGCAGTGTCTTTAGTTCTGGCTCTTCATAAATGCTCATTAAGCATTAGAGGCTGTTGTTAATAATAATTTCATCATCCTCATCATCATCATCACTAAAGGCCTCTTGACCCCTGCCCTCTATTTTGCCAGTTTTCTTGGAATGGATTCCCACACATTTACCTTCACGGGGTCACATCTAGCATCAGTGACCTGTCCCTAGGGATTCATTAGCTTATTTCTGGAAAGCACTTTGGAACTGCATGTGCTTTGCAGGTTGGAAACTCACTGGGCTTATATGAGATCTAAGCCAGGCCAGATCCCTCAGCCCAGCAGGCGAAGAGCTCACAGAGTAGCCACCCCTCTCTACCTCACATTTTCTCTCTGTCCACCTCTGCTTTGCTCCTGGCTATTTTCTGTTCTGTTTGGGGCAGCCTGGGCGCTTTCAGCTTTCTCAAGAGAGAAGATTATTATTTAAAAGGCAATAATCGCTCAAGTGTCAGCTCTGAAAAACCACTGTTAGCTCTTTCAACTCTAACACAACTTTCCCCAGGCAGCGTGTGAGTGAACGCAGAGCGGGGATCAGCCCTGCTCTCTGATGGCTGCTTACTCTATTAAGCTCTGGGCAAGGACATTGGCTCGCACTCTCCATGAACCTTGCATGTGTGCATGTGTGCACATTGGTGTGTGCACGTATGTGTCTACCTGTGAGCCTGTTTCAAGCAGTTTATCAGTATGAACATATTTCATCCTCCTATCAACCCATTTTGTAGATGATAAGACTGGGGTATATAAAAGTTAAGTTGCTGCCCCAAGATCACACAACTGGTGAATAGAGGGGCCGAGGTTGGTTACAGATAACCCTCTATCCTTATGACAGTCACCAGTCACAGTTTGGTGAGCCTGGCCATGTCCATGCATCATATACAATCTGTGTTTTTCTTTTTATTCTCTTTTGCGCAGAAGAACTGGGGTATAGGCCAGAGGTCTGGGGGTGAGGGTTGGGGTAGAAGGTGAGAGGAGTCACCAGAGAGAGTGCAGGTTGGAAACTCACTGGGCTTGTATGAGATCTAAGCCAGGCCAGATCCTTCAGCCCAGCAGGCAAAGGACTGACAGAGTAGCCGCCCCCTCCACCTCACGTTTTCTCTCTGTCCACAGGTGGATCTACTGAAATACACTGCTGAGGGGAGCAGCAGGCCAGATAGGAGAGGTCTGCTGCGCTATATGTGGGTCAGCTCCCTGGCCAGGATCAAACTTAGGCTGCAATGGTGGTGATTAGCGCTGAGACTTAACTCCTAGGCCAACAAGGAGGCTCCACAGTCTGTGTTTTTCAAGCTAAACTTGAACAAGCAGCTTTGCTTATCCAGGATTAGTTGCTGGCTGAGTGCTTTTTCTGAACCTGTTTTTTTCATCTGTAAGGTGGAGTTAATCACTTGTGAGCACTGAAGCGAGTTCATATATATAAAGCTCTTAGAACATTCCAGACACTCCATTCAAATTTTGATTCAAATCAACATATGTTGGGCTTCCCTGATGGTGCAGTGGGTTGAGCGGCCCCACTGTGAAGCTGTCCGCAGTCTCTGTGGGTTTGATTCCCGGCTGGCAAGCGAGAAACCCACGTGGCATGGCAGACCTCTCCTGCCTCGGCCGCTGCTCCCCTCAGCAGAGTCTTTGGTCCATCTGCCTGTTCTGCTCCCCACTCTGTCTCTTGTGAATTCTCTCACCCTCCCGTGCCTCTGATCTGTACCCCAGTTCTTGTATAAATAAATCTTTAAAAAAAAAATCAACATCTACTCATTCAGTCAGTCCATCATTCAGCAGTTACCGTGTGCCAGACACTGTTATAGGTGATGGGGAGGAGGCGCATTAACAATAACAACGTTGTTTTAGAAGGTGGGAGAAAATGTTAAGGAGAAGGGAAGTGGGAGTATTGGGTGGGGTGTGGGACATAGTGTTCAATGGGGTGGTCAGCAAAGGCTTCATGGGGAAGGTGACATTAGAACTTTTGAGGTGTTATTGCTACCATATGGTGGCATTAGCAGCAGTTTGAGTTTCAGTTGGGGCAAGTCTCATTTGCCATCATTAATTGGCCTGAGATCTAAAACTTGGTTGAGGAACCAAGACATAGGTTCCTTCATAGATCTTTTTTAAGATCCTGACTTGGAGAACCCATCTCCCTTTTCCACCTCCACTGGGAGAAGGAGTTTTCTCCCCAGCTTATCTTCAAAGGAGGTTATGAGGACAGAATTCTGGGGTTGTCTTCAAAGCACTCAAAAGCATGGATAGTGAGGAGATGGTATTTGCTGGCAGGAATTAAAAAAACATATGATAAAGGAAGAGGTTGTGTTAGTTAACACCAGCTACTATAACAAATAAAACTAAGAGTGGCTTAAGAGTATACATGAGTGAGAAATAAACTTCTAGAGTATAAGGTACAATTGGTGAAGTGTGGGGCATGTGGAGGGTTTGGTAGCACAAGTACGGCTCTCCTTCACGCAGTCACTCAGGGATTCAATTTGATGAAGATTCTACTGTTTTTAACATGTGGCTTCTAAGGTTGCTCTGAGAGTCCAAATCCAGCCAGCAAGAGGAGGAAAGGGAAGACAGAGTAGGAGGTTATTATGGGCTAGACCAGGAAGTGGTGAACCACTCTTCTGCCCACAGTCCATTGACTAGAATTTAGTCATGTGGCCCCACCTTAGATGCAAGGGAGTCTGGGAAATGTAGTTTCTGACAAGACAGCCTTTTCCTAGCCACCCAATGGTGCCGTGGACCAGCACAGCTGCAGGGGGAGGTGCAGCACAATGGGAGAACAGGTTTTCATGTTGTACCAGGAATTCAGTCTAGTTCTCACCAACTCCTACCTTCTAACTCACTGTGTACCTGGCTAAAAAAAAAAAAAAGTGTTTTACACATATCAATCCATCTGATGCCAACAGCCCTATTCAGCTGACTATTTTGGCCATACTTTACAAGTGATAAAACTGAAGCCCAGAGTAGTTAAGTAACTTGCCCAAGGTCACCACCAGCTAGGAAGTTGGATTTGGAATCCAGATAGTCTGACCACAAAGCACCAAGCTTAGCATAAATACTTTGTAGTTAGAAGGAGACCAAGGGGACTCAAATTGACATAGTTCCATTTTGGTCAATAAGGAACTGGCCACTTATAAAAATGAGTCCTGACTCAAATATCTCAGGAAAATCTTGGCCCACTTGGTTCAGATCCTTGTTAATCGGGTTCTAAGTCAGAGTTTCCCAATTGCAGCACTACTGACATTTGCAACCAGATCATTCTTTGTGGCACTGGCTGTCCTGTGCACAGAAATATTAACAGCATCCCTGGCCATCAGTCCACTAGATGCCACTATCGACCCCCCAGTTGTGACAATCAAAAATGTCTTCACCTGTTGCCAAATTTCACAGAGATTGTCTCTTCTGGTTGAGAACCACTGTTCTAGATTGTGAAATTATTCTGCAATATATGCATATCCAAAGCGGGCTGACTTTGAAGTTACCAACCTTGGAAAAAAAGTGCAAAATTTCATAAAGTCCATGAGCTTGATCATGGAAAATGTTGAAATCCCATCCTAAGACATTAACAGACAGGCCCTGAACAGTGTTCATCTAGTTAAGAGTTGACTGGGACGAAGACACCAACATGTTCTTCAAAAGACAATGGTTTGGATATCAAAGGATCAAGACAGGGGTAATTGGCAAAAGCCCCTGCAAATTTGAAAATTAAAATAATCCTTTTGAAAATTCATGGCATGGGCCTCCCTGGTGGCTCAGGGGCCTATAATGAGTTGTTATAGGCCCTAACCCAAAAGAGCGGGTCCTTTGCATTCTCCCAGACCACAGCACTATCAAGCTATCGCCAGCCACTGCAGCATGAGTTTGATCCCCAGCCAGCCAGGGAGCAATCCACATGGTGCAGCAGACCACTCCTGCCTCGCCCACTGCTCTCCTCATCAGTGTATTTTAGTGGATCTGCCTGTTCTGCTTCTTACTCTCTCTGGTGAATCCTCTCACATACCCCCGCACCTCTGGTCTACACTCCAGTTCCTGTATGCATAAATAAATAAATCTTTAAAAAAAAAAATCATGCATAGGCTTCAAGAGTGACATGCAGGGAGTTATATGCTATCAGGTTTTGTGAGGGAAATTGTACACACACACACACAAACACACACACCCCTTAAATATGTGGACGAGTTGTTATAGGCCCTAACCCCAAAGAGCGGGTCCTTTGCCGTCTCCCAGGCTCTGTGTCCTCAGTGTTCGGGGGAAGCTGTGTTCCCAAAAAGTCTGATCACTTTTCCTTTGAGGTGACCTTCCTAAGGAGGTATAAGGCAGAAATTTTGAATCTTTTTTTTCTAATAAACATTATCATTGCTAACTTGTAGTGCTTGCTATGTCTTCATCTTCCACCACACTATAAGTGGGTTCTTTTGCTATTCCCATTTCCCGGAGGGGAAACTGAGGCTCAGAAAAACTTAACTCTCCCAGGGTTACACAGAGCCAGGATGCAGACCCAGCACAGCTCCAGGGCCATGCTTTCACCCAGTATACTTATGGCCACCCTGATCCTGCGATTCTCCCATATTTGAAATCTTTTATTGCTCCCCACAGTCCTTTCCCATTGACTAGAGGCGACATGGCTCCGTACTCCCCATTAGTGTGTAAAGCATGATGTGTGAGTTCAAAGAGGAGCTTAGGGCCATGTGCAAAAACAGAGATTTGAGGTGGATTGGCCTAGTGAGGAGCCTGCCACTGCCTGAAGGAAGCAAGAAAGGAAATTGCTGGGGCTTGTGTAGAATTCAGGGCGCTGTTGGGTCTGTGTTAAAACAAGAGATAGAGCCATGCTCCCCAGAGGGTTCGACTGATTGGCCTTTGGACAGGAATCTGGGAACTTTTTTTTCCTGCTAAGGCAAAAAATAAAGTGAGTCAGGTTCACTTTGCTGCTGTTCTCCAAAGCCCTGTGTCTCTTCTGCTTTTTTTTCCCTTCTCATTTTTGGGTCTGGACTTCTGCTGACTCATCTCTCCAAGCAAGGAAGGAGGGAGGAAATTAGAATTGTTCATTGACCGTTTTCTTTCTTTAGTGACTCAGCTGTGATTCACATTTTAATTAATGGAGGAGAAAAACCTGATCAGCCCTAAAGCATGTGTCCAATCACCTATACCTACTGGCTGGTCATGATGACAGAGTACCCCCAAACATGGGACATGCTGAATTAAACTATAGCTCCTTTCCTCCATTAGACCTGAGGACTCCACCAGACCCTCTGAGTTCCCAGTCCCCATTAGGCTCCCTAATCCAGAGGCAGCTGGTCCTCCTGAAGCAGGAAAGAAGCTAATTCCTACAGAGTTAGTCTGAGGTCAGGACAAGAAACAGGCTGGAGCCCTCCTGGGACCGCAAAAGGATCATGGGAATGTACTATCATTTCCTGAGTTGGTCTTTGGCTGTAATCCCAGGGACAAGCCCGGTCTTCCCCTCCCCTTCCCCATACCTCAGGACCTGAGATTTGTCAGCGTCTATTGCAGGGGCAGTTCCGGAGCTTTTGGTTGCCCAGAGAATGAGAAAGATCTAGATCATTATGACCACTACTTCCTGAGGGCTTACTATGCATCAGACTGTACGCTCAGCACTTTTCATGAATGGCCACATTTAATCCTCCCACTGTTCACAAAAAGAAAAGGCTGTTATATAATTCTCCATCTTCCTTGCAAGGCAACTGAGACTTGGGAACTTGTTCAGATAGACAATTAGTAAATAATTAGGCAGGCTATAAATCTAGTCCCTACCTGAAAGCCAGAGTTTGCAAGCATCTGCTACTCTTTTCTGCCTTTCACTGAACTGGGAAAAAAAGTGAAGTTGATGGCTCATCAACAAATACCTATTGTGGCCTACCATGTGCTGGGCCCTTTCCAAGCACTGAGGCTCCATCAGTGAATAAGAGACAAAACTGTGATCCTATGGAGCTGGCATTTAGCTGCACAAGTGTGTTAACCACTGTGTAATTAGAAAGTTACTATAAATGTATTAAGAATTGCTTGCTGCTGTAACAAAGAACTTCCATATGGTGGAAGGGTTCAGGCACAAAAGAAGATTAGTTCTTGCACACCTCAAGTCCAAAATGGGTATTCTTGAACAGGGGGTTCTCCTCTAACCGGGGAAACAGAGACCCCGGCTCCCTCTGTATTGCACCTTCTTGCCTGTATCCTGTGGCTGCCAAGGTCTCCATACCCCTTGGCATCAAGCCACAGAAGGGTAAAAGAGTATGGACCGTGCCTGGAAATAATTTCTTACCTGAAAGCTGCTCTTACCACTTCTGCTCACCTTCCATTGGCCAAAATTTAATCACATGGCCACACCCACCAGCAAGGCTGGAACATATAGTCTAACTGAGTGCCCAATAGACGAGACGGAATACTCGGTGCCCTGGGTTCTCACTGAGAATCAAGCTCTGAATCCTCTTACAAGTCCTATCTTAGAATAACATTGAGAGATAGTCCTGCCTTCTTTCCACCTGGTCTATTTCCTACTATAAGGAATTGTTCTTGCCTTACAGTGTGTGTGGGGGGGAGGTGGGGGGGTGTCCAAGATCCTGGTAGAATGTCTTTTTCCCAATTTGAACTCTTTTTTATTATTTTTATTTTAATTTTTGTGTAGATGAACTGGAGTATAAGCCAGAAGTGCAGAGAGTGAGAGTATTCACCAGAGACAAAGTGGGGAGCAGAACAGGTGGATCCACTGAAATACACTGCTGAGGGGAGCAGCAGGCGAGACAGGAGAGGTCTGCTGCACCATGTGGGTTAGTTCCCTGGCCAGGGATCAAACTCAGGCCATAGCTGAGACTTAACCCCTAGGCCATGAGGGGTTAAGTCCCCCACCCCACAATGTGAAGTTTTATTTGAAAAAGACAGCAGAGTGCCCCTGTATCTTGAAGTGAGGAAACCTAGAGAGAAATCAGGCTTCTGCAGAGATCTTTGTCTCAGAAACTTGGGGGGTTACGAGAGGTGATTTAGGCACCCACTGGTGGTAAGCCTTCTTGGACCACCCCACCTTTTATCAGGCATAGTTTTGCCAGGAAAGAGAATTCACCACTAGATGGATTCACGTGAAGAGTCTGTTATAAAGAAATTCCTTGAAGAGGGGGACAGGTTAAAGAAATAGGAAAAGGATGTTGAGTTCCCCAAAGGGAAGTCATTGCAGTCCTTACATTCCTGGAATCCAGTGGAGGCAGAGCTGTGCATGAAGGACTATACTCAGAACCAAGGAGGGAGTATGGAACCAACACTCCACCCACTCACCTTCCCTCCCTCATCTTCTGTTGGCACCTCCCATTGGCCAGGCCCCATCAGGAATTCCACAAAGCAACCTGGGAGATGTAGTCTGTAGGAGCTGGCTTGGCAAGGCACAGAACAAGCTGGAGAATGGACCTTGAGGGCAAATGGGAAATCACCAGCCATGCACCAGACCAATTATATGCCCTCGATTATATAATCCACCCTATAATGCAACTACAGAGCTGCATAATACAGTTGATTTTTAATGATGCACACTTAAAACTTATGTAATGTTACAATGTAATGCTACTCCAATAAAGCATAATAAAAATAAAAATTAGGGGGCCTCCCCGGTGGCACAGCGGTGGAGCGCTGGGTTGCCAAGCTGTCCGCAGCCTCTGCAGCGCTGGTTCAATCCCCGGCTGCTCCCCCGGCCCCGGAGGAGGGTCCCACATGACGCGCAGACCTCTCCTGCCGCCCGCTGCTCCCCTCAGCAGTGTACTTCAGTCCTTCTGCCTGCTCTGCTCCCCGCTCTGGCTCTGGTGAATTCTCTGACCCTCCCTCGCTTCTGACTGTACCCAGTGCGTGTATAAATAAATAAATAAATCTTTAAAAAAAATGAAAATACAAAAAAAATAAAAATAAAAATAAAAATTAGGGTGCATGATTTTTGGACCAGACACGTGGCCTCTTAGATTCTCAGTTTGCTCATCAGCAAAGTGTCAATACCCACCTTCTGTGATGATGATGATGCCCCTGAGTCTTTGAAAGAATAAAACCCTATAAAGTGCCAGTTGATGCCATGATGGGTAATGATTGATTACAGAATGGCACAGCAGAACCAGAAGATAGGGTTCCCTTCTTTCCTGCATAGTGTCCCCTTAGCCAGACCTATGGTGTCCCTCAACAACATTTTCTTCATCTTTAGTCAATGATTAAACAAACCCACCTCTGCTCTGAACCTCTCCCTAATTCTTTGGGATCTATCTATTAAGATGTTGGCAGTAACTTTTATGAACACTTTTCCTTTCAATTTCCTCAGGATCTTCAACTCCACTCCACCTCCCCCTGCCCCAACCCCCACTCCATGGTCTCAGAGAAATCCAGACCCCTTCACTTCTCCAAGACTGCAGAGTACTGCAGAGTAGTTAGAAGTGAGTGGGACATGGCATCAGAACTCAATTTAGCTTTGCTAGCTGTGTGAGATTGGAGCAGTGTCTCAACCTCTGTGGTCTGGAAAGTAGAGGGAATTACATGCCTTCCCTCCTAGAGTCATCATGGGGATTGAATAAAATTGATACCCCCTGGCCCATAGCGAGCACAGATGTTAGCTCTTTCTAAAACTGCTTTTTAAACTTTATATTGAAGTAGAACATTCATGCACAAAGCACACATGTGCCCACACATCTTGAGCAGTTTTCAAAAACTGAGCACAGTGATGTAGCTAATACCCCAAACTAAGAAATAGAACACCCTCAAAACTCTAGAAACCCTTTTTCCCCTACAAACACAGTAACTCCATCATGACCTAGAACAGCATAGATGAATCTCGCTTGAATTGTAAACACAACATGGCTTGCGGCATGCTTTCGTTGAGTTCTTTCCCTCACTTGTGTGTGCGTGTGTGTGTGTGAGAGAGAGAATGTGTGTGTGTGTGTGTGTGTGTGTGAGTATGAGAAATTCATCCACCTTGTGGCTGTAGCTCACGGCTGTGTATGCAGTGTCACCTGTTTCCTTCACTGGTGATGGGCATTTGGGTAATTTCCATGCTGAAGCTACAACAGAGAAACCTTGTCTGCCCTCTCACACTTGTCATCTCATGGCCGTGGCTCATGTTTCTCTGGGAGGTAGTCCTAGGAGTGGAACTTCTCAGTCTAAGAGAGGAATCTGTTTCACTTTAGAGGAAACTGCCTAACAATTTTCCTGAGTAGTGGGACCAGTGAAAGTTCCCACTGGTTGTAGGCAGTTTAGCATTTTTTTTTTTTTAATTTTGATCCAGGAGTGCTTCTCCAAAGGAGGAATCCCCGAAATGTGTGGAAACTCAACTGAAAATGTAGTTGTCCATTTTCTTGAAAGCTTCACTGTATCAGATGTCTCCTTTAGACCCACCAGGCTGTTCTTTTCCTCGGATACTATGCTCTTTACTTGCAAACTTGGACAAATCTCCTTTATTTGGAAGATACCCCATGCCCTCTGATCTCACATGCTCTTCTCCCTTCTTCTCATTTTGGCCTCTCAATGTTGTGATCAGCAAGATAATGAAACTATGCCCTTCAGGAGGCAAGCGACCTGCTAATCTGAGAATCCGCAGGCCTTTGCTCAGCTGCGTTCCTTTCTTGTCACCAACAAACTGCCTCCTCTAGCTCTGGTCTTTTCTAGAATCACTTACCTCGTGCCTTCTGGAGCTTTGCATCTTTTCCTGCTCTTTTTTATTTAAGAAAACACTGTGTTTTAAAGAGCTTCAGGAATCACCCAAAATAGAAGCTTGTCCTTTTGTGCAAATCTCTACTTTAAAGATAAATAAGAGGAAGAACTGTTCCTTGCAAAGGTTAAGGCACTTGAGAGGACCTCATGTGAGTGATAAGAACTTTACATTAAGGAAAGAAAATGCAGGAGAATGTCTGTGTGACCCAGGGTGAGGGGGAGGACTTTTTCAACAGAACTTTGAACACAAACTCTCAGGCAAAACAAACAAACAAAAATACTCAATGAAAAACAATATGTTCAAATAAAGATATAATGGGGGTGGCTTAGGAACCCAACAGTCAACCCAGATCTTGGTTGTACTATTTCCTGTAAATCCTCAAGCAAGTTTCTCAACCTCCCTGGACTTTGGTTCCCTTGTTAATAAAATGGAAAGAACAGTGTCAACCTACGGAGCTCTCAAGAGTTTTAAACCAGTTAATATGTATGAATCATTTAGAGTAGCACCTGGTACATGATAAGAACTCTGCATAGAATGCTGCAAAAATAACTGACCAGGGATTAAATCCAACTTGCTGTCCACTATGGTAGTCCCCTGCCACAAGTGCCTATTTTAAATGTAAACAAATGAAAAGTAAATACAATTTATAACTCAGTTCCTCACACTGGCCACTTATGAGGACTCAAGCCCAAGTGGAGTCAGCGGCTCCTGTGCTGGCTGGTGTAGACTGTACAAGGGAATGTCTACAAGTCCACACAGATAGCACAAGGCCTCAGTAGGAAAACAGGCAAAAAAAAAAGGTGGTCAGGGAAATTAGGGGAAAGAAGTTTGAAAAGCTAATTGATATGTGATACAGTATTCAAGATCATTTGTAATCAGAAGGATGAAAATTAAAGCAGTGTGTATTTCTGTAAGCCTCGTATAGTGGGAAAAATTAGAAAGATGGCCAAGCCAAGGGTTGAGGATGTGGGGATAGAGAAAATTTTTGTCCTGCTCATGGAATGTGGCCTGAGTAGCCTTCAGGAATCACCCAAAATAGTGGCCTTCAGGAATCGTCAGAGCATCATCAGAGGTACAGTGTGGCTAAGTCTAGTCCCACAGGGCCTCCCCAGTGGTGCAGCGGTTGAGCACTGGGTTGTGAAGCTGCCCCAGCCTCTGCAGCACAGGTTCGATACCCTGCTGCTCCCGGCCAGGCCACCAGAGGAGGGTCCCACATGGCGCGCAGACCTCTCCTGCCGCCCGCTGCTCCCCTCAGCAGTGTACTTCGGTCCTTCTGCCTGCTCTGCTCCCCGCTCTGGCTCTGGTGAATTCTCTCACCCTCCCGCGCTTCTGACTGTACCCAGTGCTTGTATAAATAAATAAATAAATCTTTTTAAAATAAATAAATAAATAAATCTTTAAAAAAAAAAAAGTCTGGTCCCACAGCAGTTATGCCCTCAGGCATCACCTCAAGTAGATCTCCCCTGGGTTTCTAAGGAGCAGGTACAAGGATGTTCATTCCAGCTCTGGCTGTGGAACAGAAGCTGGAGGTCACCTAGTGTCCATGCCTGGAGAATGGGATGGTGGGATGGAGCAGCAGCAACCGTGCAGCATGGGCCCAGCAGAAGCCCAGACTGCATGTCAACAGACTGTCCTGGATGGGGCTTAGAAACACGGTTCTGGATGAAAACAGAAAACAACAGCCTGCCCCACTTCCTGCCGTTTATGTAAATTAAAAATACACTCACTTAAAATAAAGCACAGGTTTTGTAAGGATGCACTCCAAAGAGACTGAGTTAAACATTTTATCAGTTACCCCTTGAGGGAGAATGAAAGTAGGAAACAAAGATAGCAAAGAAGGAAGGAGGGAAAGGGGAGGGAGGGAGGAAGGGAAGACAGAAGAGGAGATTATACAGGTCAAAGGTAAAGCTACGCCATGAACTGAGGAGAGTGATTTACTCAACTGTCTGAAGTTGAAGGTTTTAAAAAGAAATTTTGGAAATAGCTTTCCCAAGAGGGGGTAAAAATCAGGTAATGTAAGAATGAACCTGAAGAGGATGTGCAGAAAACAGACTGCATGGGAAGCAATTATGCAATTATGCCCCTAAGTGCCCATCTCAGGAAGATTTGACCTGGGTCCAGAAGAAGCAGGTGCTTCTTCTAACCTGAGGTGGAGGATCTAGGCATTTCCTATCCTCTCGCCTGCTTTCCCACCACACGAACATAAACTTCCTCTCCTGTCTGCCCCTCCCCTCTCAGCTGCTAGCCTACTGTTGACCATGAGGTCTCTTCAAGCCCAGGACCTTTGCACATGTATCATCATCATCTACCTGGCACATAGTTTCTCACCTGCGAATATTTATTGACATCCTGACTGCCAGCCAGCAGAGAAAAATCTAGCTCCTTCATACACTCAGGTTAGTCCAGGCATAAAATTGACTGAAGTCTTGGAAGAGGGAAAGTAGGGTAATCAAATTAACCAGGGGGAGCACAGTGGAAGTGGCAAAGCCAGACTGGAAACCTAGGCACCATATGTTAGCTGTGTGATTGTGGGCAAGTAGCTAGCTTTTCTGGGTCTCAGTTTCTCTGTCAATTAAATGAGAGTAGAACACTTACTTGGTAAAGATACTGGGCCATAAAATGGTATCTCAATAATCTTACACCAGTGAGAATGGCACATATTAAAAAAACTAGCAACAACAAATGTTGGTGAGGCTGTGAAGAAAAAGGAACTCTCCTGCACTGTTGGTGGGAGTGCAAACTGGTCCAACCACTATGGAGAGCTGTGTGGAGATTTCTTGACCTACCAAACATAGAGCTTCCATATGATCCAGCAACTCCACTCCTAGATATTTACCCAAAGGACACAGAAACATCAATTCCAAAGAGCACCTGCACCCCTATGTTTATAGCAGCACTATTTACAATAGCTAAGCTTTGGAAACAACCCAAATGCCCAGAAATAGATGACTGGATCAAGAAGATATGGTCCATATACACCATGGAATATTACCCAGCATTCAAAAAAGATAAACACATGCAATTTGCAGCAACATGGATGGAGCTGGAAGGGATCATGCTCAGTGAAATAAGCCAGAAAGAAAAAGAAAAATACCGGATGGTCTCACTCATAGCAGGAATCTAGAAAACTTAAATAAGGGACCAGGAAAATGAATAACTTTAAGAAAGTGAAAATCAAAATCAACAAAAAACTATGAACCAGAGACACTCTATGGGGGATGGGGGGCGGGGAGGGGAGGGATTGGGGTCAAAATAAGGGGGTTGCGATTGTATGGGGAATATAAAAATAAAATTTATTTTTAAAAAATGGTATCTCAATATATAAAGCACTAAGAACACATTGACAAAGAGAAAAAAAAACTCAGTGAGTGTTGGTTTCTTTTTTTTTTTTTTAAGATTTATGTATTTATGCATACAAGAGCTGGGATACAGGCCAGAGATGCAGGGGGTGAGAGGATTCACCAAAGACAGAGCAGGGAGCAGAACAGGCAAATCAACTGAAATGCACTGCTGAGGGGAGCAACGGGCAAGACAAGAGAGTCTGCTGTGCCATGTGAGTTGCTCCCTGGCAGGGTATCAAACTTGTGCTGCAAAGGCTACAGATTGCTTCAAAGTGTGGTGCTTAAACCCTTGCACCACCAGGGAGGCCCCTGAGTGTTGGTTTCTTCATCAGTTGATTCTGGTATAATTTAGTGGCAAGTGGCAAGGTAAAAATAGATGATGATGGTGATGATGATGATGATGATGAAGGAGGTGAGGGAGGAGAAAACAAGCTTTTATATAGGATTTACTAAATTCCACAGTTCTAAGCACTGATTTATTTATCACATATATTCCCATGCTTATAAAGAAAGTACTATTATCATCCTCATTTTGTAACTCAGGAAACTGAGGCACAGAGATGTTGAGTAGCTTGCCGAAAGCCATGTAGCTAATGAGTAGACAAACCAAACTTTTGGGGAAAAGGACATTATTCACATTACAAGAATTCTAGGGAGCTGGAAGGCTGGTTCCAGAGTTGGTTCAACAGCCCAGTAAGACCTCCAAGGATTCTTTTCCATCTTTTCCCTCCGCCATCATCAGTGTAAGGACTTTCTTGGCAACTTTTACCCCTTGGCCACCTTAGTTCCCAGATATCTGCTCAGCATCCCACGTAGACACAAAAGTGTCATACCAAAGAAGAGATGGGGCTGTCTCCTGCCTTGAGACTCATCTCAGGAAGATGAAACTCTTTCCAAGAAGTGCCTATTGGACTATCACTTGGGTCCTGTTAAGCACACAACTGGGTTATATGGCTGGTGTGCTCTGTCAAGAAGCACCTTGACTCACAAGAAATCCTAGGAATAAAGAGACTATTGGGTCTTTTCTGCCTCTGATGGAAGATGGACTCTGCTCACAAAAGAAGGTGTAGGAATGGCTATTGGGTAAACAGCTATCAGTGTCTTCTTCTGTTCTTTTCCCAGTTTAAGACAAGTTCTGTCTTCTCCCTGGCCTTTCATCTCTTCTAGAATATATAGTTCACCCTTGAACAATATGGGTTTGAACTATGTGGATCCACTTATACATGGATTGTTTCAAATATATATATAAATGTATTATCTCTTCCTTATGACTTTCCTTATAACATTTTCTTTTCTCTATTTTAAGAATAGAGTATAAATTAGGGGGGTGGGGGAGGGAGGGAGGAACGGGGAAAGGAAGGACTAGAGTCAAAATAAGGGGGGGGGTGCAATTGTATGGGGACTATAACCAAAATGAAAATGCATACATTGTGCAAAGATGAAAAAAGATGTAAGAATTATATAAAATAAAATATTTAAATTTAAAAAAGAGGAAATGCAAAGGACAAACAGGCATATGAAAAATGTGCAACATCACTTGTAATTGAGGAAATGTGAATCAAAACTACAATGAGATACCATCTTACACCAGTGAGAATGGCACATATTGAAAAAACTAGCAACAACAAATGTTGGCGAGGATGTGGAGAAAAAGGAACTCTTCTGCACTGCTGGTGGGAGTGCAAACTGGTCCAACCACTATAGAAAGCTGTGTGGAAAATCCTCAATCTGCTAAAGATGGAGTTTCCATATGATCCAGCAATTCCACTCCTAGGTATTTACCCAAAGGACACAGAAACATTAATGCAAAAGGGCAGCTGCACCCCTATGTTTATAGCAGTACTTTGCAATAGTTAAGCTATGGAAACAACCCAAATGCCCCAAAATAGATGACTAGATCAAGAAGATGTGGTACATATACATAATGGAATATTACTCAGCTGTAAAAAAGATAAACTCATGCAATTTGCGGCAACATGGATAGAGCTGGAAGGGATCATGCTCAGCAAAATAAGCCAGAAAGAAAAAGTACCAATGGTCTCACTCATAGCGGGAATTTAGAAAACTTAAATAAGGGACCAGGAAAAAGACTAATTATAATAAAGTAAAAATCAAACTCAATAAGCAACTATAAACCAGAGACACACTACAGGCTGGGAGAAGGGAGTAGGATCAAAACAAGGGGGGTGGGAATTGTATGGGGACTATAACCAAGATGAAAATGCATACATTGTGCAAAAATGAAAAATGATGTAAAAATTATATAAAATAAAAATTAAAAAAAGAATATAGTATAAATTACATATAACATACAAAATAGGTGTTTATAGACTGGTTATGTTCTCAATAAGACTGTGGGTGAATTGCAGGTCATTGGTAGTTAAATCCATTATCAAAATATGTGGATTTTTGATTGCACAAGGGTAGACGGTCAGTGCCCCTAAAACCACATTATTCAAAATTCAACTGTGGGCCTCCCTGGTGGCGCAGCGGTTGAGCGCTGGGTTGTGAAGCTGCCCGCAGCCTCTGCAGCACCAGTTCGATCCCCGGCTGCTCCCCGGCCACCAGAGGAGAGTCCCACGTGGCGTGCAGACCTCTCCTGCCGCCCGCTGCTCCCCTCAGCAGTGTACTTCGGTTCTTCTGCCTGCTCTGCTCCCTGCTCTGACTCTGGTGAATTCTCTCACCCTCCCACGCTTCTGACTGTATCCAGTGCTTGTATAAATAAATAAATAAATCTTTAAAAAAAATAAAATAAAATAAAAAATTAAAAAATTAAAACAAAATTCAACTGTACTCTACTAGTTATCTTTGCTTTCCTACATTTTACTTCTTCATTCATTTATTCAACAGACATCTTTAAGCACCTGTTATAACCAGGCACAGTTTTAGGTACACTGGATATGGCTATGAACAAAACAGTTATTAATTCCTGCCCTAATGGGTAGACATGCCAAAACAGTAACATCCAATTGACCTTTCTGTGATGATGGAAATGTTCTGTGTATGCACTGCTCAGTGGGCCATAGAGCACTTGAAATTTGACTAATATGACTGAGGAACTGATTATCTAATTTAAGGTAATGTAAAATTTATATTTAAATAAAGCTGTGTGGCTAGTGGTACCTTATTGGTTATGGCTACCTTATTGGGTAACATAGCCCTAAAGGCCATGGGATACATCACTGACTTCTGCCTTTTGGTATATAAACATATTCAGTTGTCTCCCACCCTATAAGTCCTCTGTTTTCACCCTCAGGCTGATGTTTCTAATTCCTCTTCTCTTTTCTCTCCAGCCATCAACCATGGTATGACTTCTTAGTGACCTAATGGCATGGGTAATGGATAGTCTTCACCCAATGCCTCTTACTCTACTCTGTGCTACCTTAGAGACCAAGACCTTTCCTTTCTCAAAATGCTTTGAAACTTCACCCCCAAGAATGACACTCTCTGCTAGGTCTTCTCCCACCTCTGTGACTTCACCTGTTTTTTTCACCAATCTCTTTCCTTTTTGTCCCTTAAGATGTAGTTCTTCCCCCACATTCCACTGGGGACTCGGCTTTTATCACGTTACCCATATACCCAGGGATATTTTGTCTACTATAACCCTGTCCTCTACCAACCCTTATTCATTCACCAAATTGTCTGCTAGGTCATGAAAGGTGCTACAGGTACTACAAAAAAAGGTCTCTGCCCTCCTCATGGAGCTGGTGTTCTAGAAGAGGAGGTGAATAATAAATTCAGTGTAATAAACAGCATAATTCCAGAGCATAAAGTGTCTCTTTAGCTAGAGAAGCCAGGGAGATCCTCTCTGAGAAGGCAGAATGTGAACTGTAACTTAAAAGATTTGAAAACAGACATGTAGGTAAAGAGGGGGAGAGGATGGTAGAGTGCTGGCAGTAAAAGGCTCAGCCAATAAACACACACACACACACACACACACACACACACACCACATTACCATGGTGGGAAGAACTTTCCCTGCTGGCAGAACAGAGTGGCCAGAGTGTGGTGGGATAGGATGGAGTCAAGTCATGAAAAGTTTTGTGATTATGATAGAGTTTGCATTTTACTCTAAGCCCAATGGAAACGATAGCAAAGTTTTAATGAGGGGGTTATAGAAAACTGGTATCTCAAACTCAACATGTTAACAATCCAGTTCTCATCTCATTTAAACCTACCCCTTCTTCCGTCTTCCCCAGCTCAACTGATGACAACTCTTTCAGGTAGCCCAGGCCAAAACTCTAGAGTCACCCTTGATTCTTCTGTCTCCCACCTGTGCTCAGTCCTCCCAGTAGGAGCCTGAATGACTCTTTATTGTTTTCCACCTAATGTACACTTTTCCGCTGTTACCTTGTTCACAGCAGCATCCTCAGCCCCTACCTGAGTGCCTGGCTCAGTAAACCTTTCTTGAACAAATCAATGACCATCCCTTGGTTGTTTATTCAGAAACAGGAGACTATTCTTTTCTCTTTCTCCTTCACCATCTCCCTCCCTCCATCCCATCAGCTGTTTGAATAGAAGACTGATGTTCTGGAGTCCTGTGGTCCTGGGTTTGTGTTCTTACTTGGTGTTGTAGACCTCTGTACATTAGTAACTTCTCTGGGCTTTAGTTTCCTCCTCTGTAAAATGGGACTCATCCTGCCAACTGCTGGGATGCAGGGAGGCTGTGATGAGCCCAGGCAAGCTCCCCGGTGCACAGCAATCAATGGCAGCTATATATAAATCGGGGCCTCCTTTGTACTCCCACTGCCTTTGTCCTAGTTCCAGCCCTCATTACACCGGCCTGCTCTTGCGGCTCCCTCCTAACTTCTGCTTCATCACCACCAATCTGTCCTTTCAGCTGTCAGGCTTGTCTTCCCAGCGCCAACCCTAATCATATCCCTCACCTGCTCCAAAGCCTTACATGACTCCCACTGTCCACACGACAAGACCCTTAACCTCCAGTTCACAGCCTCCACCATCCAGTTCACCCAATTTCTCCCCAATCATTTGGAGCCTTTTGCCTCTATAGAGATTTCTTGACTATGGAAGCCTTTCCCTTCCTGCTACCCTTCCTAATTCCTTCTCATCCTTTCATGGAGGGGTACAGAAGAGAATACATATGGGTGCCAACTGAGATTGCACTGGAAAGAAGGGAGGAAGGTCTCAGATTATCTGCTTGGTCAAGTTAGGGCAAGGGCTGTACAATGAAGAAACACAGGCCAGGGTTTAACCCCAGTTCTAAGATTTTGCACAGTGCTGCCTCCCCAGACTTGGACTCTGCAATGATGCTGTCCCCGGCCCTCCCATCTGCATTCATTTCACTCCTGCCTCCTATAGCCCTGAGGTCAGAAGGATTTGTACTTGAATCTCTCACCCGCTTGCTTGGATGGGCATCAGTGGGCAGGGTTAAGTTCATCTCAGCATGATCATTGTGTCCAACACAAGCTAGTCTAGTCCCATCATTGCTCACTTGACTCCCCTTGACCCCCATCTCCTAGCTTATGGCCCTGGTTGCCCCCCAAGAGGGATCTTATTTTCATATAAGTCAGATTGCATCTCTCTTCACCTCAGAACCCTCTGTGGCTCCCACTTCATTCAGAGCAAAAGCCACAGTCCTCCCCAAAGCCCACCAGAGGGATGATCTGCTCATCGCCTTCCTGCCCTCATCTCACTCTAGAGTGAGACACCGGCCACACTGGCCTCTCGCTCTTCCTCGGAACACATGCACTGGCTGTCCCTCTGCCTAGAGTTTCCCCTAACATCTTGGGACAGCACACCCCCTGGCTCTCTTCTCTCTCTTCACTTGCTTTCCTTCCTCCACCGTCTCTTTCTCTAGACCTGACTGTCCAGTAGTTCACCATGGGCCAGACATGGTCACTGAACACCGAACTGAGATTTGCCATGAAGTGTAGAACAGCACCATACATCAGACTCCACCCAAAGAAAAGTATGTCTAATATGTCTTATTAATAGTCCTTCATATCAATGACCTATGGAATTATAACACTTTGGATAGATTGGATTACATAAACTATATTATTGAAATTGATTTCACTTGTTTCTTTTTACTCTTTTTAATATGGCTACTAAGAAGCTTTAAATTTCACACTCTATTCTTACATTTCTACTGGGCAGCACTGGTTTGATCTTCTTAACCCTGAATGAGTTTCCTACCAGGTGGTAAAGAACAATTTACCTTTACCAGGGGTTATGAAAGTCACTACTTCTCTCATCCTGCCCCACGTTCATCCCCTCCCAATTCCCAGGCATTGTTTTTCTCCCTCATCACCATCACCCTGACATCCGGCCTCTTTATTGGGTTTACTTTCATTCTTCCCCACACAGACAGGAATTTCTGTGACTCATGTTTCAGCGCCTGGACAGGGCCTAGCACCTTGTAAGTGCTTAGTTAACATTGTGAAGTGAACTAATGGAGACACACCCAATGCCTGTGGTTTGCTGTGTGTGCCCTAACCTATAGCTTTTATCTACCAAGAAAGAGGAAATTTAGATGCAGAAAGAGAATGATGATGAAAAAGACAGAGTTTGAGGAACCCAAATGAATATGAGAATGTTGGCAGAGGAAGAGAAAAGTAGAGTAAATTGAATGAAGAGTTCTTTGGGGTTGTATGGTGTGGCCCCCGCCTACCTCCAGCTTCGAGGCCCTATCCAAATGTGCACCAGGCACTGTCCAGTTCCTAGTATTTCCCAAATGCCTCCCACCCATCCCTCACCCCCATGATCTCTGTCTCAATCATTCCTCGTGCTGGAAAGTTCTTTCCCCACTGACTGGATTCTTCCTCCTCATATATGTTTGAGACCTCAGCCTGAGCTGGCCTTTCTTGAGCCTGAGACTAGTTCACAGCACCTGCCATGTGCCTCCACTCTGGTGTCTTCCCAGCTCTGAGGACACGTCACACCTGTGTCAGTCATTCGTGGTGTGCATTGTGTGCATTATGTTTTATATCATTCCTCTTCTGTGTCAGCTCATGGGGCCAAGATAGTCTTGTGTATTGCTCTGCTCAGGATGTAGGATGTACTCAGATCACATTTGTTGATGGTAGAAAAATAGATCAACCCAACCTAAAATGTCCACCTCTGCTATAGGAGTAATCTTGAAAAGGAGTTGGGAACGCTTCCTGTCCTAGTTTGGCGTGCCCCAAAATAGACCCTGAAATAAGGGTTCAGATACAAGTGGATCATCTGGGAGGTGTCCCTGGGAAGTGGCAGTGGAAGAGAGAGGAGAGAAGGGGAGAAAGCTGAGTGGCTGGGCAGGTTGCCTCTGTGGCCAGCGGGGCTCATTCTCCTGGGACTCTGTTGAACACACACACCTCAGTTACTAGCAGTGAGGGGTGAGGAGCTGGGCTATGGAGCCACCTACTCCACACAGTCTTTGGATGAAGACTGTTTCCACAAGGACATTCATTTCCTAGGCCTTTCTCTGCTTCAGAGAAGACTCTTGAGAGAAAGATTTTTTTACTGGCTCTTCCGAGAGGCAGATACTGGTTGTTTCAAAGATAAAGTAATGCCAATGTGGTTGTTTCCAGGACACAGTGGTAAGGTCCAGGCCCCTGGACAACACTGAAGATGCTCCCAAATTATTTGCACTCTCACCCTCCTCTTGATGCAGAGCCCTCTGGTGTGGGGCATTTCCTGTCCATCATCTGAACTTCCGATGACAACCTCTTCTGTCATTGCTCTATGGCAGCTCATTCTACATAATTTACCTCAGAAATGGACTCACTGAGGAAACAGGCTTGGGAGGTTTCTAGGGCTGCCTGAGAAGGAGATGCAAGACCCCTGTCTCACCAGCCACACTTCTGCAAGTAAGGTCTTATGATGAGGTCTTCCAGGGAGGTTCAGCAGAAGGCTCATCTGTCCTGTGTTGCCTTGATTCTCACTCCATTTGCCTTTGCAAGAGTGGTTCCTTTTGACCCAAGGTTTGGGGTCTGTACCCGCTTCTGGGGCTCAGCCATCCACACCACCAGGGCCATGTCCATTGTTTGTTTCTAGGTAACTTAGCATATTTCCTGTATGCCAGGGACAGAGTTGACCACTTCATTGTCAGTGCATTTAATCCTACAACCCTTGAGGCATCAGTACCACGGTTATCCCTCTTATACAACAGGGGAAACTGAGGCTCAGAGAAGTGGTTTGCCCAAGGTCACCCAGCTGGGAAGTGACAGAATCTGGATTTGAACCCATACAGACTGAGCTTTCAATACTGAACGACTTTCCTTTTACTTGGTAAAGAGCCCGAACTCCCAAGGGCACTCCCCTGGCCCTGCCTCAGCCACCAACCCATCCCCAAGATCCATTCTGATCATGGGTTGTGAAATATATTGAATATCACCCTGACCTACCCCTAAACCTACCCTTTCTTCCATCTTCCCCCTCTCAACTGACACTCTGTGTACCACAGGGAAGCTTTTATCCCATGAGGCAGGTACTATTAACACTGTTATAGATGAGGAAACTGAAGCCAGAGATGTAAAGTCACCTGTCCTTGGCCACCCAGTCAGTAAATGACGACACTGAGTCCCAAGCACCCTCGCCTTCTGACAGGACCCTGAGTCCCACCCTCTCATTTCCATTGTGGCTTCTTTCTTCCAGCATCTTGGCAACAGTTGGGACGGAGTTTGACCTACGGACGCTGAGGGCAGTTCGAGTCCTGCGGCCACTCAAGCTGGTGTCTGGAATCCCAAGTGCGTGAGTTTCTGACCCCGGCAAGGGGTCTAATCAGGGTTCCCAGGAACACTCTGTTCCCCTCTGCAGACACCTTAGGAAGAGCCCCTGAGTGCTCTTCCATGTGCATCATGGCAGGCTCCTCTTTGGGGAAACTCACCAGGAACCTAGCTGTAGGTCCAGTGAGCCCCTAAAAGCTAGTCAGGAGCCTCATCCATTACCACAGTACCCAGTTATTGAGTCCCTGTTGTCCATCAGGAGCCACACTGAGCATCGCTTATTATCTCATTGCTACTTCCAAGCCTGTGACAATGGACTGTGCCCACATCTCCATTTTATAGGTGGAGAAACTGAGACTCAGAGCTTCTGAATAATTTGAGCAGGGTCAAGTGCTGAGAAGTGGCAGATCTAGGAGCTAGCAAGTGTGACCCAAACCCCAGATATTGGTGACCATCACCATTCATCAACTGCCTATTGTGTACAAGGAGTGTAAAAAGAGCTCTACGTGCAATATCTTAGTTTGTCCTCACCATCATCCAGTGAAGGATCCAGAAGTCTGAGGCTCAGAAAGGTTAAATTACTCACCTGAGTACTTATAGTTGGACAGTGATGAACTCCGAAATCCTTACCTCCTCCATGCTGTTTTTCTCATTCTCCAAGGATGCTTTTGTTCCACTCTCGGGGTGGGTAGAGGGCTGCAATATTTAAGGTCAAGATTAGATTCAGCTACCAAAACAAAACAAAAAAATCAGGGCTGATCTTGTTCTGTCCTGCCTCAGATAACAATTATTATCTATTATTATCATCATTGCTGTGACTAAAGTGCTTACTGTGTGCCAGTAAGTAATACCCTTTCTTTACACTCATTTATCTTCACCTACCCCTGTGAGATAGGTTCTCTAATCATCACCAGTTTACATTTTACTGGCTTCATTGTTCAGGTTCACTGCCACCCACGTGTTAAGATTTCCAGGATCACTGGCAACGTGGTGTTTCTGTAGAATGATGGTGCGTCCACTCAGGTGTCTACAAGTTTCCAGCAGGTGCCTGGACCATGTTAAATTAAGGGCTAGCCAGAGTTAGCACTAAAAAGAGTCTCTTTAATGGCTGCCTGTGATGTGCCAGGTACTTTGCCAGGTATGAACTCTGTCATTTAATCCTGAGAGGAAGGTGCTGTTCTAATCCCCCTATACAGATGAAGAAAACGAGACTCAGAGTGGCCACCTGACCTGCTCAAGATCACAT
The DNA here is from genome assembly GCF_014898055.3 of Talpa occidentalis. NCBI lineage: Eukaryota > Metazoa > Chordata > Mammalia > Eulipotyphla > Talpidae > Talpa > Talpa occidentalis. The sequence goes on along the minus strand of NW_023601212.1, from coordinate 40,942,510 downwards.
CTCTGGTTAGTAGAGGACTGGGTCGTTGGTAGAGGACTGGTCGTATACAACAGGCAGTTAATTCCCTAGAAGCAGATGTAGGTAAATGTTCAGATGCCACCTGCTTTACTCGGGCAGAGGTGGGAGGCAGGGAATGCTGTCAGGAGAGAGAGAATGAGGGCAGCAGGGTGGGGCAAGGGTGGAAGCCGAGCAAGGATGGTCAGCCTGGCCTCACAGGGCACCCCTGAGTTGTGCACCAGCGCTGTCCTCCCGCGTGAGGCAAGGTGCCGGCCTTTTGTGCTTGGCTGGTTAGTTACTGGGAGTGGGAGGCTGGGAAGCAACAGCACCCAGGTGAGGCGGCTTCTGGTAACCAAGGGTAACTTGAGAGCCATTAACCACTGCTACCCACAGCAGCTGAAGGGCAGGTGACTGGCACGAAGGAGACTCAGGCTGGGCACCGGCACGGGAAGTGTCCAATCCCAACCTTAAGCTCGCACCGTGCTGCCTCCTCAGTGCCACCCTTATGTTTATGTACCTTGGGGGTAGCAGCCCCTCAGGCCACCTTGACAGCATCCCTCTCTTACTGCTGTCAGGAGGCACTGCCGTGGGCTATGCGACGTCCTCATCAAGGTGGACCTGGAGGGTATTATTCTGAGTGAAGTCAGAAGGAGAAAAACATAGATCTAGGATTTCACTGTGTGGTAGATAAAGAAAAAACAAAGGCAAACTTTTAGACTATGAGGACAAAGTAATAGTTCCCAGAAGGGAAGGGGGTGGGTAGGTGATTTGGGTAAAAGGGATCAGTTGTATGGTGAGGGATGAAAATTAGCCTTTTGGTGACGAGCATGATGTAGTAGATACAAATGTTGATAGGTAAGCCCACACACCTGAAACCTAGATAATGTCATAAGCCAATGTCACTTCAATAAAAAAGAAAGGAGGGGGAAGGGCAGGAGGGTAAAAGGAAAGGAGAGAAAGGAGGTTAGGAAAAAAGCAAAGCTTGGAAACTTACAACTGGAGGTTTTCTTAACATCCAGCACAGTGGTTCCAAGCACAGGCTCTGACATTGCTCAGATTGTGATTCAGACCCTGCCTCTGTTCTTCCTCGTGCCTGTGGGTGATCACGACACCTCTGAGCCTCGCTTCCCACCTCTGTAAAATGGGCATAGCTCCACATTTGCGTCCACCACGTGAGGTCCTCGCTTTAGCAGCACGAATGAACTATTGTCTGGTTTCTCAGGGCTGAAATGGGTGTTGACTGCTTCCCATGCAGGGGAGCAACTAGGCTTTGTGGAGCCTTTGCGTGGGTTAGGAAAAGACACCCCCTCTTGGGGAAAAAAAAACTGGAGAAATTAGTGAAAGCCACTCAACAGCTGGGAACATGGCTCAGAAAGCTACAGCTTCCACCCCATTCTTGCCCATCCAGTGGACAGCATATGTAAAATACATTTCTAAATATTTCACATTGAAAAGTTCTTTGAAATATTACGAGGGATTGTTCTATTCATTGTAATGACCAGTCTCTGTGTGGCCCTTTATCTTCCTTCACCATGGCCCTATGCCTGTGCTCTGGGGTCCCTGGGGAGGTGCCTGGGGTGTGGGGTTGGGGGGCACCTGCTCATATGGCCATGGGCCCTCTCTCTGTGTTTCCCCAGGTTTACAAGTCGTCCTGAAGTCGATCATGAAGGCAATGATCCCCTTGCTGCAGATCGGCCTCCTCCTATTTTTTGCAATCCTTATTTTTGCAATCATAGGGTTAGAATTTTATATGGGAAAATTTCATACCACCTGCTTTGAAGAGGGGACAGGTAGGTCTGAGGCTCATGACTTGGTTATTGTTGTTCCAGTTTTCCTCCCTTAGGGACAATCTCCTGGGGGGATATGTAGCGATTTGCTTCTTTCTGCTGCCAGCTGGAAGAACCTCCTTTTAAACGCACTGCAGTGTAGGCAGGGGGACAAATAGCCCCTGAGGTCTTGGATGTTGCTAGGGCCTAGTGCTGGGATCTCCCAGAAGCTGCCCCAAGGCTCAGTGATTTCTTTGGGAATTGATCCCCAGAAAGTGCCATGGTGGGTGGGGGCAGTAATAAAACAGGGAAGGGAAGACATCTAGTAAAGGGGTTTATCCAGCAGACCACCAGTGTAGGCACCCAGGACTCAGACCCACTGGGCATCTCTGGGAGACAGGGGAGGACACACAGCTCGGAGCCATCCCACAGGAGGGTTGAGGAAGCCGGGGCACTCATCCTCTGACTTCTGTCCAACAATAGCAAGGTCTGCCCCAGATGGGTATTAATGTCCTGGCACAGCTGCACACTGGCGGGAGCAGGCGGTGGAGGTGTTTTCAGGGAGCGAGGACAGAAAGGGGCAGATGACGATGGGCTGTGTGCGACCTCAGCCTCTGCTGAGTTCCACCGCGGGAAGAAGGTGAGGGCAACATTACTCTGAAGGAAGGGGTGTGATGGCTGTGCGGGTGCCCCCACACACACTGCAGGAGGGAGGATAGAGGATGGCTTCTCCTGGTCTGCCCCAGAATTTGCCTGAAGACACCCCAACTGGGAGTCTTGGCACCAGCCAATCACTGCGAGAAGCCTTTGTGTAGATTAGGAAAAGACGCCCCCTCTTGGGGAAAAAACTAGAAAAATTAGTGAAACTCACTCAACACTGTGCAGCGCCCAGTGCCCATGAGGCTGGGTCAAGAAGAGTGGGGGTGGGCAGGCGGGAGAAGGTCAGAGGGCAGGAGGCAAACCCCAGGGACTTGGCTCTGAACCGCAATGTGACAGGATGGTGGCCCTGCCCCCCACACATCAGGGCCCCAGCTCCAGGTACATTTTCAGTTAAACCCGCTGCTGTCCGAACTCGGGCTGTCCAAACTTACTCTCTGAAGCCCAATAACAAAATGGAGTTGAATAAGGAGGAAACCTGTGTCTCAATATTTGGTGCAGACCTCCTGAATGGCTTTGCCAGTAGGGAATGAAGGCCACCGTGAATCTAGGGAGTGGACCAAGTGGACAGTGAAGCCAAAGGGGGCTCCCTGTGGGGAGGGCAGTTTCAGGTCTGTCTTATTGGGAAGAAGATCTGTCTCAGAGTAACTTCCTGCCCACCTTCTCCACCCAGTGACCCCCAAATGGCCCAGCCATCTCCCAGACTTCCCCAGATGGGAGGAAAACCCAGTAAGGAAGATTGATTTGGGATGCTTTTTTTCCCTTCTTTTTCTCTTACTCCTCCTGTCTCCTCTCCTGGGCCTGTGAAGTTTGCTCAATATGGGATGTCCTAATTATTTCTTTCCCTGATGAAGAAGGTGTTAATTGAGGCAGAACTATTTCTGCACTTGGCCTCGTCACCTAAGTGGAAATGTGAGAGGAAGGGATACAGTGAGGGCCCCTTGGAAAGATGGGCCCAGAGCAGAAAAACCAGGCTCCTGGATACTAGGTTTGGTCTGGGTGTTATTTTTTTCATTCCAGCCGAGAGGACAGGAGACTGGCTTGGGTCTGAGTGGGGCTGGGAGGGGGCAGACGTGGGTGGGGCAACTGGAGGGTAGGAAGCCTTGATTTAGGAGGATGACTGAAAAGCTCACAATTAAAAATATAAGGCGTGTGAGTAAGAGACAGATATATACAGACACCCTGGCAGCAGGTTAATTTTAAAATATATTTATAACCAAATTCCTCAGACTCTCGGGACGATTGCTTTTCTAGAAGCAGCCCTCAGAGTGTTTCATGTCGGTGGGGGGTGGGGGGGGAGTTGAGGGAGGATGGCAATCGAGAACACAACTGGGCAACTCTGCTAAAGATAGACAGGTTCTCGGTTGCAGTGCCGTTCTTACGAGGAGCTTGACTCCTGTGCGCCCGGCACAGGGTTTAGCTCTCAGAGACACGCAGGGATAAAGTGGAAGGCTTTCTGCTTTCCAAGAGCTTCCTGAATAGTTTGAGAGAAAACCCCTCATTTGCATACAGTTCTTAGCAGTGACGGCTAATGCAAGGTTTTATCCCTCGCCAAATATGAACATTCCAGATTTATTGGAGCCCTAAGGGAAAGAGGGCTCAGCTCGCAGGGGCCACTCCATGGCGGGTAGGAAGCCAGCCAGGCTCAGACACAGGGTGGAGACAGAGAAGGTTCCTGACAGAAGCGACCTTCCCAACAAACAGTAGTCTTCATTTATCATGGGAGCCTCTGGGCTTTTTTATCCTTATCCTGAGCCTTCTGTTTTAAAAGATTTTGCCTTTCAACCTGTGTTTTCTAAAGCATATTCCTGTACTATATCCAGTGTGAGTGGAGAAGGTGTTTCCAGCAACATAAACTAGTGGCCCCAGTGGTCACCACTTTCCAAGCAGCAGTGTCACTTCCGAAAGCAGTGGAGGGAGTCTACGTCTTATCATGACCCAGAGTTTCCATTTCACTGTAGCTTCCAATAAGCCACGCATGCCATCTTGGTTTATTTCTCTCTGTGTGCTGAGAGGAGCTAGGGGGTGGATACTGCATAGCTTGTAGCACATACATTGAAATGTGGGGAGCTTGAGTTTACACACTTGACTGTTTGTTTGGCAGACAATGTCACTCTTTGAAAACCTTCAAAAATGTCACTCACTAAATAAAGTCCTCTCCTACATGCTGCTCTGGTTCAGTGGGGAAGGTCAGGGATGCGTGTGTTGATGGAAGTCTCTCTCCTCGTCCCTCCCCATCAACACCTTTGAATTCAGACTGGACCTTTAGCACCCAGCCCAGCATCATTGGGAAGCTGTCTTATACTTCCCTGCAAATGGAGCGTCCATTGGCACAAGTGTCTTTCCTGGTGGCATTTTCACAATCTGTCTCCTGCTATTTGGGGAGAAAGCTTAGCTCCTATGCCTAAGGGTAAGAACTGTGTGTACTGGTCTCCCTCGCCCCCAGAACAGCTCCCTGAGCCCGGTACATCTCAAGAAAAAAAAAATCAGTCAGACTACAGGAAAATAACACAACAGATTAACAAATATGTCCTAATGGAAGTCTGGAGAACCCTGTACCCAACCACCTCACAATGCACACAGCAGCACATTTACCAAGTCAAGTGTATTGGGACCAAAAAGTGTATCTCAACAACAGATTTCTAAGGACAGAACAATATAAAACACATACTCTGATCACAGTGCAGTAAAGCTGGAAATCAGTAACAGAAAAAGATAACTCTTAAAGTGTTTGGAAATTAAGAGAAATTATCTATGGATGGAATTATTTGAGGTTTGTTTTAAAACTATTCTGGCTGCAAAGCAAAGTGTGGGGAGGGGATATAGATGGCATAAATTAGTCCTGAGTTAGTAAGTGTATCTATTTGACAAGTTTTTCTAAAAAGGTATATTTCTTAGTTATCCACAGGTCAAATAAGAATAGACATTGTCAAGTATTTCACTTGAACAATGATGAAAAAATGCATGACAAAATTTATGAGATGCAGCTAAAGCCATATTTAAAGGGCAGTGTAGTCTTAAAGTTTATTATCTCTAAAGCTTAGGAAAAGTAACAAAACTTAGAGAAGAAATGAATGAAGTTGGCAATGGTGAATCAACAAAGCCAAACATTGGGTTTGTTTAAAAAAAAAAAAAAGACAGATAAATTAATTAGTTTTGAAAAAATAGCCATTTTTGTTCCAACAGCATCGAATCCTCACTGGTGCTTCTGTCTTCCCTTCCCTGACATAGATGACATTCAGGGGGAGTCTCCAGCTCCATGTGGGACAGAGGAACCCGCCCGCACCTGCCCAAATGGGACCAAATGTCAGCCCTACTGGGAAGGGCCCAACAATGGAATCACTCAGTTCGACAACATCCTGTTTGCAGTGCTGACGGTTTTCCAGTGCATCACCATGGAAGGGTGGACTGACCTCCTCTACAATGTAAGTGATGCGGGTTCAGCAGGAGATGGGCCTGTGGGGCAGCCAGCTCCTGAGGCTGCAGCAGCAGGACGCTGAGCCAGAGAGGCAGCTCAGGAACAGCACAGCCCCAGGAGGCCCCCCGGGACGTGGGAATGGGAGTTGATCAGAGTGCTAAGGTGGAGGAAGGCCCCTCAGGGCATGGAGATCTAGAGGATACAGGGTTCCTGAATAACATTTGTGTAAGTTTTTCAAGATAATTGTAGGTTTTTGAAAATATAAAGATTGTATGACTCATAAACCAACATAGATAAGATGGAATAATGTCTTGGGCCTATGCAAGGGGGCTCTGACCTGGGGTCCTCACTGGCCCTCCTCCAACCACAGCCCTCATTATGGAGTGAGAAGGGCACAGGTCCACCAAGATATGGTACCTGCCCCCCACTTTCTCAACCATGCACTGGGTTATCCAGCACCCTAGAGTCTCCTGCCCAAGTCCCAATTACAGGGACTTGTCTGAGATTCTTCCTTGGTGTGTTCTCCAATTGGGCTGTCTCATGTGTTTGTGCATGAAGACCCCTGCACCCAGGCTGACAGACCCATGAGTGGGAGAAGGTGGCAGGCCATGGTCAAGAGCCGAGTCTAGCTCTCCCCACACCATGAACCAATGCAAATGTCCAGTGTTCAGATTCCATCCTGACCTCCCAAGTGCTTACAAAAGAATGTTTGTAAAGGAGAAGCATATTAGCATATTTTATTTAGTAGCTTTTAAATATTTACACAGAGTACTCTTGTCCTAGGTCTTAAAAAAATCTTAAGAACAAATCTGAAAATATGTAAATAGGCACTCCCTACCTGCCCCACTTCCACCCTGTTTCCCACTGCCTATCCTGGGGCTCTTCCGTACTCTTACTGCCAGTTAAGGTTCTAGCCAAGCAAGGTTCTGACCTACTAGGGAAGCAATACTAGGCTTCTTCCTTCCTGGCAGAGGAGCTGAACTTTCTTCCATGTCATGGTAAATGTTCCTTAAGGAATGTTCCCGTTTGGAAAAATGGAGGAGGGAGAATCTACTCTTTGATCAATGGCTCGTTTAGAGTGAGGTTGAGAGTGCAGCTTGGAAGTGAGCAGCAAAACTTGCTGCCATGGACAGTTGTTCATGACATGCACTGCACAAGTCCAAGTCTCTGAGTCTGTTCACATGGTAGACGACATAGCATTCTGTTGTTACTATGATAATTTATTGACAAACATAAAGGATGTGGGATAAGAACATGGTGTTCTAATTTGCATGAAGACCTCAACTCTTTAGAATCTCCAGGAACAGCAGCACATCTGGGAGACATGCAGGCTCTCTTCTGGGCCTCACCTGCACACAGGATAGGCAGAAGGTTACATCCAATGGACCAAAGCTGCCCCATAAAAATGCCCCAGCATTTCTAGGATGTTTCTTTACAAAGCTAAAGTGAGGAGATGAGTGGAAGCTTCAGGAGAAAATATACTCTCCTGGGGCTAAAACAGAGGTGGGAGGCAAGAAGAATGGGAGCTCTGGCAGAGAGAGGGGGTGGGGGTCAAGAACTGAGGAAAGTGTGAATTTGAAAATGGGTTATGTCACCATGTTGGGGGTTCAGAGGAAGATACTGGGACTGTTCTTGGTGGTGGGAGAGGAAGTATGAGCAGAATCATGTAGAACCATTATCTGAGAGTATGTTTGTGCTGGAAGTTTAGAGCTGAGCTGTCTTGGGGTAAGCAAGCCTAGAAAAGTAGTTGAGAGCACAGTCAGGACCCAGGCTATCCAGGTTCCCACTCCATTCCACCACTCCCTTGCTGGGCAACACTGGGCAAGTCACTTGGCCTCTATGCCTCCATGTCTATGTATGCAAAAGGAAGAGAAGCACAGACCTGCCTCACAAAGCATGAGAACTGACAGTGTTTAGAACAGTGCCTGGTCCCCTGTTTAGGTCAAATCCTCCACCCCGACAGGTGCTCCTTTTAGAAACACATCAGAATTTTTTTTTGAATTTTTTTTCTGAGTTTTTTTTCCATAAAAACTCCAGCAACACCTGAGGAAATGGTTTGTCCCATGATACTCCCCACCCTCACCCCACTGGTAACTACCACTAACTTGGAGCAGCCTTCTAGCATTTTCCATGTACTTCTGACCCACTGTCATCCTTTGGGTAGAAACCCAAGCAGTGCTTGGGCCTGATGTGAGCCCAGAGATGTGGTTCTCAATGTGGGGAAATCCTGCTGCCCCAGGGCCACTTGGCAATGTCTGGAGACATTTTTAGTGAGGAGACAGTGGGGGCCTGGGGATGCTGCTCAACACCCTGCATTGCCCAAGATGTCCCCCAGCCCCCCAAATGGAGAAGACTCTGGGGGCAGATCCTTTCTGCCTCTTCCAGCTTCTGGAGGTTACTGATAATCCTTGGTTTGTAGAGTCTCTGCCCTCCACCAAACCCTGTCTCCATACTGCCACCTTGTTCATGTTGGATTAAGGGTTCACCCTACTCCACCTCATCTGCAACAAACCAATTTCCAATAAGGTCACATTCTGAGGTCCTGGAGTTTAGAATATATCTTCAACATATCTTTTTTAAATCTGTCTTTCATAACACCTCCAAGATAAACTACCTACACCTGAATCCTTGTCTGGGAATCTCCCAAATTAATCCCTCCCCTCCTCTCCCCACTGAACCAACAAAACCAGTAAAGGCAGGACCAAGGTGAGTCTCTGAGTTAATGGTGAGGACAACTTCTCTGGATTCATTTGTTTCCTCCCTTGCGTTCTGCCATCTGCCAACCCTGCCCGGGCCTGTTCGAGCATGCCCCTCGTTCTCTTTCTGTCACAGGCAGGCACTGTGTCTAAAATCTTTGGTTTCTATCCCTATGCTAGAGCCTAGGCCTTTGAGTGTGGCCTCGCTGGAAGCTGTCATGGGTTCATGGGAGGGAGCCAGATGCACCTGCTCCAAACATCTTAGACTCCGTGGGCACAGATGCCACCTACCTGGGTAGACAGTGTTCCACAAATCCAAGTCCTTGCCCAACATCACTGAAATCCATTCCTTTAATCTATAATTATTTATTCAGTGCATATTACGCACCAGGAAATGATCAGGATGATTGGGACACCTAAATGAAGAAGACAGACAAAAATCTCCACCCTGGTAGTGGAGACTGACGTAAACAATAAACATGGTAAACAATAAGCTACTTATAAAGTAGGAGATAGAGTGTAAGCAGATGTGTAATAAGGAACAGGGTGACTTGCCCTAGGGAGCCCAAGAAGACAAGTGATGGAAGCCAGGGTCTAAGGTAGGTCAGGAAATCAGGGCAGGGTCCTCGGAGGAGGTGGCATCCACAGAGAAGACAGTGTTTTGGGAAAGCGCATTCTTGGCAGCCTCGCCTATATCGTGTGCTCATGCCCCTTCAAGCTTTTCTCATTTTCAGTTAGTTTCCTTTCTTTCTCCCTTTGTCTTCATGCTTAAAGTACCTTTTGGAAAAAGCCTAACTTCAGCTAGTCAGCAATGCTGTTGAAAGTTTATATCAGGATGTGCACCCCAGCATTATATTTATAAAAATAGAATAAGCAACTGGTTAAATGCCGTATGGTCCCTCCATATGATGGAATATCATGTCATCATTCAAAATCATCTGCTGGAAGAGTATTTAAGGATGTGGGGGATGTAATGATGAGGGGAATGGGGAGATTGATTTTAAAAAAGGATCAAGGTGAGATAAACCTATGTCTCAGGCAGTTTGGGCTGCCATTACCAATCTGTTAGGCTGAGATTTGCAGAATCACAGAAGTGTGTTTTCTCATAGTCCCAAAGATGGAAGTCTGAGATCAGGGTGTCAGAATGGCCACCTTCTTGCTATATCTTCACATGGTAGAGAGATGAGGGGACCACTCTGGCATCTCTCCCTTTAAGGATACTAATCCCATCAGGAGGGCCCCACTTACATGACCCAATTACCTCTCAAAGGCCCCATCTCCAAACACCATCACATTGGGGCACTGGGTCTCCAACATTTAAATTTGTGGGGTACACAGTTCAGACCATAGCACCTTATCTCAAGTATGTAAATTTTAAAATATAAGTACAAAAAAATAGATTGGAAGATTCATGCCAAAATTGCCTCTAGGTAGTAGGATTCAGATATCTTTATTTTCTTGCTACCTCTCCATATTGTCAAAGTTTTCTACAATGAGCACTATTTACTTTTATCATCAGGGAAAATATTTAAACTTGTTTTACTAAACATTTAGGAGGGAAAAAAGGAAACCAGGAGAAAGGACAGAAAGGCAGCAAAATAATTACTTTCTGGTGTCCACTGTGTGGGGTACTCTTATCTCACATAATCTATCCAGAGAGTCTACACCAAAATAAATGATTGGTTGATTGACATAGCAATGTTATTTTGTTATTAAATGAACGAATTGAATGAAGAAGAGACAAATTTGCTTATAGAAGAATTCCAGTTACTATTCTAGATACTCCCTCTCCCTCCAGGATAGAGCTTAACCTCCCCCACTTTGAGGGTGGGCTGGATTTAATGGCTTACTCCCAAAGGATGAAGCAGGAAAGGGGAAATGTTTTACAGTGGAGAAACCTAGCACACAGCACACTAGCCAAGTGACTGAAGGTTGACATCCCCAGAGGACATGTACCCCAGAGGACATGACCCTTGGTTTGATATGGTGAGGAAGGAGCCCCACCTCTTGGTTTTCTTCTCCAAGGCACATAACCCCAGTTTAATCATGAGCAAAACCTCAGACAAACCCAGATTGGAGCGCATTCTGCAGGATACCTAGCCAGTCCTTCTCAAGCCTGTCAAGGTCATGATGAGGCAAGAAACTGTCGCAGACAAGATGAGCCTGAGATATGATGATGAAATGCAATGTATGGTCCTGGAACAGAGCAAGAACATTAATAGGAAAACTGATGGCATCATTTAAAAAGTTTGCTTTTTACTGTACCCCATTTTACAAATCAGTCTCAGAGTTGCGAGAACTTCCCAAGGATGCCCAGCCAAGGAGTGGTGGTACCAAACTCTGTGAGAGAAAGGGGAGGGGAGGGGAGGAGAGAGGGAAGGAGGAGAGGGAGAGGGAGAAGGATGAGAAAAAGAGGGAAAGAGAGAAGAAAGGGAAGGAGGAAGGAGCAGTTTAATTTTTAAAGGAGTAATTTCCTAAAATGCTCACTGAAATCTGGGGCAAAATAGAGTAAAGATTGAGAGCAGGAATCTGACATTTTTTTTTTCGGTTTTATTGAAATATAATTGACATAAAACACTACATATGTTTAGGGTGTAGAGCACAGTGATTTGACATACATTATTGCAAAGTGATGACCACAGTAAGTTTAGTTAACATCCATCATCTCACTTAGTTGCCAAAAAAAATATTTTGGGTGTTTTCAGGGGATGAGAATTTTCAGAACGTACTCTCTTAGCAACTTTCTGATATTCTATACAACAGTATCAGCTGTAGTCATCATGTTTTATATTTCATCCCCAGTACTTATATTAAAATTGGAAATTTGTACCTTATGACCACCTTCACCCAATTTCCCCACCCCCACCTCTGGTAACTGCAAATCTGGTCTGTTTTTAGTTTTTGGTTTATTTTGATATATAAATGAGATTGTGCAGATTAGTCTTTCCTGTCTGACTTATTTCACTTAGCATAATGCCCTCAAGGTCTACCCATCTTGTTGCAACTGACAGGGTTTCCTTTTTAAGGCAAATATTGTGCTATTGTGTATGTATGCCACATTTTCTTTATTCATCCATTGATGGACAATGAGATTGCTTCCATGTCTTGGCTGTTGTAATACTGCAGTGAATATGGGGCTGCAGATCTCTTCAACAAAGCAATTTAGTTTCATTTAGATACAGTCATACTTTGCATAATGATGAGAATGTATTCTAAGAAATGTGTCCTTAGGCAATTTTTTGTCATTGGGTAAAGATCATAGAGTGTCGCTGCATAATGCAGATGGTACAGCCCATTACTCACCGAGGCTGGGTGGCTTGCCTGTCAGGACCACCGTCACATATGTAGTCCATCATTGGTAAACATCAATATGAAAACATCAGTATACAGTATATTGAAATTCTGTGCCCAAATTGAGGTCTAACTCATGCCTAACTGCTAGATGATCAACCTTAGTTGGCACAAAACATCTCTGCCCTTGGCCTGGAGCCTCTCAGGCACCCACATGACTTTGTGCCCACTGGTCAAGACTCTTCCTTCCTACCCCTTCCTTGGGCCCAAGCTGGAAGGCCTTTTGGAATCATGTATTATCATTCCTTTCCCTTATGCCTCCCTGTTCTGGGTACTTCTCTGTGTACCAACCTATGATTCCATGTCAGTGGCCCTCTAAGTAACCCATTTTACAAATGAGGAAGCAGGTCCAGAACTAAGCTCAAGGAGTTAGGGTTGAAATCCAGCTCTGACTCACTGCTGGTTCCCTCAGAACCTGCCACTTACCACCTCCCACAGCAAACAGGACTGAGAACTAGTTCTCTGAACTCAAGGGGGTAGGATGGAGGAGCTCAAAGAGGGGTGCACTGGGGCCATTTGTTGGAGACAAAAGCTGGTGGCTCTGCATGTTGCTGGAGCAACAGGTGGCCTCATTTCACAGGGACCCCCTCACCATATGTGCCCTGCTTGGCTCAGAAGAGTAAGAAATTACCTCCACCCCACACATGGGACGTCCCTAACACAATCCTCACCAGCTGGGCTAAAGCAGCCTAGGGCTGCCATGTGGATGATGGACTCTGCCCTCTTTTGGCTCCTATTAGGAAGGGAAGATGGAGAGAATTGGAGCGCATGGCCCGGAGCACTTGTGAGCAGCAGGGTTCCTGGTGGAACAAGGGCAGCTTGAATATTGGCTTTCATTAGCTGAGAGATTACTGTGAGGCATACATCTTCTTTGCATCATCAATTGATCCATGGAACAACCTTGTACAGTTTAGCTCCATCTTCCAGATGAGTGAACCAAGGACCATAGAGATAGAGACACCTGCCAAAATGTACCCTAGTCAAGGATGGCAAAGTCAGGCTTAGAATCCCGCACTGGGAATTAATCATTCTACTCCCTCCATCTCTCCCTAAGTCTCCTCTTCTTTTTTCCCTCTTTTTCTCTCTTGTTAATCTTCCCCTCTCCTCTGCCTTCTTTTCTTCCTCTTTCTCTTCCCACTTCACCTCCCCTCCACCTCTCTCCCTAGTTAATGTCAACTAGGAATATGGCAAAACTTTTTAATTTATGATTGTAGGTACATGTCCTTGAGCAAATGGTCACTAATGTTTGGAACTGTGCTTTGGCTGAGCCCTTTTTCATTTGTAAATGTTCATGTTGATCAACATCAAAGCAGTTGGTTTTGGAGAACTTTAAATCACACATTTATCCAACAAGCATTCATTGAATACCTGCTGTATGCAGGTACTCTTCTAGGCACCAAGGATAAGGGAAGAAACAAAAATCCCTGTTTGGGGGGAATTTGACATTTTAAGAGGGAAGCAGGTGATCTACAGGATAATTAAGAGACATTTGTTTACATTTATATATGTGAAGGACAGATAGTATCTTAAACATTTTAGGGTTTGTGGACCATGAAGTCTTAGTTGCATCTTCTGAATCTGATGTCATGACACAGAAGCAGCAGCAGAGAAAACACATAAATGAATGGGCGTGGCTGTGTGCCAATAAAACCATAATTCACACAAAAAGGTGGCTAGCCCATTGTGTGTAGTTTGCTGACCCCTAGTTTAAAAGTTGATAAGAGGGCTTCCCCGGTGGCGCAGCGGTTGAGCGCTGGGCTGCGAAGCTGCCTGCAGCCTCTGCAGTGTCATTTCGATCCCTGGACGCCGGTGAGGGGCCCACATGGTGCGCAGACCTCTCCTGTCTCGCCCGCTGCTCCCCTCAGCAGTGTACTTCGTCAATCTGTCTGCTCTGCTCCCAACTCTGGCTCTGGTGAATTCTCTCACCCTCCCACGCTTCTGACTGTACCCAGTGCTTGTATAAACAAATAAATAAATCTTTTTTTAAAAAAAAAAAGTTGATGAGAGCTCAGGAGAAAATTGAAGTAGTAAAGTAAGTGATTGTGGATCATTAAGGTGAGAGATGGCAGTCCTAATAAGATCTGAGGGAGGTGAGAGGAAGTTACACAGGTATTTCAAGGAAGGGAGCCCAGGGGAACTGAACAACCAGTTGCAAAGGCCGTGAGGCAGGCGTGTTCCCAGTGTTTGCGAGGAGCACTGAGGCAGCCCATTTGGCTGAAGAGGAATAGTGAGTAAGGGGAGGTGACAGGAATAAGATCAGGGAAGTGACAGGAAACCTCCTAGGCAGAGAGGCCATATGATTTATCATCCAAACCAGGACAATTTTGAAAGCAAATAGGGGAAGGAGGCCACAAAAAATAATGAACAGGCTTTGCATGACCTATGCGAGGTGTACACCAGGACATAAACCTCCGTCATAGCCACTCTGGGGGTTTTGCCTATTTCACAGTCAAATCCACCCCATATTTATCCCATGTGCTGGGGAAGTAGGTATTTTCCTGAGCTGAGTATTTTTTTTTACATCCTTTATACTTTTTTTGAATGAACCATGCTCAAAAAATTAGAGAAAAATCAACCACAAAACAGAAGGCACTTAAGGATTTTACTGGGACTCAGCCATTAATTTGTTTGATGAGTATTTATCGAGCACTTGCTAAGCGGCAGGCGCCACGCTGCACACTAGGTACCGGCAGTGCTGGGATGAATCAGTATTTTCCCTTCATTTGAGGCTGCTAGAGACCAATCATTATAAACATAAAATACTACATAAGTGCAGCAAAGGGGTAAAGTAGGGGGGGAAAGTCAGTCAGTTGCAAGGCAGAATGACAGGTCTAGCCCCAGCGGTCCCAGTTGTAAAGGCCCACCCTGTGTGAGCTGGGCCAGTTCATCATCTCTCTCGACCTGTTTCCCCATCCACTGGGAGTGGAGATTATAGGAATTGAGGGGTGTTTCATTGAATCAGAGGACTCTACTAAAGCCACAGGAGTTGTCCCATCTGCTTCTCCATTCTTAGGAAAACAGCCTGAGCATTTGAACCTGGAATAATTTATATTTCCTTATATTACTAGTAATATTATTTAAACTATCCAGGACCTCGGGATTATGTTCATTCACCCAGGTAACCAGAGCTTAGTAAGCTCCTACCGTGTGCCAAGTTCTGAGCCCTGAAGAACTGACATTTTAGGGAACAAAGACAATCTGCAAACAAGTAAATGTGCAAATTGACAAGATAATTAAGAGAGCAAAATCTGCTGGGAAGAAAGTGTGTCTGGCTGTGCCGTAGTGTGGGACAGGTCCTTTTGATCAACAGGTCTATAAGTCTTCTCTAAGAGGGGATAGAGTAGTGCTAAAGCTGAGTAATGAGGAGGAATCAACCAAGCTAAGACCAGAGGGAAATTAGACTCCAGGAAGAGGCTTAGCGAATGGAATTAACTAGCTCATTGCCATTTTGAACTTTACCTTTAAGGGACAGCAATTTCTCCATCAGGGATAGATTTCTCTCACCCCACTTGTCTCTTGAGATCTGTATAAAGGTCAGTGAGAAAGTGACATTTGAGAAGAAGTTGAAGGAGATGAAGGAACAAACTAAGGAGATGCCAGGATGTATTCAGGAAAGCTAGGTTAAGCAGTAACAAACATCCCCCAAACTTTCTAAGATTTTAACAAAAAAGGTCTTTTCTTGTTCATGCTAAATGTCCAGTGCAGGTTGGCAATGGGGGAGAAAGGGCTCTGCTTCACATAGTCCCTTTTGACCTAACTCATAGAGCAGCCACCACCTGGGCATTGCCACTTGCTGTCCCCGAAGAAAAGAGAGCCCTGGAGGCTTCACATGGCAGCTCAATGCTCTGGTCCCAATGTGACACAGGTATTTCCACTCATTCCTCATTGACCAACACTTACACGTGGCCTGCAGCCAATCACAGGAGGGTTGGAAAGGGTCATCCCATCTTACACCACAAATGTTTAGTGACAGCACTAGTGAGAAATAGCATACCAGGCAGTGGAACTCTTTGAACCTTTGGAAGAAAGGCAGGGTGCTCTTGAGCACACAGCCCACCCTGTATTATTAACAAGCAAATTTCCCTCCCTCATCCACCTCCTCAAACCCAGACTTGTGTGCAACCTCCTTAACCTGAACTATCAGAGAAGATGAGAACCTAGGAGAGAAAGTTTGGACCCCCCACATTTTTTGCTATCATAAACTAGCCACACAAACACCAGTTTTCCTGTTTGGAAAATATATTTCCCATTTTCCTCCCAAGAAAAATGGAGAGCTTACCATTTGGGGAGAGCCCAACTCCCAATCAAAAAACCACCTAAATCTCTGCCAACTTCTCTGTGAGCCTTTAGATTCAGAGCATGTAATTGAATGATCTCAGCTAGATTTGAAAGAGAACAAATGTCTCTAAAATAAGATAGCAGAATCTCAGTCCCCAGGAAGGGAAAAGCAAAAAGGAGGTGGGAGCAAGAGTTGGAGCTAAGGACAAAGGCATATGGATCTTGGACCCACCTCCCACTTAGTCATTCAAAAAACATTTATTGAGAACTGTATAAATACCTGGCATATGCTAGGAAATATAGGAGGGACCCCAAAACACAGTGTCCCTGCCCCCTGTGAAACGGAAATTCCAGCTCCGGAGATGGACAGAAGCAGGAGAAATAAGTAAAAGTTAGAAGAGAAGAGCGAGGGGAAAAAAACAGAGCAGTAAATTGGATTAGAAATGAAGGGGGCAGCTGTAAAGGGCCATCAGGAAAGACATTTGAGCAAAGACCTGATGGAGGTGAGGGAAAAGCCAGCTAGGAATCTGAGGGAAGCATTCTAAACAGGGGGAACAGCACATGAAAAGACCCTAAGGTTTGGGGTATTTGAGGCTCTATAAGGTGACCATGAAGCTGGAGTAGAGTGATTGTGGATGAGAGGTGGAGGTGAGAGGTGGTGATGAATTTGGCAGGGAATACCTTTGCCATGTTAGTAGTTCAGGAACTACTAAACTTTTAGTAGTTCTGTGTTCATTTTCTGTGACTGCCATGACAAAATACTGTAGCTAGGTGACTTTAAACAACAGAAATATCTAATCTCCCAGTTGTGATGGCCAGAAATCCATAATCAAGGTTATTGGCTGCTGGGTGGTGCTTTCTCTAGACTCTGGGTAGAATCCTTCCTGCCTCTTCCTTTCTGGTGCTGGCTGTCCACTCTGTCATCCCATGGCTTACAGCTGTGTCCTCCCAATCTCTGCCCCTGTTGTCCCATGGCCATCCTTTCCTGGTATATCCCTGTCTTTGCCTGGCGTTTTCACTTTCTTAGAGGGCCACCGGTCATACTGGATTGGGGCCCACCTTCATGACTTCATCGTAATTTGATGACTGCTGCAAAGACCCACATTCACAGGTACCAAGAGTAGGACCTCAAAATCTTTTGGGGCATGTAGGGTTAGAGTAGAAATTTCTCCTTACCTGCTCAGACTAGTCAAACAATCAAATTAACATCAGACATATTGGTAGGAGAAAAGAATAAGTTTAATTGCATACATATGGGGACTCTACATTGATGTAAATTCTGAAGTAAATGGGACCAAAGGAGGGTATTTATCCTGAGCTAAAGAATGGGGTGGAGCCTGGGACTACAAGGAGAGAGGAAGGTGGCTTCATCCAATAAAAACCTGATGCTCTGTAACTCACTACTTGCCCTGCCACTTAGATGGGTTTCTCTAACAGAAATGTTGTTTCTGGAGATAACCACGAATCTGGATAATAGTTCCAGTCTTTATTCTTTTAGCTAGTTAAGGGAGTGGTGCTACTTTTCTTAAGCCCTGTAGGACCTCAACTGCTCTCAGCTTTAAATAATCTACATGTCAGCATGACAGTCCAGGGAACATCTTGGGGAGGCCTATCCTTCAAGGAGACACAATGCAATCCACAGCAGGACTTTGGGCATGGAATTTTACCTGCCCTGCCTCAGTCTCCTCACCTGGGAGAATGGGAAGGATAACATACTGCCTTTTGGAATTCATGGGAGAATTAATTGAGCTCAAGAAGGCCAAGTATGTGGAACCATGGGTGTCTGCTATGCTGGGCAGCATGCCATGGGACCGGGGGCTCCCGTGCCTGTTAGGGAGCTGGAACATGGACAGTCTAAAGTGGAGGGCTGCTGTGTCACATCCTCAAGGGACCTCAACTCCTCCCTCCCCATCAGTCCTGTCTCCTTTAGCCCCCCCTCTCCCCCCACTGCTCTGTTACTCTCCAAAGTCTACTTCCCGAAACAGCCCTGACTTTTCCTTCTGTTGGCCAGAGCAGGTTTTCTTTCTCTGGGCTATATTTAGCCCTAAGAAATGGGAACGAGAGGCCTCAGCCACTGCTATGTCAGGCGAGAAGTACAAAGACGCTCCTGCCTTCTGTCCAGTCCTGTTCTGCTGACTCCATGTTTTCTTCCAGAACCTTCCAGAAGCAAAACATGGGGAACATTTGGGGCTTACTAGAACAAGAACATGGACTATCTGCCGACACATGTCTGCTGTCCCCAGAATTATATCCATGATGGAAGTTGGCTATTCTGTTTATTTCATTTTCAATTTTTCATTGTGGCAAAATACACAGAACATAAAATATACCATCTTGACCATTTTTAGGTGTACAGTTCATTGGCATTAAGTACATTCACATTGTTGTGCAACTAACACCACCATATGGCCATCTCTGGAACTCTTTCTGTCTTGCAAAGCTAAAACACTGTCCCTGTCTAACACTGATATTCCTGATCCTCCCCCAGTCCCTGGTGCCCACCATCCTATTTTCTTTCACTGTGAATTTGACTTCTCTGGGGAAAGAAAGTGGAATCATATACAGTATTTGTCTTTTGGCAACTTGTTTCACTACATAATATCTTTGAAATTCATCCATGTTATAAGATGTGTATGAATTTCCTTCCTTTTTAAGGTAAAGTCAACTTTAAAAGAAAAAATCTTAATTAAAGTAAAGTGGACTTACAGAAAATCCCACAGATCAAAGTGAGAAGGAGCTTGATGAATTTTCACAAATTGAACATGCCCATGTAACCAACACCCAGATGAGGATATAGAAATGTCTCAGATCCAGAAGCTACCAGTGCCCTCTCCCTAATCACTGCCCCACCAAGGGTGCCCTGTCAGCACCCCAAGCATGGTTGCCTATTTTGGTTCTTTTTGTATTTTGCATAAGTGAGCTCTTACATAGGTGCTCTTTTCTGTTTGCCTTCCTTTGCTCTACATTAACTTTTTAAGGTTTCATGTGACAGGCGGCAATACTTCTTTGCACAGTATATATTTATTCATCCTCTTTCCCATCAGGTAGGATTTGGGTTGTTTCTAGTTTGGTGTATCATGAAGATCACTCCTGTGAATATTCTTGCACATGCCTTTGCCATACATAGGTTCACATTTCTGTTGGGTAACAACTCAGCAGTGGAATTTCTAGATCATAATACATGATTAACCTTAGCAGAAATTCTCAAGCCATTTTCCAACCAAATATTATGGGTTGAATTGTGTGTTCCCACCACCACCAAAATTTATATATTAACATCCTAACCTCCAGAATCCCAGACTGTGATCTTATTTGGGAAATGAAGACATTGCAGAAGTAATTAACCAAGATGAGGTCATGAGGGTGGGCCCTAATCCAGTATGATTGGTGTCCTTACAAAAAGGGGAAATTGGGCCACAGAGACAGACATAGACACACAGGGATAAAGTTGTGTGAAGGTGAAGGCAGAGGTCAGGGTGATTATCTAGAAGCCTAGACACTCCAAAGATTGTCAGCAAACCCTCCAAAGGAGGAGGAGAAGCATGGAACAGATTCTTCATCAGAGCTCCCAGAAGGCACCAACTGTGCTTGATACCCTGATCTTGGACTTCTGGTATTCAGAACTGTGAGGCTAGATATTTCTGTTGTTTTGAGCCACCCAGTTTGTAGTTATTTGTTACAGCAACCATTTCCCCCGTCCATTTCCTTGCAGCCTCACCAACACCTAGTAGTGTCAGACCTTATCATTTTAGCATTTGCATAACAGTAACAGCATTGTTTATATTTTTAAAGGTGAGCTTTTAAAGCCACACCTGGAGACCCAGCATTCTCTAGATGCCACAGAACTGATGAACTATTGGAAGATTTCTCTCCTCCCCTCAAACCCAGTGCTCTGGCTTCTAAAGTTGAGGTTTCTCCCGACAGACGTTAAGGTCAAGGGCTCTGGTTCCTATCCCATATCTATCACTGTATAGATCTATGACTTCAGGTTGACTGTTTTGTCTTTCTGTCTTTCTGATCCTCAATTTCCTCAGCTGTAAGTTAGACATGATGATAATATAGGACTATCATGAGAACTAAACAAGCTAATAGGTGATGTGTTTAGAGGAAACCTTGGCACACAGAAAATATCCTGTAAGTTCTTTGGTCTCTCTCTCTCTCATCCTCCCATTGATAGTCTCCCCTCCCTTTACTTCCTTCTTGCCAGTGTTCTGTTTTCTATATCAGACAAGAATGTCGTATTTATGGACTTCATCCCCTTTTAAAATATAGCTGTGTGTTTCTGGGAATTTTTCATGGTTGACATTGGGGTTGCTGAGAATAAGGGAAGGAGACAATTGAAGAAAAGGTACACTGCCCTGCAATCTGGCTTGATGGTTTAACTTGCTTGTCAGACCTTGCAATCATATGCCTTCTCTAAGGGAGTGTGTGACTGTGTCTGGGAAAAAGGAGGGAACCAGGGGCTCATAGCTACATTTGGATGGGCTTTTGCTTGTCCTTCTCTTCCTGGAATCTGGTCTGCGAAGTCCCCCCAGGTTTCATGCTGATTTCTAGGTTGTCTAAGAACTACATGGTGGGCCTCCCCGGTGGCGCAGCTTTTGAGTGCTGAGTTGCGAAGCTGCCCACAGCCTCTGCAGTGCCTGTTCGATCCCCGGCCACCGGGTGAGGGTCCCACATGGCACGCAGACCTCTCCTGCCGCCCGCTGCTCCCCTCAGCAGTATACTTTGTCACTCTGCCTGTTCTGCTTTCGCTCTGGCTCTGGTGAATTCTCTCACCCTGCCGCGCTTCTGACTATACCCAGTGCTTGTGTAAATAAATAAATCTTTAAAAAAAAAAAAAAAAAACTATATGGTAAGGAGAAGACTTTGTCCTATTAATGGTATCTCTGGAGTTTCACTCACTGGCAATCCTGTGTCTTCCATTTTCCTCTCCAGGCTTCCAGAGCTCCCCTTCCCCATATGAGTTCCTCTCTACACTCACCTTATTTCCTGCTTCACTTCCCACAGAGCAACGATGCCTCAGGGAACACTTGGAACTGGTTGTACTTCATCCCTCTCATCATCATTGGCTCCTTTTTTATGCTGAACCTTGTACTGGGTGTACTGTCAGGGTAAGTCTCTGCTGCTCTCTCTATCACACTACCTGTCACATATTCTTCCCAGGGAAAGGCAATAAAACTTTATTTTCATTCTCCAGGCAGAGCACAGTCCTCTTCCTTTGTTTGAGTTAGCCACCATTATTTGAAGGCTTTGATTCATAGGTGCCACTGTTAAGGGCACCCAGGGAAGGGACTCATCGGGACTAAAATCTAGTCTAACCTCAATTCACCAGCCTGTGCCCATGGCATTATGCTATCTATTCCCTAAGGGAAAGGAAACATCTTTCTGATACACACCTCTCATTCAGAAGGTTTTCCCAAATTTTCTAGATTCACAACTCACCTATAGAGCCTTAATTTCTATAATTTACATTTTTTAAAAAGTTAGGTTTCCACACTCTCCTATTTTCCAAATATAAAATCATTGCATACAGTCTGACATATATTTTCATGACACACATTGCCCCCTACTCCCAAGATTTTTTGTTGTTGTTTAATCATAAACAGGTTTTCATTTTTCTCAATATAAGAAGTCTTGGACATGGTATGGTGGTTCCGTGGTACCATAAGGAACCCCAGATGCTTCTAGTTTTTCATTCTGGCACTCTTATCAGATGCTTTCAATCTCATTGACACCTCGTGGCCTCAAGATGACTGTCATGTGCTCACAAGATGGCCATCCTATGTTCCAGACAGGAAAAGAAAGAAGAGAAACAGGAAGAGATGGGACCTAATCAGCAAATGAAGGCTTCTGCAGAAATTTTTACTTATGTCTCTTTGGTTAGGAAGACTGAAAACAATTTTTAGCCATGAATACAGAGAATGAGAGTAGAGTAAAAGTGGAGTATATAGCCAACAGTGGTTGGCATGGCATAGTTTTTTGGCTTTACTTTTTTTCTACCAGGGTATATTTGTTGGAAAATGTGGGAAGCTGGCAGAGATACCTATCACTCCTATAATGTTCAGTCTTCTCCCAGAAGATCTGAATTCTCTTGTTGAAATCCACTGCCCTTCTGAAGCCCCCAAACACACATATACATACACACAGAGACTCCCTAAAATTTCTGAAACCACCAGATCCAGCTTTTTTGTGTTTCTGCAGGGAGTTTGCCAAAGAAAGGGAGCGGGTGGAGAATCGGCGGGCTTTTCTAAAGCTGAGGAGGCAGCAGCAGATTGAAAGAGAACTCAATGGGTACATGGAGTGGATCTCAAAAGCAGGTGAGACTCTTTTATTATGGGGCCCAGTAATAGAAATCCCAGGCCACAGCCTATATACAGTTTGGAGATAGGTAAAGGGAGGGCCATTATGAGAGGAGGAAGAGGATCTGGCTGGTCATCCCAATCTTTGGCAGCAGGAATCCAGAGTATGATGAATTCATTGGGATAAAGCCAAAAGACATGACATAATGGTAAAGAGCTCTAAAACTATATGTTAGGTTATACCCCAGTCTTCCACCTCCTAGCAGTGCATCTCACCTCTGTGCCTCAGTTTCCTTGACTGTTACATACCTACATACACACCTCATCATTTGAGTATTCACCTAATAGTTTCTATACTGTATTCTATACTGTAATCCAGATTTAGGAAGAATGGTGCCTAACAGACAGGCATATGTTTATTTGTTCACTTATTCAGGAAACACCTGCTTTGTGCCAAGCACCATTCTAGGCACTGAAGATATGCGAATGAACAGATCAGGTCAAATCCCTGCCCACATGGATTCCTGTATTCTAGTGAAGAGACAGAAATAAACAAACATATAATGCTAAGAAACATAAAGCAGAGTTAGGAGCAGAAAACAATTGGAGATGGGGTAATCAGAGGGAGTCTCTCTGAGGAGGTGACATCTGAGCGAGACCTGAATGGAATGAAAAAGGAAGTCTGTGGTTGTCTACTAGGAGTGCATTCCAGGCAGCAGGGAAGTCAAATGCAAAGGCCTTATTGTAGGAGCAGAGTAATAATAGCAAGGAAGTCAGTGTGGCTGGAGCAGAGTGAGTGAGGAGAGCATGGGAGGGAAAGAGGACAGCGGGGTGATGGGTTCAGATCAGGCAAGGCCATATAGGCTACAGTAAGGATGTTGGTTTTTCCTTTGAGGGAGGTGGGAATGATGTTGGCCATTACTACTATTGCTGAAGTGGGGCTAGGAGTCAGAAACTCATTGAGCAATGCACTTCTGACTGATTGAGTGTCCCCATCAGCAAAGGGAGAGTGGAGGTAGCTGAGAGCTTCTCCTTTCTGGTTCAAGGGAACCCATCCAGAAGAATCTTTCAGATGCCATTGCTTAACTCTGTCCTCTTCATCCACAGAGGAGGTGATCCTTGCCGAGGATGAAACTGATGGGGATCAGAGGCATCCCTTTGATGGTAACTGCTCCAAACCTGGCTAGAGAAGGTGGGAGGGGAGTGTCCCAAAAGAAATCAGTTCAGTCATTGCTGGGGGAACAGGGTGCACAGTTTCTAAGGGATCTCAGGGGACGGATATTCAGGGCCCAGGTATGGCTAAGAACAAACGAAAGACCAGGTCAGGCCCAGGAAGATATAAAGGGTTGCAGGAATCTGCCTCCTCAAGGAATTTCAGGACCTCTGCAACTTCAGGACTTACGTCTTCTGGTCTACCCTTTCTGTGTTCACCATGTGCCCCTCTTCTGCCTATGCTTACATTTTTCTCTCCTGCAAAATGGGCATGATAGTAACACTTATCTCTTTGGATTATTTATGAGTAAGATATTAATTACTGCACACAGAATGCCTAGAACTGTGTCCAGCACAGGTCAGTACTGTTCACTGAATTAAAAAATAAATTATTTAACACCACCAAGAATTCAGCTGTCTGTAAGGGAGAGTTGTCTCACATGTTTGAAATTCGGCTAAACAGAGCAAAGGCTTTTGATTGAAAATACCATGAATGAGAAGAAAGAAAAAGAACTGGGACTCTATCCCATAAGGGGATAAAGTGAATTTTAGTATTTTGGAGAGAAGAGATTTGCCATGGGGGTATGTAAATCACTTTATTTGAAGTTTCTGAACTCATTGTCCCCAAGCAAGCTCTTGGTGTGTAGAAGCTAAGTATTAGGAGAGGGCATGCATGGCCCCAGACTGCTAAGACTTATGCTGGAGGTCAAGGGATGGATTGTTTTCCGAGGAGTCACTATAAATCCAGTCCCAGTGCTTCCAGAGGGGAAATAGTGAGCACACACTTTGAGTCAGACAGAACAGAACTTGAAAATTAAATTCATTATAACAAAACCAAAATGACCCAGTTTATCTGTGTTGAAACATTTTCTGATCTCTGTACTTAATTTCAATAAATATCAGAATGTCAGAAAAAAAAAAAAAACAGATCTTGATTCTTGTCTTTACCACTTGGACAAAAGCATGTTAATCCCCAGTCTATACACCTGTGAGATGACTACACTGTGCCCTCCCAAATAACCAGATTGTCGTGATGGTTAAAGATACAACCGCACATACAAGGTGCCTGGTTAAGCACCTGGCACCACAGACACACTCTGTGGGGTAATCATTATTGCAAAAAGGGTAACGTCTGTTTCTCTTGCCATGTTTCCATTGTTGGAGCTCTGCGGAGAGCCACCATAAAGAAAAGCAAGACTGACCTGCTCAACCCGGAGGAGGCCGAGGATCAACTGGCCGATATCGCCTCTGTGGGTGAGTCGCCTCTCCTGCAGCCTTGTGATGGATTATCAGCATTGATCCAAGAAACAGGGGCGTGGACTTGGGAGCCAGGCTACTTGAACTTGGGTCTTGACTCTGCCTTTTGTCACCTGCGTGTCCTGGGACAGGTGACATGATTGTGGGGATAACAATAGTGCCTGTATTTTAATATTGTTGCCTGGGTTCAACTAAATCATCCACACCAGGCACTTAGAATAGCTTGCTGAACTGTGAACAAAGCAGAAACCAAATCTCTACCTGGAGTTCAGTGCAGGAAATAGATATTAAATAGATAATGGCACAAATGGACATGCGATGCGTGGCATTTCAGGGGAGGTTGCTCAGGTTTGGTCAGCTCTGAAAAAGCAAGGTGTAATCAGAGGGAGGGACACTGAGGCTGAGGACTGAAGGGTGGGTGGCAGTGGGGGTGCCCCATGGTGGAGAGCGCAATGGAGGCTGCCACCTGGTTCTCACAAAGGATAGAGTGTGAGGTGGGAGGGGGAAGACGTTGACTCTTTTCCTGCTCACTCCTGTGATGAAGACTGTGGCGTTCTCCAAAGAGAATATATTCTCTTTTGAAATGGGTTTTTTAAAATTCCAATAATGAAAGAGTCAGTGAGAGAATATCTAGGCACAGGAAATAACACACGAATTTGAGGGGAGAAGGCATTTAGGCAGATGGCAGAACTGCGGCCAGAGCTTAGAAGAAGAAAGGATGGTGAAGGGTGGGAGGAGGGGAGGGAGGGATATACATGTGTTTCTAATTACACAGACACCAACAATTTTATGCTTTTTTTTTTTTTACTCAACCCCAGTTTATAACCTTACTGCAGAATTTCCATTGCATCCCATACACCATAAGGAGGGCTGCACTATAGTTTATTTAACGATAGCTCTAGTACATGGTGTTTGAGTTGTTTCCAATTTTTGCCCTGACAAGGAGCACTGCTGTGAACATTTATGTACAATTACTCCCCCCCACCCTTAGGGCGTATTTCCTTGGGGATAATTATAGGATCAAAGATATGAACAGCTTTTCAACTCATTATTCACAGAGCCATTTTGAGTTTCAAAATCATTGAACCCATTTATAAACCTGCCAAATATGCATTTGTTCAGATTCCCCACCCCGGCCATTGCGCATTACCCACTTAATTTCCTCTCCCAGTTCAGTTGGTCTATAATGATACCTCAAAGCTTCTTTTAATTTGCATTTTTAATTTCTAGCCAAAACACGCTTTCCCTTATAATGATGAAGTAATCCTAGTTCCACTTGTAGATCTGTCTTTTATCTCCTTCCTGCAAATTTTAAGAATCAAAGCACACCCTCAATATTCTGCGCATTTGATCAGTTGTCTGCCCCATGTATCTTCCCAATCCAGTTCCTTCCGTTCTTTACAATCTGCTTTGTAGTATTTTGATGGGCAAACTTTTTTGTTTATACCACGTTTATTAAACGCCAGGTACTGAAAAAGAAATGGAGTACCCATGTAAGTATCTCCTTTATGGATTAGATTGAGTACCTGCTCTTAGATACAGAAAGATACTATTTTAATTAATCATCCTGGAAAAGATAAGAAAGTGATGCTACCCAGTGTTAGCAAGTATGTGGGGAAATGGGTATTCTCATACGCAGTTGATAGGAATGTAATTTGTAGCACTTCTGGTGTATGGCTGGCATTATAATTACAAATGTTCACACTCTTAGTCCTAACATTTCCATGCCAAAAGCATTTCTTTATGTGTGCACAAGAGCTGTGTACCAGCCTCTTCTTAGCAGCATTGTTTCTGGCACTTGAACAAATAAAAGCCAGAAACAATATTCATGCCGATCAAGAGGGAGATGATTAATGAAATGTATCACCTAACAACTTTTCTGTTGAACTTCATGTATGAAGCTCCCAACAGGCTATATCATCCAGCCTAGAGGTGGGGTAGGCTCTACCATCTAGGTTTGTGTAATCACTTTCTTTATTTCCACAATGACTAAATCACCTAGTGATACATTTCACAAAATACATCCACATTATTACTTGACACTTGACTATACAGTAGAATATTATGCAGCCAGGAAAAATAACAGGGTTGCTACCAATATGGAAGGATGTTTGAAATTTACTTTTCAGAGGGAAAAAAAACAAGATACATAATATATGATCCTATTTTAAAATAAAATATTAAGAAGTGTAAGCTGTATTTGGAGCTGTGAAAATTAGAGGATTGCAGAGTTTTTTTTAAACTTTGTGACATTTTTCTGCAAAGTATGAATGAATAATATCCATTTTTTTAAATCAGAGATGTAACTAGTTAATTTTAAAGTTGCTCAAAAACAACAGGTATTAATTATATGGAATCTGTAATAGCTGTACAGGTCAGGGAAGAATTTGTTTGGTGGAAAACCAAAGAAAATTTTATGAAAGAGTCATTTAGGAATTGAACTTCATGTGGAATGGGGAGAATGTATTGGTTTACCAGGGCTATCATAATGAAATCGCACAGGCTGAGTTCTTTAAACGGTACACATTTATTTTGTCACAGGAGATCAAGGTATCGGCAGGGCTGGCTTCCTGAGGAGACCTTGTTCCTTGGCTTATAGATGTTATCTTCTTCTTGTGTGTGCACGTGGTCTTCCCTCTGGGCAGACTGCTGTTCTATAAGGACCTCAGTTCTATGGGGCTAGGATTAGGACACACCCAGATAACTTCATTTTAATTAAATTACCTCTTTCAAGGTCCTATCCCCAAATGCAATCATGTTCTGAGTTACTGGGGCTAGGGCTTCAACATATGAATTTTGGTGAGGACATAGTTCAGTTCATAATGAGGGGGAGACCCAGAAAGCCATGAGGGATATTCACAGAGGGTTTGTCATGGGGCACCCTGCTCTTGAATTTGTGGATGACGTAAGAAAATTTGCCACTTGAAGAATCCAGTTTCAAGGCCAGCATTTGTGAAACGTTTGAGGAAAGGAAGCCAAGAAAGCTGTCTGACTGAAGAAGAGCTGACGCTGTCCTGCAGTACCTCTGCTAAGAAAGCAGGTGATCTGCAGCTTTCTAAATGAATCCAAAATCCAGGCCAGTGACTTGGTCTCCCAGGACTAGGCTTGGTCCAGACAAACCCACCAAAACCCAGTTCCTTGGCCTGGAAGCTCAAAAACTGCATAGGAAGGGCCCCAACTTTAGTCTGTGGTTTCTAAACCCTCCTGAAAGAGACCTCTGGAATTTCAGGGTTCTAACAGCTAAATGCCTTTACCTTTATTCTTATGAATAAGAACAATTGCCTCAAAGTAAGACAGGAATTTTAGAAATACCGTCTTATAATTGGTGATTGTACCTCACTGTCACATCCTTTTTTTTTTTTTTAAGATTTATTTTTTTTTTATTTATTTATACAAGCACTGGGTACAGTCAGAAGCGCGGGAGGGTGAGAGAATTCACCAGAGCCAGAGCAGAGAGCAGAGCAGGCAGAAGGACCGAAGTACACTGCTGAGGGGAGCAGCGGGTGGCAGGAGAGGTCTGCGCGCCATGTGGGACCCTCCTCTGGTGGCCGGGGAGCAGCCGGGGATCGAACCGGCGCTGCAGAGGCTGCGGGCAGCTTCGCAACCCAGGGCTCAACCGCTGTGCCACCAGGGAGGCCCTCACATCCTTTGATAAATACGTTATTAAGTCTTCTCATTTAAAGTTAGCAAACTTAATGCTGAAATAGGAAACTTAAGTCATTAATAGGAAAAGTTGAGCCATGAATGTGAGTTGCCATTACCACCATTTCCTTAGGAAACTCAAATTCTATCTTGACTGTTGTAATGGTAGGAGTTCCACATGGGCCATA
Organism: Talpa occidentalis; assembly: GCF_014898055.3. Lineage (NCBI taxonomy): Eukaryota > Metazoa > Chordata > Mammalia > Eulipotyphla > Talpidae > Talpa > Talpa occidentalis. The sequence continues at coordinate 40,913,749 of NW_023601212.1, read as the reverse complement.
TTTCTTTACTGAAACAAAGTACCACAGATTGGGCACCTTTAAAAAAAACATTTGCTCTCTCACAGTTCCAGAGACCAGAAAGCCCAATAAATCAAGATGTCAGCAGGATGCCACCACCTCTAAAAGCACTAAGGAAGAATCACTCTCATGCTTCTCTCTTAGCTTCTGAGGTGCTGGCAATCCTGGCACCTTTGAATCTGCAGACATCAGTCCAGTCTCTGCTTTGTCATCACACGTCTCCTGTGTATCTGTGTCTCTAAGGACATGAGCCATTGGATTTAAGGCATTGGATATGGGCCCACTTGAATTGAGTTTGACTTCATCATAACTTGATGACATCTACAAAGACCCTATTTCCAAATGAGGTCACAGTCACAGTGCCAGGGATTAGGCCTTCGACACGTCTCTTCGAGGGACACAGTTCAACCTACATCTCTTTAATATATTTCTGTACTGATTCCATGTTGAAATGATGATATTTTGGGTCTGTTATGTTTCATAGACTGTCTTAGTTAACTTATTTTTAAAACCTGAGGATTGTCTGCAATGATAATTCCAGAACACAGGGAAAAAGTAGAGATAAGAATGTATAGGAAAAGGGGATCAGAGTGAACATGAGAAGCAATAATAGAGGTGACAGTACACAGCTAGCACAAGGCTTAGCATGAAGTAGGTGTTCAGTTAATACTTACTTCCCAATGAGTGGCATGCCTACTGGTGAAGACTTGGCCTGTGACCTGGGTCTTGATTTCAGTTCCTGAGGGTGCAGCAGATTTTGTACCTAATAGTCAATGTGGACAATATCATGCTAAGGTATATTAATTAATTGATTCCTCCCAGCTGCCCTATGAGGTGGGAAGTATCATTGTCCCCAGCTTACAATTGGAAGCACTAGAACCCTGTGATGCAAGGTCACCTACTCAAGGTCATTCACCAATTGGTGATGGAGCCAGGTTTTCAATGTGACTCCAGGAGCAGTGGGGGGTGGGGGGTGAAAGGGCTCCTGCCAGGGTCTGTGCTGAGACAGGGCAGGGCAGGACAGAGAAGGGAGGTGGTGAGCCCACGGCTGGCTACGGATAGTCCTACGGATAGTCCTACGGATAGTCCAACAGAACAGACAAGTTCTGTTGTCACTGTGCTGGGGACTCGTGCAGCAGAGACAACAGCATGGAGGGAGCCCCCTTCTCTGTCTCTCTCTCTCTCCTCCTCCTCCTCCTCCTCCTCCCCCCCTCCCTTCCTTTCTCCCCCCTCCACTCCTCCTTCTCTTCTTTCCATCCTTCATTCTCCATCCCTCCCAAGGAACATCCTTCCTGACCCCTAAGACCTTCAAGAGTCTCATTCCTCTTTGCCAAACTCTGTGGATGCGTACAGGCCTGGGTACCTCTTTGGGAACTGCATGCAGTAAGACCAGATTTTCCCAAGCTGGGGAGGGCTATAAAGAACCACCCTGGGGCTCCCAATGCCTGTGAATCCGTCAGGTGATGGACAGGAGGGAAGGGTCTAGCCCCTCAGCTTGGCCGACTACTGCCTGTGGAATTTGCCCTTCCCTTCACGTGTTTCAGGAGTGATGCAGCGTGGCGGACTCACAGCTGACTCCTTGTTTCCTAGCCTGTCCCTGGACCCCTGTCCCCTCTCTGTCTCCACTTCCTCTGCTATAAAATGGGAGAGTGGGAGTCTCCACTTCCTATAGTTTTGATGAGGAACAAATAACTTGGGTAACATGTGTCTCCTGCTGTGCTTGATGCCTGATCAATACATGTCAACTGTTATTTTCATCTTGAGAAGCTGAAGTCCATTATATTTATAAAAATCTCCCAGGTTTTAAGTGTGGGCCAATAATTTCAACTTTTACAAGCCAAAATGAATCAGCATGGCCCCATGAGTGCAACTCACAACCTCTGTTCAGTATTTTGCTAATAAGAGGGGACATCCTACATGGTGTTTGCTGTGTCCCTGCCTGTCTGGTAGAATAGGATCAGTGAATATAAATGGATGAATGAAAGAATGGATAATTGAACTAATGAATAAATAGATGGATTAACAAATAATGTATGAATGAATGAACAAATGAGCACACTAATGAATGAATGGCCAAATTAAAGTACTGATTAGTGAACCAAAAGATGAATGAACTAATGAAAGATTGGACAAGTGAAGACACTAATAAATGAACAAATGAATGAAAAGAAGAATAAATGAATGAACCAACAAATAACAAAATGAATGGATGCAATTGAAAGTTTTCAAGAAGAGATATGTTAAAAGATAAAATCACTCTGTCCATAGCTGAGTTCTGACCCTCCCCCTCAGACCATCGCCTCTCAGTGGATGGCAGCTCATTTCCTCTGGAGGATCAAGCCAAACACCTGAACTCCTTCCACTATCTCACACCCACACTTGATCCATCAGCAAATGTTGAAATCTACCTTAAATAATACATCCCAAATCTTCCCACTCTTCCCCCTTCCCTGTCACCATGTTGTCCAGTCCCAATCTTGTTTATCTTGACCATGCATCCACCTCTTTCCTGGTCCCCCAGTTCCTGACCTTGCCCTCAATAGTATGTTTTCCCCCCACAGCTGCCAATGGGTGCCTGTGAGCATCTCAGTCAGTGGCGTCTTTCTTCTACTCAGAACCCTCCATGACTCCTACCACATGCAGAGTAAAACCAAAGTCCTCCCCATGACCCAAAGGTTCCCATCACTGCCCTCACTACCTTCCTCTCCCCCCATCAGCCACTCTAACCCAGCCACCGGTTATGTGCTGTTCCCCAAATGTGTCAGACAGGCACATTCCTTGCACTTTGCACTTGCTGGTTCCTCTCCTTAAAATACTAAGGTGACTTATATCAAGACCTTCACCTTGACCACTCAGCTTAGTATTGCAACCCACCCTATGTCCCTCCTGGGGATCCCACTCCCTTTACTTTACTCTTTTTCCAAAGCATTTTTCACCTTCCATCACACTATTAACTTATTTATTACATTGTGGTTTATTCTATTTTATTTGCTGTCTGTCTCCATACTAGAGTGTGAGTCCCAAGTGGGACACACACACACTAGTGTGTCCTCTAGTTAACAGTGACTTCTCCATAAATGCTTAAGAGCAAAAATATATTCAAGCAGAAGGCACAACTGACTCCTTCCTGTGATCATTTCTAAAGTGAAATGTCCAAGGAAAACTAGCATTTTATCTCCACCTCCTTCTAGAGGCTTTCCAAGCATGCTCCATGCAGCTTTGCTACCTGCCCCATCTGGGGGTCCTGTGCTAAGGCTCCTGCCTCATCCCACCTTGTGGCATGCCCCCAAATTCTTCAACATGGCCATAAGGGGGAGACACAGAAAGTTGACTGACAATGCAGAAAGTCACCTCTCCTTTGACATCCTAAGTTCTCATTGGTTATTTTCAGTACTGTTATTCTTAAGGACACTGTCTACTGATAAACCCCATCTCTTGAAAACTAAACCCGGGGCCTCCCTGATGGCACAGGGGTTAAAAACAGCGCTGTCAAGCTCTCACCAGCCACTGGAGAACGAGTTCGATCCCCGATCCCCCGGCCGGCCAGCCGGCCAGGGAGCTACCCACATGGTGCAGCAGACCTCTCCTGTATCGCCCGCTGCTCCCCTCAGCAGTGTATTTCAGTAGATCTGCCTGTTCTGCTCCCCACTCTCTCTGGTGAATCCTCTCACCCACTGCACCTCTAGCTTACACTCCAGTTCTTGGGTGCATAAATAAATCTTTTTTTTAAAAAAAAAAAAAAAAGGAAAACTAAGCCCATGAGTCATGATGGTTCCTTTGGGTCAGGGGAAGCGGACGGTCCCCCCAGCTACAATCCATGTGCTAAATGTTGGTCATGGGTCAGTTAATTTCCTCCACAGGAACATCCTGATATTCTCTCTTCTTTCCGTGGCAGGGTCTCCCTTTGCCCGAGCCAGCATTAAAAGTGCCAAGCTGGAGAACTCAACTTTTTTTCACAAAAAGGAGAGGAGGATGCGTTTCTATATCCGCCGCATGGTCAAAACTCAGGCCTTCTACTGGACTGTGCTCAGTCTGGTAGCCCTCAACACGCTGTGTGTCGCTATCGTTCACTACAACCAGCCCGAGTGGCTCTCCGACTTCCTCTGTGAGTACCCCCGGCCCTGCCCCCGCCAGCTCCCAGATCCCTTCCTCAACTCCCTGTCTTCCAGTTCCCCTTCATTGGCAATATGTGTCCCTTCGTTGGTCCTCACTGAATCTGCCTTTTCATTAAGCCATGTCTGCAATTGGAATTGAGGTTGATATTGCTGCTACCTCAGTGTCAGAGCCCTCATATGGTCTGAGAGCTAGAAGCTGGAATTCAGGCTGCCAAGCCCTTTTATGATCCCTTTTCTGAGAGGGGGACAGGGGTACTGCTGAAGGGAATACTGCGAGAGAGAAGAAAGTGGTAGAGACAGAAACGTACATGTAATTTCCAGGTACATCTCTGGGAATGTTAAAATAATTTGAGGCTGAGAGCTGAGGGTGCCTTAGGGACAGAGAGTGGTCTGTATTTCTCCTTTCCTCCATACCTTCTGCTTCTTTCCCCATTCTCCTCCTCCCCCTTTTCACTTCCTATGTCTGAGATTCATTCCCAAAGATGCTCCCCCCAACAAAAGTGAGAGCATCTTGCTCCCTCAGTGAGTTTTGGGACCTCCATGACTTTGCCGTTCTTGACTTACTCCCATGTTCCAGGATTAGTATCAGTTAATGTCAAAATTGATGGCCCTGTGAAGGTGAGAAGTGGAGAAAGGTGCGGAGACCTCTGACCAGGAGGTCAGAGCTCTGAGGAAAAAAAGTAAAGAGCTCTGAGAAATCAATAAAAGTAGTGCCTGAGCAGTGAGGACAGTAAGTAGCTGCCCTAGCTTTGACTAGTGACACCCAAGCGAGGACTTCTTAAAATCTCTCTGCCTGTTGGCTGCCCTACTCCTACATATACTGATTCATATGATTTAGATTTATGGATTCTCTGCCCTTCTGACCTGGTTCAGCCATTAGAGAGACAATCAAGTCTTCAATCTAGAGAGGCCTGGGTGCTGGGTCCAGGTCATAGTCTCCTTGTAACCCTCATTGCTCCCAGTGAAATTGGCTGACCCCTCCCAGGACACCCTACAGGGGCCAGTTCTCCTTCCAAGAGCCCTGACCCAGTTCCAACCTTTGTAATTGCTTTTGGTCCCTCTGGAGTCTCTTATAAATGAGGACTCTTTACTTCTTGTTTTAACCTCCTCTGATAGTCTATTTTTAATCTCCCATATTCTCCTCACTAATTACCTCACTCTGTCAGTTCTGGTTCAGGAACAGAGGGTTGGAATTTCTTAGCCAGGGCCACTATGTCTGTAAAGTTTCTTTATCCCCATTTTCCAGTTAAGAAAACTGAGACACAGCAAGGTTGAGTAACTTGCCTGGGATCATGCAGCTAATAAGTGATGGAGTCAGGATTTGAACCCAGAGCTTTAGGGAAAAATCCCAACTTTGATCACCAGGTGACCTAGGTCTGCCCCTAACTTACTATGTGACCTTGGACAAGTCATTACCATGGTCCATCAGTTGGAAACATCTTCAATTATAAGATGCTTTTGTTTGAGGTGCCACTAAGAAGTAAAACAATCTAAACTAGGGCATGCTTATTTTAAGATATACCCTAATTTCAGAGATGTCAAAATTGAACAAAAATGTGTCTTGGAATATAGGAATGTAGTGGTTTCTCTGGGTCTCAAATTCCTCATTTGTATTTGGTAGGAAGTAGATTTCATGACCCTGGGAATTCTTCCAGGCCCACCACTGCTATGTCCAGATGATTCTTTCAGATCTGGTGCAACAACAGCTACCAGGTCTCTTGGTAGGCACGAGATGTTATGGACAGATTCTTGGAAGGTGCCAGATGTTATGGACAGATTTTCTTCATTGATATTTTTGTCCTGGAGACCCTGCAGTTTCCCTCAGATTCAGGAAGCCCCTGGCATCCTAAAACTAAGGAATGAGTGGGAAGGACCTTGACCTCTTAAAAGAATGATGTAGCATGCACTTTGAACTCTGTGACCAAAACTGAAATTTTTAGAATTTTGAGTCCCCTGTCTTTCCTTTCTGAATACTTCCTTCCTCTTAGAAACACTCCACTCTCCTTTCCATCCATTAGGTGAGTGCCCAGGCCCCTCCTGGCTCCTAATCTTCCCACTCTACCAACTACTCTTCCTAGCCCTCCGAAAAGGGCTGAGAATAGCCATTTCTTTGCTGGGGCAAACAAACACCCACACGTTACCTGTCCCCCCGTATCTGAACTGCTGTGCTTTCTTGCCAAAGAACAATTGGCTTTCTTTTGTTCATGATGTTTAGAATTTGCAAGAAAAGATTTCCAACAGACATTTTCCATCCGATAGGCTTTCCACATTGGGAGAAGCCTTGCCTTAGGTCTGTGGTGCTACAACTAAGTTTGTAACATCAGAATTATGAAGGAGACACCATTAGGACTTCTGGTTTTCCTTTGGCACTCAGGCATATAAAAGTGGATTAATTATAATTCTTAGATGATGACACCCTGGCATTGCAGGGAATTGTTATTTTGTTGCTTAGTTGTCTGGTTAGTTAAATGGTTTGTTTATTCATTTTTAAAATAAAGTAAGCAGGGCCTCCCCTGGTGGTGCAGCAGTTGAGTGCTGGGCTGTGAGGCTTCCCACAGCCTCTGCAGCGCTGGTTCGTTCCCCGGCCACCGGCAAGGGTCCCACAAAAAAAATATATATATATATGGTAAGCACACAGGAAAGCCTCCCCCCACCACCAACAGCACAAAACCTAGATCCTTGGCAGTAACCTACATCCAACTTTTATCAAATGAGGGCAAAAACTGCAATATAGAAACCCGTGAACTTTCTCTTACTCTTTTTATGACCAGCCAGCAGTGAGTGGGTTGGAGAACAGTGGTCAATTGTTGTTCTTTCCCTTAATGGAGGAAAAACTGAGGCCATGGAACGGAAGCGTGAGTGAGCTTAGGCTGAAGCCGCCAAAGCCCACCGTGCTCTCCCTGCCTGCCCTGCCAGACTAGAGAAGGGCTGCTATTAACAGGAAAGCCATAGCCACCTGGCACCCCACATACCTAACCTCTTCTCTGTTTCCACCCCTCTGCCTTCTAGACTATGCAGAATTCATTTTCTTAGGACTCTTTATGTCCGAAATGTTTATAAAAATGTACGGGCTTGGGACGCGGCCTTACTTCCACTCTTCCTTCAACTGCTTTGACTGTGGGGTAAGTGCTCTGGTTTCTGGAATTCATCTCTCCAGCTCTGACTCAGAATGGCTGATGCCTGGGGAGGCAGGTAGGGTCACACCTGGATGGGAGAGACTCAGATGAACGCAAAAAGAGGAAGAGGGCAGTCCCAGATATTGGCTACAGCATACAGAGGATGCAGATTTCTCAGCCCCTGCCAGGAGAGGGACAACAGAGTGCAGAAAAGAGGTGTGGACTCCCTGAAAAAGCAGGGGCGACCTGATGGTTCCACTGCTGGGTTCACTTAGAGAAACTCAGAATGTGCTGAGCAGCCTTGTTTCTAATAGACCAAGCACCCCAAGTTCCCCTCTGAGTAGAATCGACGCATGTGTGTGCACAGCAAGGAAAGGCAGCCACACCCACAAGAGGCGCATCTCACACTCGGGGCCAGGGGCCAGGGGCCAGGCGAAAGGAGGCAGGAACTTGCGAAGCCAGTCTGCACAACTCTGCTTCCGGTCATGACAGTTCAGACGCACAAAATTTAAGTATGTTGATAAGGAATTGTGCTTGGATACATTTAAAAGGCAAAGACCTCAAAAACATTATGCTAAGTAAAAGAAGTAAGACACAAAAGGTCACACGCTGCATAATTCCATTTATATGAAATATCCGGAACTGGCAAATCTGCAGACAGTAGATTAGTGGTTGTGGGGGCTGGGAGGACAGGGGAGTGAGGAGTGACTGCCCTTAGGCACGGGGTCTCCTTTGGGGTGATGAAAATGTTTTGGAGGTGATGGTTGTACAACATTGTGAATAGACTAAATGCCCCTGAATTGTGCACTTAAAATGAGTGATTTTATGTAACTAAGGTGAATTTCACCTCAGACTTTTATAAAAGGCATGGAGATGGTTATTACAAAATTCAGGATGGCAGTTATGTCTCGGGGCCCCTGAAGGGCTCCCAAGGAGCTGACATGCCCTGTCCCTACACAAAGGTGCTAGTTGCAGGGATTCTTTGCTCTATGTGAGTTCTTGAGAGAGAGAGAGAGAAAGAGAGAGAGAGAGAGACCTGGTCCTCGGTTCTAGGTTATCATCGGGAGCATCTTCGAGGTCATCTGGGCCGTCATAAAACCTGGTACGTCCTTTGGCATCAGCGTGTTACGAGCCCTCAGGTTATTGCGTATCTTCAAAGTCACAAAGTAAGTTTTTGGGGTACCCTGGCATTCTGATGAGGGCCGGGATGGGGGCCACTCCAGCAGGATGGGAAGGTGGGGCTCAGCTGCCACCATCTTGGCCCTACCCAACCACCCACCCCTGTCCCCACCCGGCCTTTATTGGCAGGTACTGGGCGTCTCTCAGGAACCTGGTCGTCTCTCTTCTCAACTCCATGAAATCCATCATCAGCCTGTTGTTCCTCCTTTTCCTCTTCATCGTTGTCTTTGCCCTCCTGGGAATGCAACTCTTTGGTGGCCAGTAAGTGCTCAGTGGCTATTCAAATTCTGCTTGCCCGGGGTCTGACTTGAGACCAACCCCTTCTGCCCCCTGTGCCTCCCTCAGTGCCTCCTGAGACCCTACCTCCTTCATCATGCGGCCTGCCCCACTCACGGCCTCACTGCCCCTGATAGCGGGTGGCCTTGGGTACCCCTCAAGGTGCCCTTCTGGGAGACAGAAGTGCTGGAAATGTTGCCCTGGAGGGGACAACATGTTGGGGGGTGGGGAGCAAGGTGAAATGCCTGTGTCCTCCCCACAGGTTTAATTTTGATGAAGGGACTCCTCCTACCAACTTCGACACTTTTCCAGCAGCAATAATGACAGTGTTTCAGGTACGACCTTCAACGAGCCCCACACCAGACAGGACCACACAGGGAAGTACCTGGTCTGGTCTGGAGGCAGAGGGAGGGGGAAGTGCAGGCAAGAGCTTTTATTGTGATTTCTCCAGGAAGGAAGGAGCACAAGACTGGCAGGGTAAGCAGGTTTAAGATTGGCATGTTTGAATTATTTTAGCAGGCTCTGGGACAATACCTAGTCATCTGATACCTACCCTGGGGGTGATTGGGGCAAGTAGTGAGCAGACTGAGTGTAAGAGTCCAGTGGAGGAGGCATTTGGTACGAAAGCGTGCTTCACATGTTGTTTACTCAAGGCCAGCAAAGCCACAGATGTCAAAGATCAGAATGCAAAAAATAAAATAAGGCCCTCACCTCTGGGTTGGAAGACACTTGGGCCCTGTCTTCCTTGCCAGACCACCTCTGTACCCATTTAGGCACATGTTCAGAGGTCTGGGACTAGCCTAGCTGGGGCCTCCAGATCCTTCCCAGTGGGTTCTGTCTCATTGGAGACAGAGTCTGTGGAAAATGTGATTCTACTCCCCTCTTTTCCAGGGTCTTAGGGAAGGTAGTTTCTAAGTAAGATCCCCAGATAGGGAGTTGGAACAGGAACCATATATGAAGCTAAAGTCCCCACATAAATAGTAGTAATTGACACTTACCTATCTTTGACACAGGAGTTTTTGGCCAAGAGCAATTCTGTCCCCCAAGGACACTTGTGGTGTGTGGGAGGGACACATCTAGTGAGTGGAAGGTCAACACCACAGTGCACAGACCAGCCCCCCACCACGGAACCTTGGTCCCAAATGTCAGCAGTGCTGAGACTGAAAAACCCTAAAGGAATGGATTAGTGTTTGTCAAGGCCTTTCCCATTTACTTGACCCTCATGGAACTGTTACAAAGGAGGGAAGTTAGGATGTTGCTTTACAAGTACATGAGTTCCACACACACATCCCCTTGGTCCCTCCATCAGCATCATCAGTCTCTACTTGCCAACACCCTGTCCCTTTGCCGGAGGCTGTCTCTGGCCCCTAACACCATCCCCGCCCCAGGCATGGCCATCCAGAAGTACCAGCACTGTGTGGCTTCAACTACAGAAATGTCTTCCTCACAGTTCTGTGGTCTGGAAATGTGTGAACTGGGGGTTCACAGGACTGGTTCCTGGTAAGGACTCTCTTCCAGCTTCCAAACAATTGCTTTTTCACTGTTTCCTCACATGAGAGACAGAGATAGAGATTAGACAGACAGACACAGAGAAAGACAGTGACAGCGAGAAACAGACAGACACGGACAGACCGACACCAAGTTCTCGGATGTCTCCTTACAGAAACACTAATCCTGTCATCAGGGCCATGTTCTCACCTCATCCAACCCAATTACCTCTCGTCTCCAAATACTTGAAGGTCTAGGGCTTCAACACATGAAGCCGGGGGGGAGCTAGGGGTGTGAGCTCAACTCAATCCATAGCAATGTCATCATCATGTCAGGGAAGATGGAGTAACAAGAGGTTGGTGACCTCTCCCAGGGTCACCTTTTCCTGAAAGCCAAGCTGAGAGCCCCTGGGTGCAGGGATGGCTCTGTCTGCTTGCAAACAGATAAGACCCCTAACAACAGGGGCTGAGGAAGAGCCAACATGGGCAGGTTCCAACTCCACAGCTGCATCTTGGAAGGGCCCACGGCTGAGAGGGGGGTTGGCTGTGTGTTTCTCTCTCCCCTTTCAGATCCTGACAGGCGAAGACTGGAATGAAGTCATGTACGATGGCATCAAATCTCAGGGGGGCGTGCAGGGCGGCATGGTATTCTCCATCTACTTCATTGTGCTAACACTCTTCGGAAACTGTATCCTCCATGAGGGGCAGGAGGCGGGTGTTCCCTTGGGTGTCAAACAGAGCAGAGGGGGACAGGAGGGAGGAGATTGGAGAAGGAACCCAAATACTCAGGGCCCAAATCAAGATGCTTTCCCTAACTCTGGCTTCTGCAGACACCCTCCTGAATGTGTTCTTGGCCATCGCCGTGGATAATCTAGCCAACGCCCAGGAGCTCACTAAGGTGGAGTTGGTGGGAGAATGTTTCTCTGGCAAAGTTACCACCTGCTCGTGGCAGATCAGGACCATACCAGGCATGGTGGAGATGGGGATGGGGCCACGGTCAGAACTTCTGCTGTGGATGCACCGTGCCAGGGAGAAGTCAGCTCCTCCCCACTGAAACAGACTGTCCTTAATGAAGCAGATTCTGCAGGAGAGGAGGTGGGAGGGGTAAGGCAGCGGGATTGCCACAGGAAACAGATGGCAAACTCCACCAGAGTGCCCATTTATAGGGAGTAGGCAGCGTCAAGGGACCTCCAAGGCATGGTGCAGCCCCCCAGGCTGTCAGGCACTGCTCTCAACCTGAAAGGACAGGAGAGGTAGAGAATAACCTTTGCAAAAGGGGAAACTGAGACTCTGAAAGGCAGTCATTGGCCCCAGGTGAGATAACATTATAGCAACTGCTCCTTATAGAATCATGCTGTGCATTTCGGACACTCGGCACATTCTTGGTATACAGTCAGCGCTTAATAAAATGGGTCTTTGCAAATCATTTGGCAGAAGCTGGGCCCTGGACCAGAGTTCTCACTTTGCAGAGCTGGTCAAAGGGAGACTGGTATTCAACCCGCACCTGGCAGGTTCCAGAACCTGAGTTCTTTACCCATACACCTGCTGGCTTTCAGTCAGCCCCAGTTGGGCAGGTAATGATAAAAATGCTAACAACCCCAGAGAGCATAATTGCCCTCCTGTGTGCCAGGCACCAGCAATCATAAGAGATAGAGAGGTATTGTTAACCTCACTTCACAAATGGGGAAAATGAGGCCCAGAGAGAGTAAGTAACCTTATGTGACCCGCCTCAAAGAGTAGAGCAAATGAAGTCAGACGAGAGTCTGGGGGCTAGGGCCGGGACCATCCATGAGAGAAGAAACCCAGTCTTATTGATGACCGGATGTACCTTAGGGCAGCCTGGGAGTCAGTGGGAGGCAGGTCTAGCCCAGATAGGCAGAGGGGCTCTCAGTGACACAGCTCACTCCCTGGGACAGCCATGAGCAGGGCCACTGAGATGGTTGAACAGGCTGTTCACTGCACAAATGATTGTACAGGTTGACCCTTTTCTATTTGGAAGAAAAGGGTGTTGGGAACAAAGATTCTTCGGAGCTAGTGGTGGTCAAACCCAAGCTTCACCCCAGGAGGCCCATAAGATAGTGTGTGCAGAGAGTCTTCCTCCCAGTGTGGCAGGGCAGGCCTGGGGCCTCCTTCAGCTCCATAACCCCTTCCCAGTGCCTCAAGGTGTTCAGGACACCAGTTCATGGAACTGAACTGAACTGAGCAGACGTTGCCAACCCTCCATCTGCTGGCCCTGGCAGGAGGGAGAGAGAGTTTCCCGGGCACAGCTTCAACTGGGGGCTGGAGGGACGGAAGTCTCCACCACTCCAAGCAAACGGCCATAGGTTGAGCCACCATGGAGCTGGCTGGCGTGTCTGTTCTGGGGGCTGATCCAGCCATGAGCTCATCCAGCTTCCCGGGCCCATCCTCAAGAGGCTAGAGCCATGTGGGTGGGAGAGTGAAAGGAGAAAGGCAAGAGCATCTCTTTGGAAGTGTAGACATTCATCTAGATCCATATTCGTTCCTTCTTTTATTCAACAAACATTTCCTGGGTATTTAATACCATGTGGCTGACATCCCGCTAAGGCCCTCATGTTTTTTTATCTCATTTAATCCTCAAGAAACCCCAGGAGGCAAGTTCGCTCTGATCCCTGCTTTACATATTTTTATCATTCATTCAAAAACATTTCTTGAGAGCCTAATGTGTGCGAGTCCTGGTGTAGGAACCAGAGATACAGTTGTGAACAAAACAGGCAAAAATCCCTGCCCTCTTGGGGCTGATATTGGAATGGAAGAGACAGACAAGAAATAAAATTGTCAGATAGTGATAAGTGCTAAAGAAATAACAGTGAAATGGGGTAATTGGGCGAAGAATTAAAAATTTAGATGAAGATTATTAAGCACAGAGAGGTTAAGTGACTTGCCCAAGGTCACACAGTAGTAAGTGGTGAGTTGGGATTTAAGCCCAGGAGGGTGTAGAACTTGTTCTCTTCACCATATCCCCTGGTGCTTAAACTTGGAGAGTGCTTCATGCTCATCTGGGACTTTGTTGGAGAAACAGATTTTGAGGCCCATTCCAGGTTCTTCGGGAGGCCTGTGAATCTACATTTCAGTGTTTCTGTGGCAAGTGGTCCAGGGACACGGCTCTGAGAAATGCTAGGTATGGTGCCAGAAAGATTGGGGGGCGGGGGGCTTGAGAGAGCAGGGTGGCCAGCCAGGGCCCCCCTCCATGTTGTGACCAACAGAAAAAGTCTTGATCTGACCATTTCCGAGGTGGTAAGGTGCTTCCTGCCCAGAGGTGGCAATGCAGGAGAGAGGCGCCCGCCACAGCATGGCTTTTCTTTGTGGTAGGTGTGTTTCTGGCCATTTCTTTCTTGTTGCTTTTCTTTGCTTTTTCCTTTGTTGACTTTTCTGTTGTACGAATGAGGCTCTGCATGAAGGCAGAAGGATTACAGTCCCCCCAAACGTCTTTTTCTGTATGTATTTTTAAAACATCTACCCCTCCTCTCTGAACCTAACTGGCAAGCAGTCCGAGTGCCTGCAGCCCCACCCAATCTCGCTCCGGTGGTATCAGGGATACAAGTTCCTCACTGATTTCCCGCTCCAGAGGCTGTTGGCAGAGCATTAGGTGGGCCATGGGAAGCTAGATTTTTCTGCCTGTGGGGCTAGTCAGCATTTTTTTCTTACGTCTTGGCTCAGAGAGCTTAAACAGCCAAGAAAATAGGGTAAGAGGGAAACCTTTACATTAATTTCTAGCTCATTGAGATAGCATGCAAAAAATTCTCCATTATGGGATGGAAAGGGAATCTTCTCTTTTTGTTTTCTTCTAGCTGTGTGTTGAAATAGGATTAAAAATGAGCTGGGTATCAAACTTGTCCAGAATGGGGATAGCAGTACACTTAGTGAACTTGAGATCCATTCCTATCACAGGCCTTGTTGCCTTGGCCAGGATGACCCTGGCTGACAGTAGGGTTAAGGGTGAGTTCCCGAGGCCCGATTATGTTTTGTGAACAGGAATTTTGTGCCTTTCAGGATGAACAAGAAGAAGAAGAAGCAGCCAACCAGAAACTCGCCCTACAGAAAGCCAAGGAGGTGGCAGAAGTGAGTCCTCTGTCAGCAGCCAACATGTCCATAGCTGTGTAAGTGCCCCCGACTCCAGGATGACATCCAGACTCCTCAGCCTCTATATTTTCCCAGACAAGGATTTGGAGGTAGAAAGCAGTTACTGACAGGGTTGAGCTTTAGGAAGAGGTACTTCTGCCCTCCTACCTATTTTTCCTTAATAAATTTATAGTAAGCACCCACTATGTGTCAAGCACAGTTCTAGGTGCTAGAGAGACATCATTAACAAGAGGCTCTGGGGGTCTCCCTGGTGGTGCAAGCGGTTAAGCACAGCACTATGAAGCTGTCCGCAGCCTCTGCAGCACCAGTTGACCCCCGGTCAGCCAGGGAGCTACCCACATGGTGCAGCAGACCTCTCCTATCTCGCCTGCTGTGCCCCTCAGCAGTGTATTTTAGTCAATCTGCGTGTTCTGTTCCCCGCTCTGTCTCTGGTAAATCCTCTGGCCTGCACCCCAGCTCTTGTATGTATAAATAAGTAAATAAATCTTTAAAAAAAAAAAAAAAAAACCAAGAGGCTCTGGAGCGTAGGGAGTACTAGGAGAGGAGTTGTGATTTTAAATAAAATCACCAGAGAAACCTCATTGAGAAAGTGATAAAGCCTGAAGGAGGTAAGAGAGGAGCCATGATGGGGATCTGGAAGACAGCAGGAACAGCATATGTAAAGGCCCTGAGGCATGAATGTACCTGAATGCCTAGAGAAAGTGAAAGAGGCAGGTGTAACTGAAGTAGAGTGAATAAAGGGAAAGAGTGAGAGGAGGTGACGGCACAGAAGTGATGGGTGCATCACGCAGGCTCTTGTGGATTGTGGGGAGACTTGGGCTTTGCTCAGAGTCAGATGGGAGCCATGGAAGATTTGAGCAGAGGAGGGACAGGACCTGACTCGGGTGCTCACAGGCAGTCTCTGGCTGTTTTCAGGGAATAGACTGTAGGACTTAATGCAGGAGTCAGGAAACCAGATTAGAGAAGACTACATTGGTTGCTGCAAAAGAAATAGTGGAGGGCCTCCCTGGTGGTACACTGCACTATGAAGCAATCCACAACCTCTGCAGCACGAGTTTGATCCCCCACCGGCCAGAGAGAAACCCACATGGCGCAGCAGACCTCTCCTGTCTCTCCCGCTGCTCCCCTCAGCAGTGCATTTCAGTCAGTCTGGCTGTTCTGTTCCCCACTCTGGCTCTGGTGAATCCTCTCACCTCCCCCACCCCACCCCCCCGGCATCTCTGGCCTGTGCCCCAGCTCTTGTATGCATAAATGAATACATGTTTAAAAAAATAAAAAGAAGTAGTGGGCACTGAATCAGGGTCATAGCAAAGGGGGTGATGGATATGCTGGTATTCTGGATAGATCGTAAAGGCAGAGAGACAGATTACTGGTAGATAGAAGGTGGTAAGAGTTAAAGTGTCTTGATTTAAAGGATGTTTGTTATCACTGATATTCTGAATTGTGCCTTTTTGGGTGGCCCTGAGAACTTTGTATATGCAGAACAGTGCATCAAGGGACAGCATGGAGGGGACTCTCTTTCCCAAAATAGTAGAAGGTCCCTGTAGAAGGGGTCCCCAGGAAGGCACATACTCAGATGGATGGTCTTAAGAGAGCAGCCTATGGAATGAGGCAGCATAGGACCCTCTATATGAGACTACCAACGCACCCAGACCACATGGAAAATCAGATACAACCAGTTGGGGCTCCAGCCTGCCAGTACTCCCAGCAGTGGCCTCCTAGCTGCTTTGCACCTGTGGCAAATAGGCACTGTCCTCCAAGACTCTCAAGTGCCCCTGTCTCTCCCTGAGACCCCCAGACCTCCCATGTCCCACACAAGTGTCCACTATGATTGAACAGTTCGGAGGTTAAAATATTTTGAACAGGGCCTCCCGTGGTGGCGCAGCGGTTGAGCGCTGGGCTGCAAAGCTGCCCGCAGCCTCTGCAGTGCCAGTTCGATCCCTGGCCACCAGCGAGGCTCCCACATGGCACGCAGACCTCTCTTGCCGCACCCGCTGCTCCCCTCAGCAGTGTATTTCATCTGTCTGCCTGTTCTGTTCCCCGCTCTGGCTCTGGTGAATTCTCTCACCCTCCTGCGCTTCTGACTGTACCCAGTGCTTGTATAAATAAATAAATAAGGGCCTCCCTGGTGGCGCAGCGGTTGAGCGCTGGGTTGCGAATTCTGCGCGCGGCCTCTGCGGCGCCGGTTCGATCCCCGGCTGCTCCCCGGCCACCGGAGGAGGGTCCCACATGGCGCGCAGACCTCTCCTGCCGCCCGCTGCTCCCCTCAGCAGTGTACTTCGGTCCTTCTGCCTGCTCTGCTCCCCGCTCTGGCTCTGGTGAATTCTCTCGCCCTCCCGCGCTTCTGACTGTACCCAGTGCATGTATAAACAAAACAAACAAAGAAACCAGCAAACAAATAAATAAAGCATGCCTCTAAAAAAAAAAAAAAAAAAAAAAGCCTTTAAAAAATAAATAAATAAATAAATAAATAAATAAATCTTTTAAAAATAAATAAATAAAATATAAAATATTTTGAACATGAAGGTTGCCCCCAGAGGGTCATGCGCTATAATTTGAAAAGCAGTGGTGAAGGACACCCCACTGGGCTGAGAGCACCATTAGAGCAAACACCCAACCAGCCAAGATACACTGCTGGATAGAGACACCCACTTGGTCCAGGACAACTGTTAGGCTGAGACATCCAGCCAGGTTGGCTATTCCACACAGGTTGAGACACCCACCTAAGCTCAGTGCCCACCTAGGTGGAGATGCCCACCTGGGTTGAAACTCCCATCACCTGAGAAGTCTACGCAGGCTTCCAGTCCCAGCAGTGTTCTAATCCCTATGCCCTTTCCTTGCAGAAAGGAGCAACAGAAGAACCAAAAGCCAACCAAGTCAGTGTGGGAGCAGCGAACGAGTGAGATGCGGAAGCAGAACCTGCTGGCCAGCCGGGAGGCCCTGTACAATGAGATGGACCCTGACGAGCGCTGGAAGGCCACATATGCCCGGCACCTGCGGCCAGACATGAAGACCCACCTAGACCGGCCACTGGTAGTCGACCCCCAGGAGAACCGCAACAACAACACCAACAAGAGCAGAGCGGCTGAGCCCACAGTGGACCAGCGCCTCGGCCAGCAGAGAGCTGAGGACTTCCTCAGGAAACAGGCCCGATACCACGACCGGGCCCGGGACCCCAGTGGCTCCATGGGTCTAGACACCCAGAGGCCCTGGGCTGGCAGCCAGGATGCAGAGCTGAGCCGCGAGGGGCCTTATGGCCGCGAGTCGGACCACCACACACGGGAAGGCGGCCTGGAGCAGACAGGCTTCTGGGAGGGTGAGGCTGAGCGGGGCAAACCTGGGGACCCCCACCGGAGGCACGCTCGCCGGCAGGGGGGCAACAGGGAGAGCCGCAGCGGCTCCCCCCGCACAGGAGCAGATGGGGAACCCCGAAGGCACCGGACCCACCGCAGGCCTGGTGAGGAGGGCACAGAGGACAAAGCCGATCGAAGGTCCCGCCACCGTGAGGGCAGCCGCCCAGCCCAGGGTGGCGAAGGCGAGGGCGAGGGTCCCGATGGTGGTGAGCGGAGGAGGCGGCACCGACATGGCCCTCCGGCCACATATGACACCGACACGCGGAGGGAGGACAAAGAGCGCAGGCATCGGAGAAGGAAGTAAGTGTAGGTGACCTCCAGAGGGGGTGGTAGTGATAATAACAGCCAAGGTGGCTTCTGCTATGTTCCGAGTACTCCTGAGCAGCTCCTTAAATCTTCTCGACAACCCCTGAAAATAGATGCCGTGGTCAGAGCATGTCCATTTCACAGATGGGGAAATCAAGAGGTGGAATGACTTGCCCAATGTCACACAGCTAATAAATGGCCTTGAGCCCAAGTTGTCATGCATCACAGGCTGCAGACAGACCATTTCACCCTGCATGTCTCAGGGAAACCGTACGAAAAACCTCCTCTCTGGTTTTTTGTGACCTTGGGAAAGTGACTTTCATCTCTGGGCCTCAGTTTTCTCTCCTGTAAAATGAGAACAGTAGGATCTAATTGGGTCATTGCTGGAATTAGACAAGCTAATACATGGAAAGGGCCCAAAAGAACAAGTGACACATTAGTGCTTGGTAAATTTAGACCATTATTAGCTGTTACTGAGCCTACTATCTTTTTGCCTAATGCTACTCCTGGGGGATTTGAAAAGCTACTCTGGGCCCTCGGAATTGAATCAGGGTTCAGAGTTTTTAAAGGTATTTTCCAGGCCAACTCCTTACCTAGCCAGAAGCAGAACCTCTGTTTTATAATAATTTGTAATACTTTTTGAAAGACCACATCTAGGCGCCCATTGACATACATACATGTTGAAAAGACATTGTTCTTTTATTAATTAATGTTCTCTTAGTCTTGTGTATCACCATTAGGGCATCATACTGATTTTTTTAATGATGTGTTTAAATGTCTCTGTTGGATGACATACACACTAGGCCAGCATTTCTTAAAATTGAATCCCCAGGGATCTTGTTAAAATATAGACTCTAATTCAGTAGATCTGTCTCCACCTGAGATGCTGCATATCTAAGGAGCTCCCAGGAGAGGCAGATGCTGGTCCAGGGACTGCGCTTTGTATAATGGGACTCCGAGGCCAGAGTGAAGTTATTCTGATGCAGGCACCTGCGTGCACAATCATCCTGCCATGGCAGGTGCAAAGACCGACTGCCTCAGGGTTGTCCAAACAACTCAAATGATATGAGGGAGTTGCCATAATGTCCAGATATTCCAAGATGGTGAACACCTCCTGAGAAAATTTGATATGAAATAGTCTAATCCTCCTTCATTTCGTCCATACGGCCATGCATTGATGAACGACGGGTGCATTTTGAGAAGTGCATGATTAGGCGATTTCAATGTTGTGAAAAACATCATCGAGTATTATGTCAGAAACTTAGGCTCTGGGTATGACCTGTGGGAACCACGTCCTACATGCATTCTAGTGCTGATCAAAACATCATTAAGTGACATGTGAGTATAGTTGCAATCTGGAAAATGCAACATATATTTAAAATATTTTAAAAATACTTAATACCCATATGTAAAACAGACTTAGGTTAAAGCTAAAACACTGATCATTACAAGCAGATTTCTCATCTGTGTGAGGGGATGTTCAAAAATCATGAAGGAGAAAGGATAATTCTTTCCCAGGTGGGATTGCCTTGTACTTGGTAAGACACAGTATACCTCCTTTATCTAAATGCCCACTATGCCCCCCAGTTATTATGTCATTATGTCTCCACATATCTCCACAACAGTCCCATGCAAACCATTGTTCCAAGTCATTCCTACTGTGGGGTCTTCTCTTACGAGTTTATTCGTTCATTCTGTCAGCGTTTACCAAGTGCTACTCTATCTAAACAAGCACTGTGGATTTGATCAAGTGCAGTCATGCTTCACTTACCAAGGATAAGTTTCCAAGGAACGCATCATTAAGCTATCTTGTCTTTGTGCAAACATCATAGAGTTTGGCAAAACCAACCCACTGTACTCCCAGGCCATACAGCAGGGCCTCAGTCATACAGATGACCCATCAGCCACCAAGCCATCATTATGTGGCTTGACTGTGTCCAAAGAT
The DNA here is from genome assembly GCF_014898055.3 of Talpa occidentalis. Taxonomy (NCBI): domain Eukaryota; kingdom Metazoa; phylum Chordata; class Mammalia; order Eulipotyphla; family Talpidae; genus Talpa; species Talpa occidentalis. Next base: position 40,893,853 of record NW_023601212.1, on the reverse strand, counting down.
GATCAGGATGCTGTGGAGAAGTTCTGAGAAAGATGACAAAGAAACTGTGTCCAGTCCAGGGCAGGCTTCCCAGAGAAGCAATCTGAGATGGAAATAGAATGCTCTAGGCCATGAGCAACCTGTGCAAAGGCCCTGAGGTAGACCAGAAGGAGGCTAGTTTGCAGTTTAGACAGTGAGGAGAAAGTGGCAGACAAAGAAATTAAAGGGACAGAGATGGGTCAACAGGGCCTTGGCCCCTTTCAGAGCAATAGGAGACCACTGAAGGATCATACAGGGAATAAAGTGGTTAGCAATGAACTCCATAATTAAGAGCCAGTGACTTATTATCATTCCTATTACTGTACCTACTATTATTGAAGGAGTTAGGATGATGACACAGCCTGGTGGTGAAGGGCAAGGACCCTAGAGCCAGTAGTCACACTCCTGCCCCATCGCTTCCTGGCTCTGTGACTTACAGTTTGTCCCTTTCCCTCTCTGAGCCTTTGTTTCCTCATTTGTAAAGTGGAGGTAAGAGTAGTAGCTACTTCCTAGACTAGGCATAAGGGTTAAATGAGTTAACACATGTAAGACGCTTTAGTGCCTGGCTTATAGTAAGCGTTCACTATATGTTAGCTATTATTAGTATTAGTACTAGGCTAGTATTAATGTAACGAAGTGTTAATCAGCTGTAGTAATAGTAATGAGCACTTGATCCATGGTACCTATTATTACCATCAAGAGTTTCTCATTGGTAAACATATAAAACAACTTTAGACAGACAGCCTTTAAATTGCCCACTCCAGCTCCCTCCTTTTATAGATGGAAAACTGAGGCCCAGCAAGGGGAAGGGGTTTCCCCAAGGACAGCCGTCTATATCAACGGCTTTCCAGAATCCTACAGTTGGCCTCCACTCCCTTCATCTCCAAAGGAAAACAGTACTCCCCAACTTTCACCCTCAAATGCTGGTCATTTCTATATTTTTTTAACTCAAATTTCAGATTGTTGGAGCAAAACAGGTTATATTTTGAAACAGGTTGAATTGCAAAACCTCCTTGTTTTTTGCTTGTAATCCCCCATTCAGTCTTGGCTTCCAAAATCAGACAGAAAGCTCGAGGACACCTCACTTGCATCTCAGCTGGGCCACTCCCATGTTAACTGGCGTGGCAAACACCCTGGTTGGGGAGGTGCTGTTCATTTGGCTAATACAAAGATTCTAATATTTGTTGAAATAAGACTCCATGGAGATTCAGGCTCTTTTAGGAAAAAAAAAAATCCAAGATGAGCCATTCATCTGCTTTAAAAAAAAAAATAAGAGTGGTGAAGATAAAACTTTGAGAGTGTAATATGCTATAAAAGATGGTGGGTTCTGTATAATGACAACACTGATGCCTCAGAGGTCAGCCTCATATATTCTTGCTCCTCATTCCTTAGCCTTCACTCAGACATGCTCTGTGTTTTACGTTGGCTCACTCTAATACACATAACTGTTTTCTTTCTGTTCCTCTGTCTTTTCCCCTTTCCTACCCTCATCTCTTCCTCTCTTCCCCATTGAGATCCACCACTCAAGTGACTGAGCCCAATGGCAACCCAGGGCAAGCAAAGAAAGGATGGGCTGGCTTTCCCCGACTCCCAGTACAAAGCTGTGGTTCGCAGGGCGTCCACCACCTCCTACAGCCAGGCCTCCCACTAGGCTTGGCTGAGTGAGGGGAGCTCTTGCCAAGACCTGTGGCACCCCAGAATTAATAGCTCAGCTGCTTGTGTCCTGATTCCACCTGCTTCCATCACCATGACAACCCCCCTCCCCCCAAGGAGCAAGAAGAGAGACACTGGATGCCTGAGCCTCACTGGTTTATCCTGCATTGGGAAGGGGGTGGGAACACTTCATCCTTTAACACCCTGATTCTCACACCACCCCCAATGGGCCCTCACCAGTCTCCTCACCAGTCTCCTCATTCCATGCAGCCCAATTTGTACATTGCCTCAATTTCTTCACTGAGTGATGCTCTACATTGAGATCTCTAGGACCAGAGTCCAGCTTAGCCCTTGCGCAGCTGGATAATACTGGTGCTTGTCTTTGGCTCTCTGGGCTCCTGTTTCCACATCTGCGTAATGGGTCTGATGCTAACACACCTCTGATATGGTGGTTGTGGGGATTAAATGGGTTAATTACATGTCGGTTCTTAGGACAGGTGGGGACACAAGTGAGGAGACAATTAACAGCAGCAGCTGCTGTTGTCATTCCCAGGTAACTGAGGCCACCCCCTGCATCTAGGCGCCAGAGCAAGCCCAGGGTGGGTGTCCACAGCCCTTGGCAGAGACCCTGAAGTGATTCTCTGGCAGAGGTACGGGTACTGAACGGGAATTATGCAACTGGCTTTCTGTTCAGGGCAGATAATGGCAGGTCCCCGAGGGGAAAGGGGAGAAAGGGGCTAATTTCAAAGTTTTCTGCCCCCATTGAGTTTTCCTGGGAGACACTTGGAAATAAAACCTCCTGGAGATTGATTATTGGCATCTGCAGGCTGAGCTTATTAAAACTGCAGGACAGAGGAAGTAAGAAGACACAACAAAAGCCACAGGTCCCCTTTCCATCCGGACAAGGGGCTCTTCTCCCTGTGCCTGAGGTCCCCCACCAGCAAACTCCCCGGAGCTTTCACCATAGGCTCCAGGATGCGTTATGTCGTGTGTGGCTCCCTGACCAGTATCTGTGTGCTGAGAAGTGCACCCCTGGGCGCTACCACCACCGCGGCACCATCAGAGAGGGTGACCATGCAGCCCTAGGCGGGCAGCCTCCTGCACACCCAGGGTGCTCGGCACAGCCTCCTGGGACCACAGTGGTCTCAGCAGCCCCTGGATGACAGAAATGTCATTTTGCAACATGTGATTATATTTAGATAGTGGCCAAAGAATGTAGGTTCTCTGAAATGATAACTCATCCAAGCTTGCTTTTTGAAAATATTTACAAAAATGAGACACTATTCCCAGCCAGACAATATTCCCAACTGATATACAAATTCTAAAAAACACCAGAGTGTGCTGGGCAAGACATTAGGGAAATACTAGTTTGGAATTTCTTTCCACTGGCACCCTTATAGCTGTCCTGATCCAGGCATGCTTGGCCCATGACCCTTGGCCTTGGCCTTTCCTCAGCTGGTAGACTTTTCTCTCCAGTCCCTGCCTGCCTCTGTGCTGTCTTCTCTCCTGTGTGTCTTCTGTCTCTTCTAAGGTCACTTGTCATTGGAGTCAGGGTCCACTCTAATCCAGGATGATCTCTCAGGAGCCAACCTTAATTTCATCACATCTGCAACCTTTTTCCAAGAAGGTCACGTCACATGTTCCAGGTGGACATAGCTTTTGAAATGACACTATTCATCCAGCTGCAGTCCACCCTCTGACATCCCTCCCCAGAATTCACATCCATCCCATGTACCAGATATCTTCACCCTACCCCAACAGCACTTAAAAACTCAACTATTACAATATCAGCTCAAAACCCCCGAATCTCATCTTCTAACTTGGGTTTAGATGAGATGCTGGGTGTGACCCATGCAAAGGCAAAATTCCTCTCCATCCATGGACCTGGAAACTAGAAACAAGTTACCTGTTTCTGAAACATCGTGGTGGGACAGCCAAAGGGTAGCTCTAAAAGGCAGAAATTGGAAGGAATTAAGTGTCACTGGTTCTAAGCCGGTTCTACATTCAGCAGGGCAAATTCCATTAAGATCTGAAGTCATTCTACAGAGACCCCCTGAGGTTACCATCCCAGGCTATGGGGGAGAAAACAGACTGACTTACCAGTGACTATCAAGCACATCACTCCAGGGATCTCCACTTTGGTCTCGAAAATATAGGGAATGTTCTACTATTATTCCCAATTTAAAGATGAGCTGAGTTGAGAGAGGTTAATCAAGCTGCAGAGAGTCACACAGCTACTGAGTGGCATTGCTGACACTCAAACCAGGTTGTTCTGTCTTCAACAGAAAAAAAACAAAAAACAAAAAGATGATGCCAATGATTCAGCTAGTCTGTTTTATTTTTAAGTGTGAGATTTAGGATTCGGAACTGGGTTTGGAGAAACAGGCCTGTGCTGTGTGGGGGCTTCCATTCCTGTGACTGTGTCTCATCCCCTTGCTGTTCAATGAGTAGGTACTACCTGAGCGCCGTCTTCTGCTTGCTCTGGTCTCTCCACTCTGTGTGTGATGGCAACCGCCTGACACAACTGTCCTCTAGTATGACTTCCGCTTCTCTGAGCAGAAGCAGCCCCAGCCTCATAAAATTGTTCAAGAAGTTAATGAATTCAGATAGAACAGAGCTGGCTGCCCCTGCTGGCCAAGCCACTGAGCGCCAAGGATTCACAGCACTTGGAGGCTCAGCTTTTAGGAGATCTCAGACTACTCAGTCAGAGGCCAAGTATCAAGCAGGAGTTTGCAGTCCGGGTGCTGGAGTCAAGATCCAAGCTGCCTTGGCCACCAACTCTGGCGGCTGTTCTCTCACCTGTAAAATGGGAATAACACCACCCACTTCCTATGGTTATCCTGAGGATTAGGTGAGCTGACTCATGCCAAGTCTAGCACACAGCAAGTATTAATACATCTGAGATGTATGAGAAGTGGGGGGCACTGTTTGTAGAATTGGGGGCTGCTTTAAGAAGAGCCAGAGGGGGGAGTTTGGGACTGCAGAGCCCTCTGGATGGAGAGGGGAGTTGTTGAGGCCGTAGACTAAAGATGTCCTGGTGTTTCCCACAAACAGACTTTGTTGGGACCTGAGTCCAAGAATTGAGGAAGGACAGTGGCTCTCCGCTGAGCATCAAGGGTCCAGAAGGGGTAGCTGGAGGCAAACAGAGCCAAGTCAAGGGCCGTGCCCTCAGGGGAGGCAGCTCCACCCGGATCTGTGTGCAGGGCCAGCTGAGGATAGATATGCAGTGGTCCGAGAGTCACCATACAAATCTCATCCCCCAGCCACTCTCACTAAGTCCACAGCTCCTAAGGGTCTCTGGCAAGCAGGGTGAGCATGCAGATGGGAGGAGACAGGGGTTGATGGGAGGTCTGGGCCAATGGGACTCTGGGCCTCAGTGTTCTTATCTGGAAAATGGGACATTTATTTATCACTTGACAAGAGTGACCAAAAGTTTACCATGTATCCAGCCCAGTTACAGACACTGACAAGAAAGACAAAAATAAACCTCTTGCCTCTGGGAACTGATGTCCTGGTAGAAATTGGGGTAGAAAAAGCTCAGCAAGGACATTTACCTTTTTCTCTCTCCCTCCAAAGGCGCTGAGCACTCACACTCATTTCTTCTCATGACATCTGCGTGATATTATTTGAGCAACTAAGGTGCCAAACTCCATCCCACTTCATCTCCCCAACTCCCAACCTCCAGCCACACTGGCATCCTCAAATTCAGCATGTCTGTTCTCACCACAGGGCCTTTACACTTGACTGTGCCCCCTGCCTGGAGTGCTTTGTCCACATTTGGATTCCTGCAAGAAATTCTCGTTCATTTACCAACTGTGTGGCCTTGGGCAAGAAACTTAACTTCTCTGAGCTTCTGTTTTTTTCATCTATAAAATGATGCTAGTAATTGGTCTTCCGAAGGCTGAGGATTGAGTTTTTATTACAAGATAGGTGCTTAGAGTGGTGCCAAGGAGTTTGAGTTACTGAAGTATTTGCTGTTTTTGTTTCTGTTGTTTTTTTCTTCTGTTTATATGTATGTATCACCTGCTTCCCCCTATGGGAATATTGGGAGTGACCAGACACACTACAGGTATTTAAAGCTATGAGCCAATTCTCCTCTAAAGAGATGGCGTCCCTGTGTGTGCCTTAGCCTCTCCTCTCCATTGCCAAAAGCTGGGAGGGCAGGCATGGCACTCATGCAGGGACTTCAGCTCTGACCAAGCACCATGTGCTGGATGTGACCTCTCGATGTCCAAGTTATACCTTTAAATAAGGGGTCTTAGGCAGATCTAGAAGTGTCGCTCTGTAACTCTAACTCAGTGGGTTCTTTTTCATTGGCCTGCCTTCCTCAGAGAGAATCAGGGCTCCGGGGTCCCCATGTCAGGCCCCAACCTGTCCACCACCCGGCCGATCCAGCAGGACCTGGGCCGCCAAGACCCGCCGCTGGCTGAGGACATCGACAACATGAAGAACAACAAGCTGGCCACTGCCGAGTCGGCCAGTCCCCACAACAGCCTGGGTCACCCCGGCCTGCCCCAGAGCCCTGCCAAGATGGGGAACAGCATGGACCCCGGACCCATACCAGCCCCACCCACCATGGCCTCCAACCCCCAGAACACCGCCAGCCGCCGGACACCCAACAATCCGGGGAATCCATCCAACCCCGGCCCCCCCAAGACTCCCGAGAACAGCCTTATCGTCACCAACCCCAGCAACACCCAAACCAACTCAGCTAAGACTGCCAGGAAACCTGACCACACCACGGTGGACATACCCCCAGCCTGCCCAGCCCCCCTCAACCACACGGTCGTGCAAGGTGAGACCCTGGGAGGGGAACCAGCTGCCTAGATCATTCGCCAGAGGGTGAACCCTCGGCTGAGTGCCCCGGGCAGCACCTCCACCCCTCTGGCCTCAGTTTCTTCCTATGGAGAATGGGCATAGCTGTCATCTCTGCCCACAGGGCTGCTGGGAGGATTAAATGAGATAATATGGGTGCAGTGCCTGGCACATGTACATAGGGGGTCACTGTGTCTCCTGCATCCCACATGCCCACAATGCAGCCAGAAAGCAACCTTATTTGAGAAGCAGTGGGTTCCTCAAATGGCAATTTGGGGGTGCTCAGATCACTCTCTAACCCAACACCTTCCAAGAGAAATGAGACAGAGGCCACCTATATAACTGAAAATGCTCTAGTCCCATACTGAGTGGAAGGAAGGAGAGAGAGAGGGAGAAAACAGGAAAGGATGGATAAAAGGAAGGAAAAAAAAGAATTTAAAAATAAAAAAATAAGTGAAATTTGATAAATTGTATTTAACCCAAAATGTTACCGTTCCAACATGTAATCAATATTTTAAGAATTATTGGACATTCTTTGAATTCTTTCACAGTTACGCGTACATTGTCCCCTGGCAGCAAGCACAGTGTTGACCTCCCCCCTCAAGTGTTGCAGACCCTCGAGAGCAGTTCTCACCCCGCACTGGCCACCTCCTGACCCTGTCAGACTGGAGTCAGGCAAACACTGGAAACTTGTAGGCGACTGCTGCCTAAGTCATTATTTTGAGTTGACCATTGTAGCCTGGTTCCTCCAGGGTCAGTTCTGTGCAAAGACTGACATGAGTGTGCTCCATGGGTGTCCACCACCGTCCTACCAGGTAGATCTAGTCATTGTACTCATTTTACAAATGAAAAGTAAATTGAGGTGCAGAGAGGCTCAGCCTGCCCACAGGCGCATGGGGAAGCCAGGCTGCAGAATCAGTGCCCTGGAAGACAGTGGTCCATCGCCCCTATCAGAAAAAGGGGTGTTAATGGGGAGGTGGCTGCAGTTTGATGGTGGGAGAGTTCAGTGTTCTCACCTCTAAGGAGGCACTATTGGAACTCACCGCAGCCACCTTCAAGTGATGCTAGGGCACAGGTCTGTGAGCGCCTGAGGGGCTCATCAGACTTAAGGCTATCAAACGGTTAAGAGCAGGCACTCTGTGGCTGCTCTGTGGGTTCAGATCCCAGTTCTGCCACATCCCAGCTGTTTGACCTCAGGCAGGTCACTTTACCTCTCTGTGCTGCAGTTTCCTCATCTGTAAAATGGGGGTTGGAAAGTACCAACCTCATAAGGTCACGCGAGGATGAAATGGCATGACATGACACCTTGCACAGAGTAGGCACTTTGTGTCAGCTGTGTATTGACTGCTTGGGAGGTGGGCAGCCAGGGCTTGTGGGAGACTGTAGAGGGAGCCCTGTGTTGGTTCTTGTCCCAACAGTGAACAAAAACGCCAACCCAGACCCACTGCCAAAAAAGGAGGAAGAGAAGAAAGAGGAGGAGGAAGACGACCCTGGGGAAGATGGTCCCAAGCCCATGCCCCCCTACAGCTCCATGTTTATCCTCTCTACAACCAACCCGTGAGTATGGCCCTTGGCGAGGGCAGGGGACCTGGGCTCCTGCTAGGGCAGTGGAAGTCAGATCGGAGGACAGATCCAGACACACGGTTAAAAGGGAGAGTTGTCTCCAAGACCACCTTAGTCCGTATAGAGCCCTTGAGCAAACTTTAAAATGTTGCCCCTTTATTAAGTCTTATATAAAACAGAAATTTGTCATAAAGCATTGATTTTTGTGGGAAAAGACCCCTTCCTGCCATCTGCTAGAATATCATTGTCATAAACATGCAAATTTTCATGTCTAGGTATGAGTGGTAGCCCCTTAGACATGGCCACCTTGTGCAGTACACAACCTGGACAACCATACATGACAGCCCTGATCCTTGAACTCTGCTCCTACCTTCTGGGCCGGTGGCCTCTGAGTTCCACAGCCCTCTATCTTGAACATCCTTGAGGAAGATAGATTATGTATGTTGTGGTGGCTCAGAAGTTATTCTAGGATTCCCATTTTTCCAAAGGGTATTTTTCTTGAAACTCTTGTCCCTTAGAATATTTGTAGAAGCTTGTCAAAGAGGAATCATGTCAAATAAGCCAGGCAACTGCTCTCTACAATCTGCCTCGTGGAGATTCATCCTGGGTGTTTACTTTCTTACTTAGTTGGCATTATCTACATTGCTAGAGAAATACTCATGAAGAACTTAGTGCCAGGTACTGCTCTGAGTGCTTTACAAGTAAAACAACTCTAATGATAACCCTATGGGCTTGGTACTATGCTCATCCCCATTGAACAGATGAAGAAACTGAGGTTCAGGGAGGTAAAGTCACCTGCCCAAGGTCACACAGCAATCAAGTGGGGAATCTGTGACAGACACCTGCATCCTTTCTTAATCTCTGAGATTTGCTGCCATTCATGCAAACTTTATTTATTATTGTCCACTCCATTTAAGTACTACCTGTTGGTGCATTAAAGGCTCTGATAAGGCCTGCAAGTCATAATTTCAGTAACTAACTTTTTGGAGCCCCTACTACTTGTCAGGAATTTATTAATCCTTCTGATTCTCTGGTGCACTCTAATCATGGCCATTTCACAGATGCGAGCACTGAAGTACAAAGGGAATAAGTAACTTGCCTAAACTCAATTTTTTTAAAAAAGAAAGATTATCTATTTAACCCAGAATTTCCCAATTTTGTTTGACCATAGGACGTTTTATGCAAGAAAACCCTCTGGCCTCCTACAGAATCGAGGAGAATATTTCTTCAACCAGGCTGGGAATCGATGTTCCAAGAGGATGGTTTGGGAGTGTTAGGAACTTATAAGCAGGGCTTGTGAGAATCTTTCCTTCTTAGGAAAGGAATTTAGAAAGGACCCGGACCTTTGACTAAATGCCATGCAGTTCCCAGTGCCCCATCTAAATCAGAGTGGATTCCGAGAGAGGCCCCAGGTGTCGGGGTTTAATAATTTAGGGTCGCGGGAGTTAGAGATCTCAAGTAGTGGTAGGTGACATAAAGAGATTACAGAGGAGAGGACTTGGGAGCCTGTGGTCTGAGTGGACCCTGCATGCCCACCTGTCCCTACAGCCTCCGCCGCCTGTGCCATTACATCCTGAACCTCCGCTACTTTGAGATGTGCATCCTCATGGTCATCGCCATGAGCAGCATCGCCCTGGCCGCTGAGGACCCTGTGCAGCCCAATGCACCTCGGAACAACGTGAGTCTCCCCAACAGCTTTATCCTCAGTCTGGGTGGTGAGGATGGTGGGGCACAGCCCCAGAGTCTGCTGGTTAGAAGGGGAAGCTCTGATTCTTTGGGGGTGCTCTCAAGGGCAGAATGTTCCTTGAGGAGGTGGTAGCTGTGTGCCTAGTGGAGAAGATGCGGCCAAAGAAGCAGGGGGTGAAAATTGCTAGGATCCGCAGTGGGAAGCATGCGGCTGGCAGGATACCGGGCAGGATACCAAATGCGTGCTGTTCGTGAGAGGTGGGCATACCCATGCAGGGGTGCTTCAGAGGCTGTCCCCAGGGCAGACAGGTCTCACCGGCAGACATTCCCATTTTGGCATGAAGCTTTGAAAGGTGAGATTGTTTTGACTCAGAAATCTAACCCTAACATTAATGTTTGGGAGAGCTAACAAGCTCTCCCTTAGGGGGCTACCAGAATCCCCTGTTGAGCACTTAACTATAAACAGACGCAACCCCAGGCTCTGAGCAAGCAAGCCTCTCAGGTATCCCCATTTGACAGAGGGGGAAACTGAGGCTTGGGGAGACCATCCAGGGTCATGCGGCAGAATTTGACTCTGCCTCCCCTAAAACTCCCTCGGCATCATTCAACCATCTCTGTTTACTGAGTCAGTACCTGCTGTGTGCACGGCCCCCTAGAGTGCCACCATACAAGAATGACTGTATGTTCCCCGCTGAGAAGGGAAACCGAGTCACCTCAAGTGAGGACATACCTCACCCCTGGGCAGGTGCACAGGGGTCTGACCCAGAGCCAGGCAGAGGCTGGACTGGTGGCACCTCCTTCCCAGTCGCTCCCTCCCTGCCCAGAGCCAAAGGCAAATTTTCTGCTGGGAGCCAAGCCCTGCTGCCCTCACTAAGTAGGTTAGGAGGCTGGTGAGCCCTATAAATCAAGCCTGCACAGCTTACCTTGCACTTTCCCTTCCTTCGCAGGCCTGCCAGGCCCCCTGGGGACTCATGCAGGAGGCAGGGAGGTGGGGAGAGGGGAGGAAATAATTAGAACACAGTTCTCTGAGGAACTAGTTCCAGGGCAGGGCTGAGACTGTACCTACCTCCTGTAGCCTGTGTCCCCAGCGAGCCAGGCCTGGGGAGGGGGCTGTTAAAAGGGGTCAGTAAATCCTCGGCCTCCTTGGCCTTCTCCTTCTAGTGGATTCCCAGGAGTCTCTGTCTCCAGAAGGGAGAGAGTGGGCATGAGGGGGCCACCACAGTTCCCGGGCTGCAGGGAATCTGGCAGGGCTCCGACCAGCCCCCTCCCCACTACATCTTGCAGTGAAAACCTCCCTCCTCAAAATCCTCCTTTCAACAACACTGGGCTCTGTCCTGCCCTGATGCCCAATGTTCACTGAATTGGAACCTGACTCCAAAATCTGGGTTAAACACTTACCATCCATTTGCCATAGCTTTTAAAGCACACTTACCCACAGAACCATATCCAGGACAATAAGCAGAACAAAACTGCCCCCCACCACCTGACCACAGTGGTTTCCTTGATCCCCCGTCTTCCCTCCCTCTGGAGCCAGGGTTCATGATTGGGGATGTCATCTGGAGACATGTTGATGCTGTGACTTGGGGGGTGAGGGGGGAATTCTGCTCATCCTGCCAGGCACAGGGCAGCCCCTGCAGAGAATGCTTAGGTCCCAAACAATACCAGCACTGAGCATGAAACCCTATCCTAGGGGTAACTGAGACCCAAAGTTCTAGAATGAATATTTCTGAATCTTCGTCATTTTCCTACCTACATCCTAAAACACTACAATTTATGTTTGCCTGTTTTTAACACTAAGTACATGTTATAACTCTGTGCCTCGCTTTTCAGCCAACGTTTTGTTGGTGTGAGATGATCATGTATTGTTGCCATAGTGGCGGTCACTCTTTTGCGTTACTGTTTAATATTCCACTGTGTGGCCTGATTCGTCTGTCATCCTGTTGATGGACATTTGGGTCCTTTCCAGTCTAGAAGACTGTCGCCACCACCCTTGCACCTGATGGGTCCCTGACTGTCTCCAGAGTATAAAACCAGAAATGGGTTTCTGGATGGCAGAATTTGCATGTGATCAGTATGATTACTGGACCGTACAGTGACGCTCACGTCAGCAGTAGCCAGGGCTGCCATTGCTCCACAGACGTGCTAACCTTTAGCTTGGTGCTGTCAGCGCTTTCCCTGAGATGACCTGGTGGATGACAAGTGTTATCTTGTTAGAACTTTGATTTGCATTTCCCTGTGATAAACAACAACCAGACCCTTGGGGACCCTGAGCTGCAGGAAATTGCATATTAGAGGTGGTTGAACCTAATCTATTGGGTTTTTCAGTTCCTCTTGCCCAATTTATTCAGCTCTCCAGAATTTGATGTACCTGACCACCTCACTTGCCCTTCCCCCATGCCTCCTTCCCGCTTTCCTCCATTCCTTCCATTCATTGCTTTATTTAGTATTATGTAATGAACAGCTATTAAATGTCACATGTGGAGCTAAACATTGATGGCTGGCAGGGCATGAGATGGTGCTCATCTTCCCAGTGCTCATAAAGTACCAGCCCTGGGGCCTCTTTGTTGGTGCAAGGGGTTAAGACTTAACCTATGAAGCTGTCCACAGCCACTGCAGCATGAGTTCGATCTCTGGCCAGGGAGCTACCCACACGGCACAGCAGACCTCTCTTGACTCACCCGCTGCTCCCCTCAGCAGTGTATTTCAGTCAATCCGCCTGTTCTGTTCCCCACTCTGTGTCTGGTAAATCCTCTCACCCCCCACACCTCTGGCCTGTACCCCAGTTCTTGAGTGCATAAATAAATAAATCTTAAAAAAAAAAAAGCACCAGCCCTTCAGCCAGGCTGTGCCCCTTTCCAGACACACCTGAAACGCTCTCTCACCATCTCCCTTACCCACCCAGGCCCTTCTAACCCCTTTGGACCTGCCATCCAATCCCAGGAAGCCAGTGTCCTGGCCACTCTGATCCCTGATGGCCCTTCAAACACCACACATAACAGGCACGTGAGCCATGACCACACAGACCACAGAGGCCAGGTCCTGTGGGACCCGGTACAACACCACTTACTCATGTATTCATTCCACAGACATTTCTTAAGCACCTACTATATGCTTGGCCCTGTATTATGGGATAGCACAGAGACAGACAAACATGCCTGCCCTCCTGGTGCTGACATTTGAGGGGGAGGGGAGATGGACAATGAGATGATTAAGAGAGTTTGTGTCAAGGGATGGAGGGTAGGATTGGAAAGGGAGTAGAACTTTAAACAAGTGGTTGGGGAATCAAGGAAGGCATCATTAAGGAAGTGCCATTTGAACCAATCCATAAGGGAGGAGAGTGCAGGAGTCAGGTGAGACCTGGAAAGAGCACTCCATGCAGAAGGAGCAGCCTATGCAGATTCTGAGGTAAGGGCATTTAGTGCGCAGGAGAGAGTGATCAGGAGGGTGAGCCTGAGGATGTGAAGGCAAGGAGATGGCCAGGCAGATGGTGCATATTCTTGGAGGGCCACAGGGAGGACTTCAGCTTTTACCTGGAGTGAAATGGGAGCCAAGGAGTGTTCTTGAGCAGAGACAGGCTGTGACCGATCCTCTGCTGGTCAAGTCTGTAATTATCAGCCTTCACTCTGCAAAGCTAGTTTGATGGAGTCAGCCCCCCCACCCCACCCCGTGCCTGCCACATACCAGGCACCTTGGCAGCACACTTGTGTCCGCATACCCTAGTCGCTAGAAGCATGTGCTGGAACAGCCCAGCTGCACCACATTGCTCTTTGCTCATCCAGGCAAAAAAGATCCGCATCAGGCGGTAGGGAGAGGAAGAAATAAGCCCCGCAATGAGATCCAGCCATCGAGGGCAGCAAGGTCCACAGTGCGAATAAGAAGCACCTTGGTCATGTTTAGGAAACACCCTCTGGCAGCGACTTCTTGCCCAGGACACCCAGCAAGTGAAGGGTCCTGGATGTAAAACCCCTCACCAACCCTGAACTTCCCTGGGGCCCTCCCCTCTAGTACTTAACAGGCAAATAAGAAAGGAAACCTGTGTGTTGGTTGGTAAGCAAATCCTACTTGATTTTTTTAAGACTTTACTGCCATCTGCTGGACAGGTTTGTTCATAACCTGCATCCCACCCAAAGGTGCCTGGCAGCTGTGTTTCCCCCTGTGGATGGAGACCCTGTTCCTTGGGGACTTTGCTGAAGCAAGTCAGTGATCTGTTACCCCTTTGCTTTTATCCCCTCCAGGTCCTGCGATATTTTGACTACGTTTTTACAGGGGTCTTTACTTTCGAAATGGTGATCAAGGTGAGTCCTGAGAAAGTCAGAGCTCCAAGGGATTCTTGGGGTCCATGGAGAGGGCTTGACTTTTACCCCAAGTGAGGTGGGAACCATGGAGAGTTGTGAGCAGAGGAAGTACACGACTGTCTTGGGGGCTCACTGGCGCCCTCTGGCCTCTGTATAGAGGGATAGACTTGGGAGGGTATGGAAAAGAAGGTGCCAAGAGAACTGGGAGCCTGCAAACTAAGGTGACAGAGAAAGTGGCGAGACGTGAGCACATTTTTGGAAGATTCGGAAGGCAAAAACCAACTTAGTTTGCTGATGGATCTAATGGCGAGTGAGATCAAGAAGAGTCAAGGAAACCCCGAGGTTTGGACATAAGAACTGACAAGTCAGAAGTGCCCCTCATGAAGCCCTCCGGCCATTGTCCCATCCCTGCAGGTTGCTATGATCCCATGAACTCACCTTTCTCCTCCCCCAGGCTTCTCCACAGCCTGTGGATGAGGGAACTGAACACTGCCTCTTCTTCCCGTGTAGATGATTGACCTGGGGCTCGTCCTGCATCAGGGTGCCTACTTCCGTGACCTCTGGAACATTCTCGACTTCATAGTGGTCAGTGGGGCTCTGGTGGCCTTTGCCTTCACGTAAGTCTTCTCTAGAGGCCTACACTTCCCTCATCCCTCCTCCCCCAGCCTGGGTTTGCCAATTGGATAAAGAGACATGTTCTCAGGGTGTAGCGATGGGGCGGTGGGCTCTGGGGCGATGGGAGGTATCAGCATGCCACCAGGAAGAGCTTCGATTGGCTTTTGCATGACGTCCACCATGGAGGAAGAAGGGACCCTGCCTTCCACCTCCTCATACAGCCACCTCACCAACCCCTTGCTGTGCTGCATTCAGTAGATTAGCCCCACCAGGACATCTCATCTTCCTCCTGCACTTCAAGCTCCACCCAAACTGCTCTCTCTTTGGGAAGCCCCTAAAAAGACGATCAGGAATGGATATGCATGAGAATTCAGATCCCCCATCTGGTGACTTCCTTGGTGTGTCTTTCACTTCTCCTGGCAGTCTTAGGACACTCTGCCCTCTGAAAGGCCATGCATCATCATACAACTCCCAAGCTGTGTGCGACCACTCCAAATCAGGTTCAAAGAACTGAGCATCATTCTAGTGTGGCACCTAAATTGTGGGCAGCCATTCCAAGACAGCACCCAAAGACTTAGTAGCCATTCAAAATTTCTAGGTAGCTATTCCAATATGGCATCCAGGCACTGATCCATCATTAACACTTAAGGCCCTGGTAGTAAACTTAAGAGAATGTTCTTCAAGTCGCAGACATTTGATGTGCAATAAAAATATCTAATCAATCCCTAATCCAGAAACAATTCTTGGGGACCCTAACTATGTCTATCACCATGGATCAAGCCCAAGGAAAGTCTCAGGAATTCTGACCCAATGCACCCTGCCTCCTTCAGGGACTCCCTCTGCCTCCTGCAGGAGGCCTTGAACGCCCTCCCACCAACCAAACAGTGAGGGTCTGGTTTGTCAGGAGGTTAGGGTATGACCCATTTCCAATTTGAGGGATAAAGTGGGCCACTCCCAGAGTCATTTCTGGGAATACAACAAGGTCCACTTGTATCAGAAGAGCAAGAAGGTTCCAGGTTTCTGAATGTCTCTAAGTTGGTGGAGATGTACCATGTATTATTGACTCTGGCCAGACTTCCTACCCCCTTTTCTCTTTATCTTCCCTCTCTCTTTCTCTTTCTGTTTCTGCTCTCTCTCATTCCACTCTCTCTCCCTTTCTTTTACTCCCTCTCTCCCACCTTTTCTCTCTCCTGCTTTTTTAAATAACTGGATATTTGAGTATTAAAGCAAGGGAAGAAGTTACTTAAAAGAAATTAAGAATGTAGGGGCCTCCCCAGTGGCGCAGCGGTTGAGCGCTGGGTTGCGAAGCTGCCCGCGGCCTCTGCGGCACCAGTTCCATCCCCGGCTGCTGCCCGGCCACCAGAGGAGGGTCCCACATGGTGCGCAGACCTCTCCTGCCGCCCGCTGCTCCCCTCAGCAGTGTACTTTGGTCTGCCTGCTCTGCTCCCCGCTCTGGCTCTGGTGAATTCTCTCACCCTCCCGCGCTTCTGACTGTACCCAGTGCATGTATAAACAAAAACAAACAAATAAAATAAATAAATAAATAAAAACATGCCTCTATTAGAAAAAAAAAGAATAGAAAAAAAAGAAATTAAGAATGTAGCTATGTTATTATGTTCTGTAGGTTTAAAAAAAATAAAGTAAAATGCACAGGAAATTAGGGGAGAAGGATTGCCACAAATAAGACAAGGAGTCAAAAACTTTTATATATAAAGAGTAATTACAAATCAATAAGAAACACTAAACCTCAATAGATAAATGGGCAGAGGATGTAAACAGAAATTTCATTTCACAAAAAGATGATAACTAACAAAAATGAGGAAAAAATTGACTTCACTGGAATTTGGAAAAATGTGAAAATACACACAGGATACAGTTTGTTACACCAGTTTTTTTTTAATTTAAAGATAATATAATGTCCATAAGAATGTAATGAACTACACCTCTCCCTCCCACCATCAGCTATTTGAGCAACTTCTACAAGGTATCAGGTAGGCATCACACTGGATTAGAGAAAAATCCTGAAGATCCAAAACATTCTGCTGCCTCAGCCAGGAATGAATCCATCTCAAATTCCCTTCCCTCCCTTACTCCTGTATCTTTTCTCCTTGCACTTTCCCCTTTTTTCTTCCTTTTCCTCTCTCTGACTTCCTCTCCTACTTTGTCTTTCCTTTTTTCTGATTTCCCTCCCTGTGTCTCTTTCTGTGTGTCTCGCTTCCACCTGGCTCTGATCTTTTGGTGATGTGGACCTGATCTGCCACCTCACCTAGGCTGCGTGGCATGGAAAAGACAGATGCCCTTCCTGGCTCTGGTGCTAGGAACGTGGCCTCACATGTTCTGACCAGAGGTGTCTTCATGACAAGGGAGGTCAAGCCCATCAGACACCCCTCCCACACTCCCTCAGGCCCTCCAGGGTAATAACTTCTGCCTAGAAGACATCCCGATGGTGCAGACACCCCTATCGGCTCCATCCATCTGTCCAAACACAGTCCCCCAACTTGGCTGGCTGCAATGTGGGTGTTGGATTTCTCCCTCCTTGACCACATGCTTTGTATATGATAGACGTGTCCCGTGTCCATCAACTCAACCCAGAGACTTTCCTCTAGACTTCTGTCAAAGGAGGGGGTCGCACTGCTGCTACCAACCCACAGTTTGCTCCTCATGGTTTGGGGAAGGCCCAGCATTCAAATGACCAAGGAACAAGTCTTTGTTGTGACAGGTTGTAATTTGGGATATGCTGTGTCTTACCTCCCTAGGGCTACAGTTAGGCTCTACTTTATGTAAATCTAATCTGCAAAAACAAAATTAGTTCTCCACCAAATAATACTTCTTGGTATTGCAAAAAGATTTGCCCCAGATTGTTTTGTGTTAATGTGTAAGTTTACTTTTTAAATACAAAGTTAAACAAGGGTGTTCAAAATAAGCCTCCACCTCATCAAAATGCAGCCTACGCAGCCGTGTGCTTGTAGAGTCAGCCTTTAGAATGGGATTGTGAAGTTGCCTTCAACATAAAACCAGCCTGCCCATCCATGCCCTTGAATATCCCATTTTGAACTTTTTTTTTTGTTCCTATGCAAGGAAAAGGTCCAGATAGGGACTTTTAAATGGCTAGCCTGTGAGCATCAGAGGGAGCATGGCAAGTGTCGGGTGCTCACATGGAGTGTGGGAGCTGCCGTGGCTTTGGCTATGGGAGCACCTGTAATGTGGGCATGGGGACAGGTGAGGAGACTGAGGCCCTGCCCTTCCATGCCCTACCCACCTTACTGTCAAGCATCCGCCAGGCACTGTCAGTCCTTCTCCAGGATGAAGCTACAGACCTGCACAGCTGGTCAAGCACCCTGACCACGCTGTGCCTGCATGCTCAGAAGCCGAATGGCTGAAAACCAGAGAATTAGCCTCTAAGCTGCCACTTTTTCCCCTGAAAAGCTT
Source organism: Talpa occidentalis (assembly GCF_014898055.3). NCBI lineage: Eukaryota > Metazoa > Chordata > Mammalia > Eulipotyphla > Talpidae > Talpa > Talpa occidentalis. Next base: position 40,875,779 of record NW_023601212.1, on the reverse strand, counting down.
CAAAATCTCCCCATCGATGTAGGGTCAGAGTCTCTTTTGCCTGAGAAGGTCTCCCTCTAAGGGGACTTTGCATATTGTCATTTTCCTTGTTAACAACTAGCTGTCACCCTGGCAGGAGCAGGGGGTGCTCTGAGGGTCTCTTCCTAAGTGTCCAATCCCAGAGTCCTTTCCTTCTTTCCTTCCTGGTCTTATAACTTGCTTTATCTCTCCTGTAAGCCTGTCTCCATGTAGACAAAGCTGGGACCCCAACATGTGTTAAATTAACTTTATTGTTTTAGGAAAGGTCCCCACATATCTGGTTTCTCTCTAGACGTGCTCACTCCCTTAGCCGCGCTTGTGCCTTGGTTCCCCATAAAATAGAGAAAACTGACTTAGTGGCAATAATAGTAACAGCTTTCATTTATTTAAGCTTCACAGCAACCCCATGTGGGGGGAGTTGTCTTATTGTTCCCATTCTGTTGATGGAGAAACTGAGGCCCAGAGGGGTTGAGGAGGGCGGGGCAGTGAGTCTAGCAAGATCACTAAGATTGGGCTCAGCAGGTCAAGTCTTGGGGTTGCTGCCTATCCCCCAGTCCGTATCTTGGAGACTTTCACCAGTTGGCAGAATTCCTCAAGTCAGAGCCCAAAATCTAAGGGAATGGAACCCATGGTGGTTCTCTTCCTTGTAGGAAGGAATCTTGCTGTTCTGGTCCTTGGGCATGGAGGCAACGATTGTGCCACTGTTGTGACTGTGCCCCCACCTGGGATATGGGAACAATTTCTGTGAATCCTCCAAAGGATGTGTTTCCACCCATCCTGCACCTCACCAAGATATCTGTGTGTGTCCCTCTACCTACTGACTGACTGTGCCGTGTCTGTGACCCATCATTAATGCACTGTTCCATTAGCCATCACACATCTCATGCTCTGTGCCCATGTAGCAGAGCAGCCAGTAGATATTTCTCAGCAGCAGGGGGATGGTGATCCTGCCCTCACTGCCAAGAGTCCATCTGGTACTGCCACTCCTCCCTCAGGGCAGGCCCGCACAGCTGGCAAGTTGCCTTGCCCAAGGCTGTCACATGCCAAGCTGCTCGGAAGCCAAAGAAGGAGCTCTCGGGGAAGCCACATTTTAAAACCCCCATCCTTAAAGCCCCCTTCCACAGAACATACTATTTTTCTAGTATGTGATGAAAAGGAATCAAGATTAGAGGGACACTTGCACCTGGGTTTGAATCTCAGTCTGCCACTTCAGCTGTGTGACCTTGAACAAGTTGCTCTCCCTCTCTGAGCTTCAGCTTCCTCATCTGGAAAATGGATATAATGGTGCCATCTTCCCACGGGCCAGCAAAAGACGCATAAAGTCAGCAAGTGAGACAAAAAGCACTCTCATTCAAAGACACTTAAATGTCTGTGAAGGAGAATGTACACGACTCAGTGTATTCCCAGACACACAGACCTTCAAGAATCACTGAGCTACGGGAAAGGGGACAGGGAAGGAATGTCCTGTGTGAATATTTGTAAGCATTTAAACCATTCTATGTTTTTTTAAAAGATTTATTTATTTATACATACAAGAATAGGGGTACAGGCCAGCAGTGCAGGCATGAGAGGATTCACCAGAGACAGAGTGGAGAACAGAACAGGTAGATTCTACTGAAGTGCACAGCTGAGGGGAGTAGCGGGTAAGACAGGAGAGGTCTGCTGTGCCACATGGGTTATCTCCCTGGCCGGGGCTCGAACTCAAGCCGCAGTGGCTGGCAACAGTTTAATAGTGCTGAGACTTTAACCCCAGGGAAACCCTCTGTGTTTTTCAAAGTATCACTAACTTCCAAAGGCTCAGTAGATGGGAAAGTTCGTAGAGGGTCTGCCCAAGGCTTCAGCATCCTGATGGAAGTCAAGTTCTTTCACTTTGACCACCAGCTACTGCTGGAGGATCAGAGTGTAATGAGATGAGCTGTGCAAGAAGCACCACCAGATGCCGAGAACTTTCAAGTTCCACCCTAATTGTGTCCCAAATTGGAACCCTTTGTCAACCTCCCTCTCCTTCATAACAAGTGGACAAAGCCAAGGACTTGGCTCTGGTTTATGGAACATTAGAATTGTTAAGACCTGTTTGATAGATGCGGATAGTAATTAGGAGCCAACTGAGATTCAAACCCAGGTCCCCCCAACTCCAGAGTTCACAAGACATTTTAAAAACTTCCTGTCCTACAACCTCTGGAAGAAAGTCTGGTTTCTAAAGCTCTTGGCAGTAAGCTTCAGTGCTGAGTCACCTGCAGTAATGGATGACTGTGGCTGTCCTGCTACTTGGACATTTGGCTTTCGTGGTGTTGGGCAGTGCCAACGGCAGGGGGCTGAATGGGGGGACTTCCAGATGGAAGGATGGAATGGACGCCAGCCAGGGCCATAAACCTGAGGCTATCCCCTTAGTGCACCCACACGTGCATGTGTGTGTGTGTGTGTGTGTGTGTGTGTTTTCTGTGTTCTTTCTTCTGAGGTGCTTACGATCTGTCTCTCCTTCCGACGCCACCTAACCAGGAGCAGTACACGGTAAAGTGTCTCTCTCTCTCTCTCTCTCTCTCTCTCTCTCTCTCTCTCTCTCTCTCTCTCTCTCTCTCTCTCTCTCCCCCTCTCGTTCTGTCTCTCGTTCTTGTCCTCCATGCCCTGGTGCAGCCATGTCGGTTCTGGGCCTGTGTCCGTGGCCCGTGTCCATGAGCTGTCCTGTTGCTGTCAGTGACTGTAGCCCTCTCATTCTGCTCCACCAGGAGGAGAAGCCCCGAGGGGTCTTGACCACTGCCTCCCGCCATGACCTGCCACTAGCCTATTTCTTGGCAGAGAACAGAAAGAGCATGGGGAGGGGTGTCTCTCATTTAATAGGAGATATGAGCTGGGCGGGGTGGTTATCAGAATGAGTTTACAGCGTCCTGATGGAAAGAGTGAGCAGCCCCAACAGCCGGGGCTTAGGCTCTGAAAGGAGAAAGTAACCCCTCAAGGGGCATCTACACGCAGCAGGTGGCACAATGCCTCAATGAGCAGGGCTTTTTCTCAGCTCTCAGGCTGCGGAAAGAGCACCACAGGGACAGGTCATCGTCAGATGGACACACGTGTCCTGGGAGACATGTTCCCACACCAGCCGTCAGCAGCTGGAAATTGTAGCTGCTTCTACATACAACCTCCATGTCCACTTGCTTGGCGTTTTGTTTTTTTCCTTCCCAGAGTCTAAGCTTCATTTTCAACTGTCAGGGAAACCTTATAGCACCCGGTTGCAACCAGTATGATTGACCTGAGATAGGAGCACAGCTGCAAATGTGGATTAAACAGGAATGAAACAGTTGCATTGCAGCTTGTTACATTCAAGCTGGGTTATTGTTAAAAAGGAAATTAGTTTGCACAGGGGAGGGGCTAACAACCTACTCACTAGTGCCCACCAAAGCAAAAGTCCCAAAAGGGTCTTGAAGAAGAAATAACTGCCTTCCTCTGGCATCCAGTTTCGTGTCCCTGCTCTGCCTAAAATCACCACAGTGACTCCCGAATTGTGTCTTATTCACTGGGGCCACAGCCTTGAGAAAGTAATAACTGACTTTGATTTAAGAAAGAAAAAAAAGCCATGTTCAGGCCTAGTGAGTCTTGTGGCATAGCTGTGCCTGATTTCTTTAGTCACTGAAAAATGAGAGAAAAGAACCCTTAAAAAGCAAATGGCAAGAAGAGTGTTTTAGCATCCACTCACCCACACACACTAGGATGGGGGTCTCTGGAGTAGCTCTACTTATGACCCAGGTGGTAACTATAGGGAGATGTTTGCTAGGAGACCCCAGAGAACTCCCAGCTGGACCATTCACGTGCATCCAGGCACATGCTGGGGATTGGGGAAAAAAAAACAAGATTAAAGGGGAAATGAACACATCAAAGTCACTGTTGAAGCCTTTCAGTTTTCTATCAAAAGCCAGAAGCCTAAGACAGGGACAAAGATGATTCTGGAACAGCAATATGGTCTGGTAGAACCCAGGGACCATGGGGGAGGCTGTGGATGAAGGGGCATTCACCTTGTATTCTGAGGGTTGAGTAGTTGTGCAAGTGGAGGTGTGGAGGAAGGATACATCTAGCAACAAGAACAGTGTGGGCAAAGGCAGACAAAGGAGTGAGACTGGGGTATGTCCCAGTGATGACTACTGGGGTAGTAATCAGTGAATGCAAAAAGTAAAGGTAAGTCGGGCTAGATTTCGAAGAGACTTGAATACTGTGCTAGAAGTTTGCATTTGTGTTTCTAAAATTCTGAGAGATAAGAAACTGGAGAGTAACATAGTCATTGGCTTTGACTACTATGTTACAAGAGAGTTGAAAGAAGAGAGATAAGGGGAGTGGGGGCAAGGGGGGTGCCATTAGGATATGGGTAATGGAGTGGAACCTAAGATGGTAGCCAGGAGAAGAGAGTACAGATGTTTAGGAAGGTGACCTATTAGGGATGGGATGGAAGACAGGAAGTTGAACTTGACTTGCAGGTTTCTGGCTTGGAAGACTGAGTGGGTGGTGAGTTCCATTAACCACAGTCTTTGATGGACACATGCAATGACCTCTTTGGGGCCCAAATCATGGTTGACCAATGGTATCCTGGCGCCCCCATGGTCTTTATGGTTAAGGCTCAGGCCCCATAGGCTCCATACTGAACCTCTATGCAGTTCTCTGAAAAGATGGGCTAACACACTCTGGAAGAATGAAGCAGTGGTTCAATATCAGCATCCAGTGGCCTGGTTCTCTCTGTTATGAATTCATGGAAGATTGGTGGAGGGGAGACTCTTGGATTAAGGATCACTTTAAGAATTTCCTGAATCCTGCTAGAAGGGGGAAGAAAATCCCACTTTCTAAGGACCTGCCAAGACCATCTCCAAAGAGTGCACCAGGGGCAGCCAACTCCCCTCACCAGATCTGAGGGTCACCTCCCTGGGGCAGCTGCTCAGCCCAACCAGGTGGTAAAGGGTGCTCAACAAATCTTGAGACCAAACCCATCATATCACTGACTCCTAAGCCCAAACAAAGCAAGAAGCTGACTGTTCTTCCCCAGTGAAAGCAGGGCAAAGCCAGGTTCACCCCAGATTCCTAGGCCTGGGACGGTGGGGTCCTATAGAGCTTCAAGCCAGCCACCACCCAACCTAATCTCTGCTCCCTCTCTTCTCTTCTCCCCACCCTGACGTTCCTCCACAGTGGCAATAGCAAAGGAAAAGACATCAACACCATTAAATCCCTCCGCGTCCTCCGGGTGCTACGACCTCTTAAAACCATCAAGCGGTTGCCAAAGCTCAAGGTGAGATTGGGATATGTGGGAGGCATGTCAGGATTGCCGTGCACAGTTGAGCAGGTTGCACACTGATTAAAGATACTACATTGAAAGGGATGCTGATACCATTACAACCCTCTTATGTGGATGCATATGTTATTACAGTTTTCCAGCAGATGGCAGCAAAGTGAGTTGATCTAACAAAATCTTTATGTTGTGTCAATTTTCCAATAGATGAAATGTCTCAAGATTGGGATCCCTTTTCTTAAATCACATGAAAGCATAATATGACTAAAACAGAACATAACCCTACTCTGGAAAGCAGGACACAGAAACTGCTTCTGTGTTTCTGACCCACAGAACCTTTGTTTCTGGCCCCACAAAACCTTTGATTTTTTTGCCTAACTTTTCTAGGCTCTAGTAACTTCTATTCCAAAATAGCAAAATAACATCTCTCCATAACTTCTCGTTCAAGGGGAAAAAAGGAAGTAAACAAAGCCTAGTCTTTTTTTTCCTATTTTTTTTTTATTTTTTTCTATTTTTTTTACATCGTTCATTTTTAAACAACATTTGCTTCCTCCCACCCACTCAGGTGTAGTCCCCATAGAGTTTCCTTCACCAATTCACCCGTGCACCATCACCTCAGTCCCCTGTTCTCCTCCCTCCCTCTGATCCCTCTCCCTCCTCCTCCTCTGAAGGATGTCTCTGATTTATAATTGTCCGTTTTTGCTTTGCTGTGTTTTGTACTGTTATTATTTTTTACACTGATGTTTTATTTGGTTCCCCTATGTTCCTGCTATAAATGAAACCATCTGATATTATTCTTTTTCCTTCTGGTTTATTTCACTGAGCATAATTCCTTCTAGCTCCATCCATGTTGCTGTGAATGGCATGAGTTTATTTTTTTGATTGCTGGATAATATTCCATTGTGTATATATACCACATCTTCTTGATACTGTCATCTATTTTTAGGCATTTGGGTTGTTTCCGGGTTTTACCTGTTGTAAATAGTTCTATAATAAACATAGGGGTACAGGTGGTCTTTTGAATCAGTGTTTTTGTGTCCTTTGGGTGGATCCCTAGGAGTGGAATTGCCAGGACTTATGGTAGCTCCATTTTTAGTAGACTGAGGAACTTCCAGACAGCTTTCCATAGTCAAAGCCTAGTCATTCAAATACTCGTTCTTGGGGCCTCCCTGGTAGCACAGGGGTTTAAGTTTCAGTGCTACCAAGCTATCACCAGCCACTGGTTCAATCCCCAGCCAGGGAGCTACCCACACAGCACAGCAGACCTCTCCTGTCTCACCCACTGCTCCCCTCAGCACTGTATTTTAGTCAGTCCACTCTGTCCCCACTCTGTCTCTGGTGAATCCTCTCATCCCCCACACCTCTGGCCTACACCCAGTTCTTGTATGCATAAATAAGTTATTTTAAAAAAGAGTTTAAAAAATAATAACTTATCCTACCCCTGAGGACCACCTGATTATCACTTATTTAAAAGTTGTTAAAACAGGTCACCTATTTTTTAATTAAGTGAGTGTTTTTAAAAGGTGATGCTATGCCAATTTTCTCAAGAACCCACTGTTAATAGAAAACAAAATTTCCCAGGGAATGATTGCTGGAATTTTAGATGCATGGAAAATATTGAAACCAGGCCCATAATTACTTCTCCAGACTGTGTGACCTTCCCCTGGGTGACATAGCTCATGTCCTTGTCTGTGCAGTGGGAACAATGGCATCACTTTGTGTTTTGAGCTGCTAGAGGAGGAGGCTGTCCACTCCTCACACCTTTCTCTCAAACCTGCCCACCAGGCCGTGTTTGACTGTGTGGTGAACTCACTCAAGAACGTCTTCAACATCCTCATCGTCTACATGCTGTTCATGTTCATCTTTGCTGTGGTGGCCGTGCAGCTCTTCAAGGGGAAGTTCTTCCACTGCACTGATGAGTCCAAGGAGTTTGAGAAAGACTGTCGGTGGGTCTTGATTCTCCTTGGCATCCCCATTGTGGCTAGTGGGTAGGAGGTGGCCAGAGGCACCAATCACTTGGACTTGGAAACTGAGGGGTTGGGCCTTGGGGATGTCACCCTATTGCATCTGATTTGCATCTGGCTTTAAAACCACTTTAAAATTCAAGTCACTGCTAGTCACTTCAGGATACACCCATGAGCTGCCTGCTTTCCTCCTCAGTTGCCTCCTTTGTCAAGTGGGGTCAGTTTCTGTTGCCAAACATGTTAGATCAGAGATTGGCAAACATTTTCTTTGGTCAAGGACCAAACAGTAGGGCCTCCCCTGGTGGTGCAGCGGTTGAGCGCTGGGCAGAGGCTGCCTGCAGCCTCTGCAACGCCAGTTCCATCCCCGGCCACCGGCGAGGGTCCCACAAACAAACAAACAAACAAAAAAAAAGGACCAAACAGTAATTATATTTGGTGGTATGGACCATATATTCCCATTTTAGCTACTCATTGCCGCCATTTTAACACGAAAGCAACCAGAGCCCATAGGTAAGTGGGCATGACTGTGTCCCAATAAACCTTTATTTCTGGAAACTAAAATTTGAATTTCATAGCGTTGTTACTTGTTGTGAAAGCATTCTTTTGACTTGTTCTTGACCATTTAGGAATGTAAAAAACTATCATTAGCTTGTGGGTCACACAGAAACAAAGTTAGTTTGTGACAGTAACTTGCCAATCCCAGAGTTGGTTGGTTTTTCAAAACTTTTTGGGTTTTAGAATTGTAGATTAGGGATGATGACCTGAAGTTCCCCATATTTGGGGCAGCCGTACCTTGGGAAACTCTGAGCTCAGCCTGGGGAAGTGTTGAGACTTTAACCAACGGGGCACTCTCGCTGAATACTGCTAGTGTTACTTTGTGGTAAGTGGCGCCCTATTAACTTGGTGGCTGTTTCCTGAGATTGGAAGGATCCCAAGCATTTAGCTAGGAGTCTGGGATTGTTTCCTGCCCTAAAATGAAGCAGTGGTGCCCTCCATAGCCTGAAAAACCCAGAAATGCCCCTGTGTCTTCCTGTTCTTAATCCCTCAAGCCTGAGGCTCCCAGCCTCAGGACTAGAAGTGTTAGATTCAGCTGGCTCTCCCACTGGGTGCAGGGCCATGGCATCATCTGGGGATTTGTCTCCAGGAGGATACTCATAAACAGGATACACAACAACAGGAGACGTCACTCACTTCTTGGGAAGGCATTGTGAGCTGGTGGCTACCCCCTCCTCCTCCTCCTCCTGTCTCCAGTCGTCGTAAAGACGAGTGCTCAGAAGCGCTTCCTGCATGTGCTAACAATCCTCATTTCCCGTGGCAGTGGCAAGTACCTCCTCTATGAGAAGAATGAAGTGAAGGCACGGGATCGAGAGTGGAAGAAGTACGAGTTCCATTATGACAACGTTCTGTGGGCTCTGCTGACCCTCTTCACTGTGTCCACAGGAGAAGGCTGGCCACAGTAAGTGACCTGGCCAGAAGAGCCCAAAGGAGTCACGCAGGGGGCCTAAGAAGTGGGAAAAGAAAAGGTCTCAGAAGCAGTGCTGAGAAAGGTCTGGGAGGGGAGGGCTTCGCTCCTGGTCTCCCAAGATGGTAACCCTGCTAGATGTCACACCTTCCACATGCATGGAGCTTGAGGGTGGTGGGGGGCATCTGGCCATAGCTTGGCTTGCTATACCCTGAGTGTATGGGCTGTATCCTCCCAGGATGGGATGTTTCCAGTTTGCAGCAATTTAACCCTTCCTCTGCTGATGAGTGAGAATCTCCAAGTTGGGAGTGTGGCGGTGGCATTTTCCAAGGCCATGTGACTAACTGGACCATTTGTGCCCACACAGGAGCAGAGCTGGGGTGAGACAGAATGTCATGCGAGTTTAAGACAGGCCCTATCTTTATTTGAATGTCTGACATCTTGTGCATCATGAGCTTTTCACTTTCATTTTTGTTTTTTTAAACATTGCAGTAAATTATTATCATTGCAATTACTACTGTGCTTGGCACGCCCTTAATTTATGTCCAAAACAGAAGCCTTATTCTCCTCACCTTAGTCCTCCTCCCAGAGATCTCAGAAATGCCAGGGTTTTGGCTTGGCACCTCCTAGCATGCCCTCCATCATTCTCACCACCCTCCCTCTCAGCAAACACACTGACCTGCCTTACCTCTCTCTTCACCCACACATACGTGGTACCCACACACACACGTGGTACCCACACACAGGAGGCCAGTGCTAGCCCATAAGGCACCTTTGAGTGAATTTTTAAAGACACCCCTTCCTCAACAGACTTTCTTTCCATCTGTCAGAAAATCATTGCAATCGACGTCATGATTTTGTTTGAATAAGGTACTTTATGGCTGGCTGCCAAAAAATGTTGTCATCATGAATACACAAATCTATCATGTCTGCATTATGGTTGCCACCCTTCAGACAGAACCTTTGAGCAGTGCCTGACCTGTGCAACTGTCCAGAGCCTGCTCTATGTGCATCCCCACTGAAACTTCTGAACTCCTGCCACGGCCTGCACTTAAACACCCCCAACACATGCACCTGCCTTCATGATGCCTCCTCACTCCCACCCACCACTACAGACTTGATTGCAAATCCCAGTTTGGCCTTACCTGAAGCTCAGATTCTTTGTGTGCAAATTGGTACCACTGATAATTTCCCTGAGAGGGTATCTGGGAAAATAAAGAAAACATTAAACATCATTTTTGGCACACATGAGGTTCTTGATAATGGTGGTAAAAGTTACTGATTTTGTTGTCAGTACTCCCACAGACAAAGGAGGTAGGAAGATGCTTGGAGTCAGAAAGCAGTGGCTACTTTATTTCTTTTTCTTTTCCTCATAATGTGTCCCTGTTTCCTGCTCCCCTGCCCACTTCCCCTCCTCCCTTGCCCGCACTCTTACAGGGTCCTCAAGCACTCCGTGGATGCCACCTTTGAGAACCAGGGTCCCAGCCCTGGGTACCGCATGGAGATGTCCATCTTCTATGTTGTCTATTTCGTCGTGTTCCCCTTCTTCTTCGTCAATATCTTTGTGGCCTTGATCATCATCACCTTCCAGGAACAGGGGGACAAGATGATGGAGGAGTACAGTCTGGAGAAAAATGAGGTACCACCTGCCAGTTTTATCCACTGTTTTAGTACTGTCACTCCCACCACACACACACACACACGGGCCAGAGTCCGGGACATCTGGAGAGTGAAAAGCAGCATTCGCCAAGCGAAATTCAATCTAAGTGTTTAGTCATTTTTGACTAGGTTGTGCTGCAGTAACAAACATTCCAAACTTTTCAATGCCAGAATGCAATTGATTTCTTGCTCACACTACATGTGTCAGTGGCTCCACTCCATGTCACCTTTATTCTAGTTCCCTTCTGAGCTACTTGAGATCAAAAAGACAGTGTGGCAAACCATGGTCCAGATCTCACAGCCTGTGCCCAAAAGTGACATGTCACTTCTATTCATATCTCTTTAGTAAGAACAAGTCACATATCCATGCCTGATGTCAACGGAATAGGGAAGTAGAGTCTCCCCTAGGGAGGGGTAATGAATATCCATGAATGAAAATCCAGTCCAGTGGAGAGTATGCACATAGTCCTTTACCTTTCTAGTAGCACCATCCATGCTGGATGGAGGGCCTAGGATTCATCCTTACTCTACTCTGTTGGCCCCTACGACTTAGTAACATTATTGTTCCCTCTTGCTTTCCTTCAAAGAGGAGAACGAGAAGCAAAGTATTCTGTAGGAAAGAATGGTTAGGCTTCGCTGTGTGAAGGATCCTCAAACTACTAAAAATGGAGCTACCATATGACCCAGCAATTCCACTCTTAGGAATCTACCCAAAGGACACAAAAAACATTAGTTCAAAAAGATACCTGCACCCCTATGTTTATTGAAGCATTATTTACATTAGGCAAACTATGGAAACAACCCAAATGCCCAAAAATAGGTGACTGGATCAAGAAGATGTGGTATAGGGCCTCCCCGGTGGCGCAGCGGTTGAGCGCTGGGTTGCGAACCTGCCCGCGGCCTCTGCGGCGCCGGTTCGATCCCCGGCTGCTCCCCGGCCACCGGAGGAGGGTCCCGCATGGCGCGCAGACCTCTCCTGCCGCCCGCTGCTCCCCTCAGCAGTGTACTTCGGTCCTTCTGCCTGCTCTGCTCCCCGCTCTGGCTCTGGTGAATTCTCTCACCCTCCCGCGCTTCTGACTGTACCCAGTGCATGTATAAACAAAAACAAACAAACAAACAAATAAATAAACATGCCTATATAAAAAAAAAAAAAAAAAAAAAAAGAAGATGTGGTATATATGCACAGTGGAATACTATTCAGCAATCAAAAAAGATAAACTCGGGGCCTCCCTGGTGGCACAAGGGGTTAAGACACAACCTACGAAGCTATTCGCAGCCACTGCAGCATGCGTTTGATCCCTGGCCAAGGAGCTACTACCCACATGGTGCAGCAGACCTCTCCTGACTCCCACTGCTGCTCCCCTTAGCAGTGTATTTCAGTCAATCTGCCTGTTCTGTTCCCTACTCTGAATCCTCTCACCGCCCCCATACCTCTGGCTTGTGCCCAAGTTCTTGTATGCATAAATAAATAAATATTAAAAAAAAAAAAAGTAAGCTCATGCCATTCACAGCAACATGGATGGAGCTAGAAGGCTCATGCTCAGTGAAATAAGCCAGAAGGAAAAAGAAAAACATTGAATGGTTTCACTTATAGGAGGAATATAGGGGAACCAAATAAGGCCTCAGGAAGAAAAAAATAACAATAGTAATAATAATAATAATAAACAAAATTAGCAGGCAACCATAAATCAGAGACATTCTGCAAGGGAAGGGGAGGAAAAGGGATCAAAATGGGAGAAAAAAGTGCAAGGGACTATGGGGATGGTTCTTGGGTGAATTGGTGGTAGGAATTTTACGGGGAATACACAATGATGTAAAAGATATAAATTAAAAAAAGAATGGTTAGGTTTCAAAGTAAGACTTGGGCTGAAATTCAGGTTTGGCCCACCTGGCAGCTGTGCCTCCTCAAACAAATGCCTTAACCTCTCAGAACCTCTATTTTCCTCATCTGCAAAGTGGAGTGATTGCTAGTACCCACTTTCTCTGCTAACGGGATTCAACAAACAGATGGGGAAATGTCAGCAGAAAGTTTGGCAGAGGGGAGAAGAAGCCCTTGGGGGAAGAAAGTCATCATGGTGAGGGGATTATGGGCAGTCTAAGAATCCTGACTGGGGGCACGAGTGGTAGAAATTCAAGCAGTTGTGCCAGAGGGCCATGTGGAGTTATTTGTGGGTGCTGTCAAGCCATCTCACGCCTGCCTCGGACCCTCACAGTCAGTCTCTCTCCCGCAGAGAGCCTGCATCGATTTTGCCATCAGCGCCAAACCACTGACCCGACACATGCCCCAGAACAAGCAGAGCTTCCAGTACCGGATGTGGCAGTTCGTGGTGTCGCCACCTTTTGAGTACACCATCATGGCCATGATCGCTCTCAACACCATTGTGCTCATGATGAAGGTGAGTCCCCAGCGCCGCTCAGCACCCATCGCACTCCTGTCTTCTGCTGCAGGCTCCCAAATGACCATTCAGTCGCCACCACGCCTTCCCTGCAGCTGTTCTCTCTGCCTCACACACTGTTCCTATCATTCTGCCTGGTCAGCTCCCTCACTGCACCCATAAGCCACTTCCTCCAGGAAGGCTTCCTGACCTCTCAAGGTTGACCCAGTTTCCCATTTTTGCAAGCATGCAATAAGTTGTCTCACGTGCCACATTATCTGTGTGGTTGCCAGTCTCCCCCACCAGCCTGTCAACTCTAAGGAGCCAGACAAATCCTGGTCACCCTTGAGTTCCTGGGATTTGATGATAGCTTGGCTCAGCAGGAATAAGGCATCTCAATAAATGTCTGATGACTGAAATGAGGAAGGAGGGGCAGGTAAGGACCTTGCAACCCTCAGGGCCACTGAGCCTACTCAGGGTGAGAAGTTAGAACCTTTCACCATGTGGTTTGGAGGCCAAAGACCTGGGTTCAAAGACCCAGGTCCTCCTTTTAACTCACCATTTCACCTTGGACCAGTGACTTCCTGGCGTCTCAGTTTTCCTATCAATAAAGTGGGAATGATCGTAATGGCACCTTCCTCCCCTCTCCTCAGGGTGGAAGTCAGTCATGCAAAGACTTTAATATATTTCTTGGCACTTCAGAGACAATAAATTTAGTTGTTAATTTTTGGTGAAAAAGGCACATCCATTTTCACCTGAAAATCCTTCTCCAAAAGGAAGTTCTTTTATCTCGTCATTGTGATTATGAACAGCCTCCAACCAGCAGATGAGAGGACAGTGGAGCACATCATTTCTCAGGCTGTAACTTACTCACAGATCATGGAGGATCTTATTAAAATGCAGCTTCTGGTTCCATAGGTCCCGGGTGGCGCTGAGACCCTGCCCTTTAGCCCAGCCCAAGGGCATGCCCCGAGTGTCCAGGCTCTCGTGAGCACCCCGTCTCCATCGTCCAGTGTTCCCCATACGGAACTCTTTGCTATGTTCGTGTCATCATTTTTTTTCTCATTTTCTTTATTGAGGTGAAATTCAGATAACATTAGCCACTTGGAAGTGTGCAGTTCAGTGGCATTTAGTGCATTCACCTGGGTGTGCAATCACCACCTCTATCAACTTCCAGAATATTTCCATCACGCCAAAAGAAACCCTGGACCCATCAGCATCCCCCTCCCCTGGCAATTACTAATCTGTATTCTGTCTCTGTGGAGTTACCCATTCTGGACATTGCCTGTATTTTAAAGGCTAGACACCACACTATTTTGTCCTGAAATTCTTCAGTAAGCATTTCTTTAAAAAATAATAATAATTCCTATGTAATCTCATGCTTGACAGGATTAGTAGTGATAATTCTCCAAGATTCACATTGAATTGTCCCCAAAATGTCATTTACAGCAAGTGGGTTGTTGAGCCAAGATCTAAATGGTTACATATGGCCTCCGATTTTTGTCTTTTAAATCTCTGTCCTCCCCAGACCTTATTTTCATGCTGTTGACTTTTTAGGGAAACCAGACAAGTTGAATGAAAATGTTCCCATCTCTGGGTGCGTGTTTTCCTTGTGGGGTACTGTGACTTCTTCCTTCATCTGCCACATTTTCTGTAATCTAGCAACTAAGGCTAAAGTTTATAGATTCAAATCCAATTAAATAATTTGGGCAAGAATATCTCATAAGGAGTCAGTACAGTGATTACCTTTAGGGTGGGTTATCAACTGGGAGGGGGTGCAAGAAAACTCTGTGAGGTGCTGTAAATGCTCTAACTCAATTTGGGAGTTACCTGTACAATATACAGGTAAAAATTATAGCTATAGTGCTTTATGTTTCTGGGGGGGAAAAAGAGCGATCTGAGCAAACAAAGAAACTATGGCAGAAAGGATGCTGTGGCCATCCCCCTGCATCTCGTTCAGAGCTGGGCCAGGCTGCCCTGGGATCTGGATGCTCAGACAGAACTCCAGAAGGGAGTTTTTATTTTGATGTAAAAATACTAGCCAGCCTGTGAAGCGCTTGCCTGAGGGTTGGGTCAGCGCCACCGGACATCAGTGGGGAAGCCAAGTGCCCAAGCCCAGCTTGCCCCTGGGAAGGATGGCCATACAGCGGCCTCACCAGTCCCTGCCCTACTTGCTGATCCCTCCCTCCTCCTCCAGTTCTACGGGGCATCTGCAGCTTATGAAAACGCTCTGAGAGTATTCAACATAGTCTTCACCTCCCTCTTCTCCCTGGAATGTCTGCTGAAGGTCATGGCTTTTGGGATTCTGGTAAGTACAGCTTCAGGGTTAGAGATGTGGATTGCGGGGGCGGTGGAAGCCCAGAGGGCAACTGAGTGATGGGTGATGGTCTCCCCACCTGACCCCAAGAGCCCTAGCCGCCAACAGTGGCCTGATCACCCCAGTGATGCCCACAGACAATGTGTAAGCATTCTCTTTGCCAAGTAACACCAATGAGACTCAACACTCGTTGACTTTTACTGTATGTGGGACATGTATTTATTCAGTCATTCCTTGAAGTGATCTGATGGGTGGAAGTAACTGTCATCTTCATCTGTCTTAGAGTTAAAGACACTGAGATCTAGACAGGCTAAGTCCATGAATTTCAAACAATTCTAATCACAGTCATGGTAAGAAATACTCTAGTCAGTGGAGCCCAGCATGCAGGTGTGCATGTAGACAACTGAAATAAAATTGGTATCTACCCTTATGAACTGTACTCTGAAGTTGTCCATTCTACTCAACTTCATTTCCTTTTTGTTTTTAATGCAGTTCATGACCCACTAACTTGATTTCATCTCCCATTATTCCAAAGAGATCTGTGAATGGGGAGAGGGGGGCTGTAAAATTAGACAGGAAAAAATTACATCTTTATTTTTCACCATTCACTAACTCAATTTGAGCAATTCCTTCCATCTTGAAGGCAGACAACAACCCCCTGCAGCAAAACCCAGTACAATCTACATCAGATATTTTTCATAGAGGTTACAGGTAATTCAAAATTTAGTCTGTGTTCATCGTTGTTTCAAAATGCTGGTGGATGTTAAACCAGAAAATTGCTAGGACTTATTTAATGTATTTGCGGAAAAATGCATTCATCATTAGATCACCATTTAAAAAATATTTTGATTACTATATTTTAGTATAACAGTTCTCCTAATCATCTTGGTGTTTTACTTTATGCATTTATAAACCTTCCTCTGGAAAAGATTTTTCCAGATGGCTAAGGGCTTCATAGCACAAAAAAAACTGAGGAAGACTGAGACTAATGAGTTGTGACCTGGGGGACTCAAGAAGGCCCCCTGTGCAGGCCAGGCTGGGATTTGAAACAACTTATCTACTATACCCTTGAGCACCCATACAGCCTACCTCTCTGATGAGAATGACCTACAGCTCATTGTCTCAGGTGGGGTTTCAGTGGGTGACGGCTGGGTTGTTGCCTTGGCTTCCTGAGGTGGTAAAGGGTAACTGCCTTGGCACCAGAGAGACCTCATTTCAAATTGTGTCCAGGCTGCATCATCTCACCTCTCCGTGCCCTGTCCCTCCTTCCAGAGAGACTTGCAAACCCTTGAACACAAATGCTGTGCAATGGCGACTGAGAGTGAGTCCTGGCATTCAGTGAGTGCTCAATAAAGGCTAAGAAGGGCTCCAGGAAAACTCATCTCCCACCTTTCTCCTCCAGAGCCATGGTTCTCAACTCAGCTTTCCATCAGAGGCACTTGGGAGATTTCTTAAAATTCAGTGATGCCCCAGACCCACTCACAGAGGTTCTGATTCACTTGGCCAAGTGGGGAACCCCTGTATGTGTAGTCTTTTTTTTTTTAAGATTTATTTATTTATTTATACAAGCACTGGGTACAGTCAGAAGCGCGGGAGGGTGAGACAATTCACCAGAGCCAGAGCGGGGAACAGAACAGGCAGACTGACAAAATACACTGCTGAGGGGAGCAGCGGGCGCGGCAGGAGAGGTCTGCTGCGCCATGTGGGACCCTCACCTGGAGGACCGGGGATCGAATTGGCGCTGCAGAGGCTGCAGGCAGCTTCGCAACCCAGCGCTCAACCGCTGCGCCACCTGGGAGGCCCTGTATTTGTAGTCTTGATGAATATCCAGGGGAATGTAAGGTATAGTCTGGGATGTCAGATCCAGCCAGCAGGGGGCAGCATGGCAGTCAAGTCAATGGCACCAACTCAGCGTTTCTTTCCTGGGGATGTCACCTGTGGTCTGTGTACCCCATCTGGGCCACAGAATGTATATGGTGAAGGACTTGGACCTCAGATATCCACACCTGGATATCTGCCTCGGCCCCTTAACTGTGTAACCTCAAGCAAAGAAGTTGGCCTCTGCACCGGTGTCCACATCTACAAAATGGGGGTACTGTGCACAGGACCTGTCAACACGGAGGGGAGCATGAGTGTCAGCCTGGCATGGGCCCTGCCCATTGCAGTGGTATTGGGCAGTCTTTCACTCCCAGTGATTTTCTGATGATTCTTCTATTAATCATCCCTCGTGAGCATGTGCCGAACCTTCCCCTTTAGTTTTAGATGAAACCCCAAGTTTCCCATGTGGAATTTTGGCAACAGAGGGGAATCTTCTCGTCCGGGGTCCAGGGTCCTGTGGCCAGACACCTAGAAATTTGTTGTTGCTTGTGTTCCCCCAGAAGCAGAGTCTGAGACAAGAATTGAGCACAAAAAATGTATCTGAGAGGTGACCTCAGAAAGCATGATAGGGGAGAGAAGGATGAGGCAGGGTCAGAAGGCAATCAGAAAAAGGTGTGTTAGGAAGTCACTTCCCACTGTGGGCCACTGGGACCCATTTCCACTGGGGTCCTCTGGGAGGCAGCAGAGAGCACACATTTCTCAGTGCCCCTCAGCCATAGTCAAGAGAAAGTCCCTGGGCAGAACAAAATGTGCGGTATAAACATGACGAGATGTGGGCAGGGCCTCAGCAGCACCTGCTAATACCAAAATAGGCAGTGGAGCTAGAATTACTTTCAGACAGTTATAAAACAACAGCATGCACCTATTGAGCACACACTGTTCCAAGCCTCACTCAGGGCAGAGTATTTTAACAACACAGCTGTACCTGTGTGTACCAGTTGAGCCAGCAACCGGCCCAGGATAGATCAAGTTAAGCTCAGTAACGAACAACCCCTATATCACAGTCACTTCAGTCAACAAAAATTTTGTTGACACTCAGCGGGGGACTCTGCATGGTCTCCACTCAGAGGCCCAGGCTTATGGAGCAGCTGCCATCTGGAATGGTCAGCAGGCCCAGAGCTGAGAGGCACTCACTGGCTGCTGGCCAGAAGGTGACTCACACGCTGCCTCTCACAACCCTTCACTATGACTAGACACGCAGCCCCATCTATCCATGAGGGAGCCAGGCTGTGAAGCCTGGTGTGTGCCGTAAGGCCTCTGCACCCCATTACTGTCCCCCTTGTCCATACTACGGGATGAAAACACAGAGAGGTTAAGTCACTGGCCCACAGTCACACACCCAGATGGTAGCAGAGCTGGGATGTGAACCCACGCTCTTAGCAAGTGTGCTATGAACACAGTCCTGAGTAGTGGGGTCCTGGACTCAGCCTGTGGACTCACCCAGGCCTGGGTTCCGATTCAAACTCTTCATGTTCATGCTGCTAACATCAGACAGGTGAGTGACTCTGCTCTCTGAGTTTCAGTCACCTCTTTGAGTGGGCGATAATCCTTGCCTCTGTGAGTCCTGGTGAGAATCCCAGTAATGTCACCCATAAAGCATCTGAAGTATCATGGTGCCCATGGTATCAGAAAGACAGAGCACAGTCCAGACAACAGCCTTCTCTCCCCAGCAGAGCTAAAACAGAACCTTGAGGCCCCCTTGTGGGCCCAGCAAGGCCCAGGAGTCCTGGGGAGGGGAACCTAGAATAGATGACCCTGAGCAGCCTGCACGGCAGTATTTTGCTACTGAAATGATTGCAACTCCCTGGGGCACTCAGACTGGTTGCAGCTGTATCCCTAAGGTCCCCGAGCCGGCCGTGGGGGCCAAGCATGAAGCCCTCTATTGGAATCTCTGTCTTATGGATCCCCATTCTAGAATTATTTCCGTGATGCCTGGAACATCTTCGACTTTGTGACTGTTCTGGGCAGCATCACCGACATCCTTGTGACAGAATTTGGGGTAAGTTTCCAGCTGACTTCTCTCTGGGCATCTCCTGGTTGGGCTGGGGTCTGGGAGGTCACCCAGAAGCTGCAGGTCCCGACCGCCATAGCTGGCTCGGGCCAGCACTTGACTGTGACCAAAGAGGGAGAGCTGGGGCTCCCAGGGTCAGGGGTGGCCCCTCAGGAAGGCAATGTGAAGAGACAGAGATGCCCAAGGCCACAGCTGTGAACTTCTCTGCATCTTGATACTGACTTGTGAATAAAAACATGGATCAGTGCCTTGAGAGAACTGAGACACTTAAAGGGTCCCAAAGCTGAACTCCACCCACAAACACCGCACAGCGCTGGGGTACCCAGAGAGAGGCAGCTTCGAGTTCATGCTGTTTGAACTGACTGTCCATTGGCTTACACACAGGAGGGAGCAGTGCTCCTGGGACAGCATCCCCAGGACCAGGAGGTCCTGCTGTGAGGGTCTCTGGACCTCTCTGAAGTGACCTTTGGGCTACATGGTCCCTCCTGTTTACCTGAAGACTCAGAGCCCCAGAGCGGCTACCCCACACCCTCTCCTTGAGCATTTGCCAGAGAGCTCAGGCTTGGGGGCCCTTCATAGACTGGGGGGCGGGTAAGAGATACTCAAAGAGGAAGCAAAAGGACAAAGAGTATGGAGCCCAAGGGGGTGGGGTGGTATTAGTCTCTTCATAATAACAATAAAAATAATAATAATGACTGGCAAGGATGTTGCACTTGCTACATGCAGTACCCTGTGCCAAGTATTTTATGTGGATGAACTCATGGTGTAGGTCAAGGGCTCAGCATATAAATGAATTCCTTTCGGGGGGGGGTTAATGGAGGGGATCTGAAAGCAGAGACTGCTCATGGAGAGGAGAGGAGGGGCCGACAAGGATGGCCACATCCATAAAGCATCTGAGGTGTCGTGGTGCCCTCAGCACTGTCAGGAAGACAGAGCAGACAGCAGCCTTCGCTGTAGGGAGCTAGCTGTTCCTTGCCCAGGTGTTGAAACAGAGTGGCAACCTGAGTCAGAGTGGGGATGGGCCAGGCAGAAACTGGACATGAAGGGTGAGAACCCCTGCCAGAAGCAAGGGCCAAAACAGGGAAGGAGTGAAGTCCCCACCTTTTTCTCCGCCTGCCACTCTCTTCTGCCAGCCCCAAGCACTGGCCAAGTCCAATCAGAAGAGAGTTGGGGTTTCCAGGTGATGTTCAGAATAAGCAGAGAAGAATCAAGAATAGATATGGGTGGGCAGAGCCCAAGGGAGAGGGTGCTGCCCCATTTCACAAATGAGGAAACATATTCAATGCTTTGGGAGCTGAGGAACCTACCGAAGATCACACAGGCAAGCCTGCGAGCTCATTGGTGACCCCTGGGCTGCCGCAGCTGAAGAAGGGAAACAATCGGCCCACTGCTTCCACCCAGAAGGCTACTGGGGATGGGAAGCCACACAGAAAAGGGGCCATTCCCTGTTGTGTCGCCCAACACCCCACCCAAGTGGTGTTCAGACCACACCCTTTGCCTTCAGTTCCAGTGAGCTGGACATTCTCCTTTATGCCCATCCCACTCTTGACACCTTCCTTTAAAGTGTTACCCTCTTTCCTGTTGGGTTGCTCCCAATTGAGCCCTGTCTTCTTACAGAGAACCAGGATTGGGCCTCATCTTAATTCTGTTTCTATGAGGTCTGTACCTCCCAACTGACAGCTAAAATTTCTTACCATCCAGCTAAGCATAAGATAGCTTTGAAGCAATGTCCCTCTGGGCTAAGAGTTTAGAAGGGGTGGCCCAGCACCCCAGTGAAAAAAATGGAGAAAATTAGTTGAAATCTCCAGGAGCCAGTAAGAGATCCTGTAGGGCTGGATCTCAATGGTCTGTTCTCCTGATTGGCAGGACAGGGGAGGGAGGATGTGGCAAAGGGTCCGATTCAAGATTACCAGGACTATTGCAGTAGTCAGTCACCATCTCTATGAGCTGTTTGACCTTGGGAAACTTGCATTACCTCTTCTCATCATGTACAGAATGTAACTGATGTAATTAACCTCATTTGGGTCCTTATAGTCCTCACATTCATTCGTTCATTCAACAGGCATGCATTGAGCTCCTGCTGTATGCAGAGCATTGTTTATTATAGGTGCTAGAGACAGAGCAATGAATGAAGCAAAACAGACAAGCTTGCCTGATGTTCTAGGGAGAGAGAATGACACTTTCAACAAGTCAGAGCAATCAACCTGAAGTGCTTGGCACAGAATCTGTCAGGAACAGTCTTGCGTCACTCACTGACCTTTCAGTCAATAAAGGACCGGCACATATGACAGTGGTCCCAATAAGCTATACCATCCAGCTGAGTGTGTGACAGTCTGTCCTATATAGGTTTATATAATTACACTCTATAATGTTTGCACGGTGAAGAAATCACCCAAAGGATACATTTCTCAGAATGTATCCTCCTCCGTTCAGTGACACATGACTATACATACTTCACAAATGGTGGTTATTATTATTGCTATTGTTATTATTGCTGCAAATGTACTTGGGTTTGCAAATAGATGGATCCCTGGCCCTGAATTAAAATCATTTTGAGGGAAAGAGAGGATGGGTGTGTGGGCCCTTCCAGTGTGATTTGCTCCCAGCCCCTGCCAGGCAAGCAGTTCACAGCCACCCCTTTCTGCCTCTCAGGTAAGCCCACTGGGTCTGAGGCCAGATCTCAGCCAGACTGAGGCAGGGGGAGCCAGATCCTCAGGAGGGCAAGTCCCTAAGGTTTGGGGGGAGAGAGCGTGAGGCCCACTGGGCCTCAGCTGCCACCCCCAAGTGGCCGGGGTGACGTGGGTTTGCCCTTCGTGCAATGGATAATGACTGTGTTTCTTGTCTTGTCTCTTTTCATGCCTGCTCTTTAAACTGTATATTGGCACAACGCCGTCTGAAAAACTCATCCAATCAAAATGCACTATGAAATTCATTTGTTCATCCATGACATGGTCTGTGTGTTCATACACCAATGACTATCTCCCAACCCACCACCACCACCCCCACTCCCCGCCCGGGAACCGAAACCCATTGGTTTTTTGGCACTGGTTACAAATCAACCTAAAAAACGCTGAACACGCCTCCCCAACTGCCCCCGCCCGCCCGCTCCCCCTCCATCTTCAACATCTGCATCTAGAATCCGGTTGGTCTTACTTCTTTCTGAAGTCTAAATGCCTTACATTAACTGTGAACGCATCTTTCGCATCAGCATTGCACGTCATGCCCTGGGCTTTCTAACTTGGATTGCCTGATGCACCCCCACCCTCCCTACTTTGTCCGTCCCTCTCTCCCATTCCTGCCCCATAGTCCTTCCCTTGTGTCTGTCTGTCTGTCTGTCTGTCTGTCTGTCTCTGTCTCTCTCTCTCTCTCTCTCTCTCTCTCTCTCTCTCTCTCTCCCTCTCTCGTTCTGAATTGAGGTTTTCTGTTGGGCTTGGTTTGCACCTTTTGCAGAGTGAGGGATGGGTTTACCCCACGCTGCGCCTCTGATAGGGGAAGACATCTGGTTTGGTGTCCCTCCCCGTGACTTACACATATCGCTAGGCTCAGAGTCTTTTGAGGCAGACATGGTGCTCACTGCTGCCGTCTCTGCTCAGCAAACTCTCAGGTGAGAGGACTTGGACAGCTGGCATGCGGGTCCTGCTGCTTCCTGGCAGGTCAGCCAGGCGAGGCTCACTCCTGAGCGGAGACCTGTGCACACACGGGCTCCACACAATCACGCCCTATTTCTTGTTCAGTCTGACTCTCATTCCCTCTCCCTCCCTCTGTCTCCCACATACACACATTCCCTCTCCTGTCCCCTTTTGCATGCTCTACCACACCAGCACATACATAGACATGAGTGCACGTGTACACACATATGCACACATGCACACATATGCTTGTGTGCACACACATGCACGCACACTCTTCCTCCCCTCTTGCATCCATTCACCCTGCAGGCCATACCCCAACCCCAGAACACACTGTCTGCATCTCTCTATTCACTTATATGACTCCCTCCACACCCCTCACTCTGTCAACTCCCAGCTGCCTCTCCCCCTTCCCTACCCATCCCTGAACCCTTCTGAAGGACCCGCACTGACATCTTTGCACCAGGATCCCTCTCCTGCTAGCATTCATACACCAAATGTTTAGTGGGCCCCAGTTTGGTGTCACAGATGGAGAGGTGGCCAGAAGCAGATACCATCACCGCCCTCCTCCACCTACAGTCAGGAGGGGCAAACAGACTTTGGTCAAATCACCCTTCAAAACTCTTGAAAGCAGAGAAGACACAAATTCCAGGCCCTGAACAGCATATGGAGTGCACAGGGGGTCTGCAAGTGAGGAGCTGTGACTACAGCAGAGAGCGAAAGAAAGGGGCCTTGTTGTGGAAGCCTGGGAGGGTTTGGAGCAAGGGAGGTGTGACCACAAGTGTACTTAGACACTATTTAATCCACAGCTAGAGGACACAAAGTAACTTGGCAGGGGATTGGGCTAGAGGTGAGCACCAGGAACCCAAAGAGAGGTGACAGCAGAGGAGGCTGACAGGCTGGCAGGACTGGCCATCTGAGCAGGATCCTCAAAGGCCTGGGGCTGCATGGGGTCTGAGCTGGGCAGAGAGGGTAATGCCTAAAGGGACAGGGAGCTGGAGGTTAGGGAATGTGGAAGAAGGTCAGGTTGAGGAAAGAGTGTGAGCGTGGGCTCAGAGATTTTGAGGTAGCTTTAAGAACACCCCAAAGAAGTCAGGTAAGCTGGTGGCTATGGCGTCTAGAGGCCAGGTCTGGGCTCTGCAAGTAGTAGGCTCTCTCTGGAGTTCTCAGGCTCTCAGGTAGGTGGTTCCCATGTGCCTCTGAACTCTCATGGCCCTGAGCAGCACCGGGCTCCCTGAGCCCGAGTCTGCCTCCACCACCATAGAATGGGGAGCACAGGGTGCAGGAGGAGAGGACAGTTGCTTCTTCCAGGCTGTGGACAAAAAGATGGAAACTAGGAAGAAGGAAGATGGAAACCGGAAGTTCTGTGAACACTAGATGCTGACTAGGAGGTGGAGGGATGGATAAGGGCAGACCTTCTCTTTTCCCACCACCTGAACCCCTCTCACCTCTACCCCTTACCTCCCCTGTGTGTGTCCTTCCTCCCTCCCTTGGCTCCAAGAAGATCAGCATGCTCTCTGCACGTGTCTCCCTGTGAGACCCCCTTGCTTCTCCTACATGGTTGCAGGCACTCCGGCTTTGCTCCCAAGTCCCTAAGGCTGCTTCCAGGGCCTGCCTGCCTCTGCATGCCGGGCCGAGTCCACATGTTATGACCGCCCTTGAAGGGATGGCTTAAACTCTGGGGTGGATGGGCGGGAGGAAGCTGGGGACACCTGGGCCATCAGCCCTGTCCCTAAGTGGAGCTGGGTAGCCAGGCAGAGCTGAGAGTCAGGTCAGTGGGGCTTAGGGCCGGGAGGGTCAGGGGGACACCCCCTTAGCCAAGCTGGATTTGGGAGCTTGTTTGAGGCATTTGGAGTATTCTCACAGCTTTGGGCCCAAAATGGTCAGGGTAGGCTCCCACACCCTCCCCCATCCTGCAGTCCTAAGGGCCCACTGATTGATGTCCCAGAGAGTGTCCTAGACTTTTTCATCAACTCAAAAGCCTCTTACCAGTCCCAGATATTCCTGGAACCCCCATCCCTTCCTCTGAGGTCCCAGGCAGGCACTAGCACAAGATATAGACCCAGGAACTGTGTCTATTCTGTAAGCTCACAGAAACCACAAAAGTCTGATGCCCACATATTCATCATCTAAACTTTCAAGACCAGAAGGGGTGCTGTGATTATTAGGGTGACCCATGTGGTCTCCCTGTGCCATTTGGGGGTTGAGGACTAGGAAGGTTTAAATCCCTTTCCATGCCTTGTGTCTAGAGCTCCCCCAAATCACAGAAAGCGGAGTCTGGCTAAAGCCTCTCTGTCTAGCACAAGCTGGGTGACTGGTCAGCAGAGATTTCCACATTTGCCCAAGGCTGGGGTCTCAGACTGAAATGCTTCTGGGGGCCAAGCTGTTGCATAAGCCAGGAAAGTAAGTGTCACTTCTAGAACATGGACATCTTGGTAAACTGGAGGATATGTGCCCATGTCAAACTAGAAACAAGCCCAGGGTTTTCAGAAAGCCAGATCTGTAGGCAAAACCTGATTTTCAAACAATTGCAATTACTTTTAGGTCAGAAAAGCAAAATCAAAAATTTGAATACTGCTCAAGACCAACAAAACAGTTTCACGGCCAGTCCACATGTGACTTCTAGCCTCTTGTCCCCTACCAGCACACCCTGAGGCCCCAGCAGGCAAGCCCTGGGACAGTCATATGAGACCCACCATCTCCAGCTGGCTACCCCCTTACCCCCACCCCAGTACTCTGGTGCCCCCCACCCCCTGCATTCTTCTGGTTCAGGTGGGAGGAGACAGAGCAGAGACTAGACAGGGGGGTCTTCAAGCAGAGACAGGGGCCACCTAGGGAGGTCCTGGGGGCAGGGACAGCCCTTTCGCCCCGCCCCCAGCACCAGCCCCCTGGTGGGCCTGGGCTGAATCCAAGCTCACCCACCCATGGGCACTGCGTACTTCCTGCTTCCCGCAGACCTGGTCCCGTGCTACTCCACCCAGCCCCAGAAGCTGAGAAGCCATCCCTGAGAGGGGGGAAAGGGCCCCAAATGCATCTTCTCCGACTCAGCGGGCAGCGAGGACTCGCCCTACAGCCGAACAGCCCCAGCTCCCTCCCGTCCTCCCCATGCCCGCTCGCCAAGGGGGTAAGAAAAGATGCTCTTCTGCTTCTCCGGTTGGCTCAAGCCGCTGCTCCTCTTGGCTGTGGGGTGAGGTCAGGGCGGGCAGGAGTGGGTGGGCACCTCAGCAGGGCAGGGCAGGGTGCCCGGTGAGTCCCATGATAGATGCATTTCTGGCCCGGAACGTAACATGCCCTTGGAGCCCGCACATGTCCACAGGCGTGAGCGTGCTGGCTATCCCACCCCACTCTGGTGTTTGTGCATCGTACACGTGTGATGAATTCGGCAACTTGACCTGCTTGTGTCCTATCGTCTCAGTGCATTTGGTTGTTGGGAGAAACAAAAACCATCTCGATTTTTTTCCTGATTGGATGATTCGGATATATTTTCTTTTCCTTGTTCTTTTGTTATTTCTTCCCTACCCTTCCTTTCTCTTTCTTTTTCTTTCCTCTTCCCCATTTTGGGTGGGGCTGGCAGGGAGGGCTTATGCATTTGAGTTGATGCCTTTTCCTCCCTCCCTCCCTTTTCCCCACCCATCCCAACTTGTTCCTTTTCGAGTTTTTTCCTCTGCATCATTGCATTAATAGTGCTTTCTCTCCTCTCCCTCCTTATTTGGGGTCTGGCTTGCTTTTTCCTGTTGGTTGGCTTCATGTAGGGGCCTCTGTGAGTGGTGATGGCTCAGAGCCCCTGGGGGTGGGTGGATAGTTACCCCTCTTTCTCCATCTCCCCAGAATAACTTCATCAACTTGAGCTTCCTCCGCCTCTTCCGAGCTGCCCGGCTCATCAAACTCCTCCGTCAGGGTTACACCATCCGCATTCTTCTCTGGACATTTGTGCAGTCTTTCAAGGTGAGCTTGCGCCCCTGCTGCCAGATCGAGGCTAGCAGAAGACCCCCCTTGCTGTGACTGAATCTAGAAATCAAGCTAAAAATGCTTCAGGGAGAAACTTATGTACAGGCCTTTTGAAGCTCCAGGGGGAATCCTTTTGGTGCCTTGTGCTACAGTTCTCCTCCCAGAGCCATCAAAGATGCCCACCAGCCCTAGCACCACCTTGGCACAGCATGTGCTACCCAACTCAATGGGGCAGAGCCCTGGGATAAGGAAGGGAAACAGTGTCAGGGGCCCCCAGCACCCTTCATTGCCTTCCCTCCCACCAGGCACTGCCGTATGTCTGTTTGCTGATCGCCATGCTTTTCTTCATCTATGCCATCATTGGAATGCAGGTGAGTGATAGCAGCCCTAGCATTCCCGGGGCCTCCCAAGGAAGGCCCTGAGGTAGGGGTGGGCAGGGGACACCAATTCAGAGAGGTTGCCATGGGGGTTAAGCTGGGCTTCCATGGATCCACTGATTGACACAGCTGCTCCTGGTCAACATCCTCCAATTTCCCAGGTGTTTGGCAACATTGGCATCGACATGGAAGACGAGGACAGTGATGAGGATGAGTTCCAAATCACTGAGCACAACAACTTCCGGACCTTCTTCCAGGCCCTCATGCTGCTCTTCCGGTGAGAAGGGATGTGCTTTCATCCTCTTCTTCCAGCGTACCAGTGCTCTCTTTTCTGTTGTGGGGGAGGGGCAAATGCCCTCACATTTCTCTCCCAGTGGAGAAGTGTCCTGTTCCTTTCGTTCCAGCGTGGTTTGGGTGAGCATGATGTGCCTAGAGGCTGTGGCCAGGGCAGGAATTGAAGCCTTCAGACATAACTGTGGCGAGCATTTCCAGGCATTACTTCCCCGATTTCTCTTGACTGCCCTGTGAAGTGGGGATTTTTGGCTACCCCATCTGATAGATGAGGAAATTGAGGTGTATAGACTCCAGGTGTGATTCCCACCTTGGAGTTTTACTTTAGAGTTCATTTATTTATTGGTAATTCATTCAGGAAGAGAGGGAAGAAGACAACATTAGCTCCCTGAGAGTTTATATTTCCGTGGGGGAGACAGGTGATCAGTGAACTAATCATAGAGGATAGTAGAGGGAGATAAAACTCAAAGAGGGGAATGCATGGTTCATATGTCTGATTCCACTTACATGAAGTACCTAGAATGGGAAAATGTATAGAGAAAAAAAGAGGGGAAAGGTTTGCAGAAGTTGAGGGAGTGAGCAACAGGGATTATTCTTTAATGGATACAACTTTTCAGTTTGGAGTGATAAAAAGGTTCTGAGGTAGTGGTAGTGGGTGCACAGCTTTGAAAATGTACTTGTGCAATCCATGGACACATAATTTGGCACAAGAAAAAAATATTTTTAATTTAGCAACAAGTCAAGGAACAAAGGGCTGGTAGGTCATGCATCCCTGAAAAGGGATGACTTTTGATAGAACTAGGAGGGAGCCAAGTGAATTATCTGGGAAAGAACAGTGCAGGCAGAGGGAACAGCAAGTGCAAAGCCTTTAAAGCAGCAGCATTGCTGGCATTCGAGGAACTAGGAACCCCATGTGCCCAGACTGAGTGAGGTAAGGAGAAAGTAGTAAGAGATGACAATCACCTGGAGGAAGGACAACTTTTAAAATTCACTTATGTTGGGCCTCCCTAGTGGTGCAAGGGGTTGAGAGGCAACCTATGAAGCTATCCGCAGCCACTGCAGCAAGAGTTCGATGCCCAGGCAGGGAGCTACCCACATGGCGCAGCAGATCTCTCCTGACTCGCCCGCTGCTCCCCTCAGCAGTGTATTTCAGTCAGTGTGCCTGTTCTGTTCCCCACTCTGTCTGTGGTGAATACTCACCCCCCACACCTCTAGCCTATACCCAGTTCTTGTATGCATAAATAATAAATCTTTAAAAAAAATTCACTTATGTTGCCAGATCAACTGAATCCAAGTCAGTAAAAGTGGAGCATTGGAATCAGCATTTTTTTTTTTAAAGTTCCCCTCTGACTTTAGTGCACAGCCAAAGATGAAAATGCCCTCTCTAAGCTCTCGGAGAAAAGAGATGGCTTACCTGGGACCCATGCCAGCTCAGCTCCAAAATCCATGTGCTCCATCTCCCTGAGGAGCATTGTCATCCCAAGCTGGGTACTCAGGTCCCTGATGCCCCCTTTTTGCCTTCAGGAGTGCCACTGGGGAGGCCTGGCACAACATCATGCTCTCCTGCCTCAGTGGGAAACCGTGTGACAAGAACTCTGGCATCCTGACTCCAGAGTGTGGCAATGAATTTGCTTATTTTTACTTCGTTTCCTTCATCTTCCTCTGTTCATTTCTGGTGAGTCTGTGAACATGTGGGGAAGGGATCCCTAGCTCTCACACTCTCCCTAGCTCTCTGGGGTGTGGGTTCCTCTAGAATGTAAGTGTTGTTTCTGCCTATCCCAGGCCTCTCTGAGCCCCCTGGGGATTAGATTAACCAGGCTCCCTCAACCGCAGCACTGTGGTAGGTCCATCCCATGCACTGTAGGGTGTTTAGTAGCACCCTGACCTCCACCCACTACATGTCAGTAGCACATGCCCCTCAGCTTCCTAGCTGTGACAACCAAAAATGCCTCCAGATATCATCAAATGTCCTCTGGGGTGGAAAGAAGGAAGAGAAACCCCCCCCTCCCACATTGAGACCCACTGGTTTGTTCTGAAAACAAGACTAGCAGAGCTAGTCGAATATCAAGGTGTCAGCAGGCCATATGCACTCCAAAAACTGAAAAAAGGATCCTGCCTCTTCCAACTTCTGGTAGCCTCAGACATCCCTTGGCTTGTGACCACATCACTCTACTCTCTGCTTCTATCTTCACATGTGTATATGTGTCCAAATTTCCCTCTTATGAGCATAACAATCATGTTAGACATAGCACTTACCCTAATCTAATATGACCTGATCTGAACTTGACAATATACACAAAGACCCTTTTTCCAAGTAAGGTCACATTCACAGGTACTAGGGTTTAGGATTTGAATATGCCCTTTGGAGAGATACAATTCAACCTACAACACAGATGAGTCCCTTCTCCTGTCCTTCCCAATCCAGCCTCCTGACCATGGTTCCCTCTGGCAGGATGTAAGAAGCCAGTTGACAAGAGAGGGTGGGAGATGTGACCCAGGTAACAGCATCTGTCAGCAAAAGCCTACATACTCACCCTTTTCAGATGTATACCACCCCCAATCCAGCAACTACAGCCGTTGGCCCAGAGTCCATTGCTTAGTTTCAAATTCTCAGAAGAGGGAATCTGAATGGACCAGACCTGGTCAAATGACCACCATTGACCAAGCAACTGTGGAAGCAAGACTTTACAATACAGGCCGTATGGGAAGGGTAGCACCCTGGAAGACATCTGCAAGACTTGACTATTAGTTCCCCCAGAGCAAGGATTTCTGCTTTATTCACTTCTCAGTCAATATCATAAGATGATGAATTAAAAATAGTGCCACTAGCATTAAGAACACCCAGAATTACCAGTCATCCATTAAGCACCATCTTTGTTTATATATAAACATTTGTTTAACTCCTATTGTGGGTCAATCCTTATGCAAGGCCCTGGGGGTATAAGGAAAGAACATGTTTCTCTCAGTTTGCAGAGGTGATAAGCAGACAAGTTAGCACAGCAATACAATATGAGATGTGCTCTAATGGGGAAGGCTCAGACTGAAGAAAGGAAGATTTCAGAGCAGCCCCCAAGAATGGTGAGCAGGAATTAGACCATGTATTAATTAAACTGGTTGCAACTGACAGAAACGCAACCAAAACTGACTTAAACAAAACATGTAGCTTGTTAACTGACTTAAACAAAACATGCAGCTTGTGTGACTGAAAAAATCCAGGTGAGGCTGGATCCAGGCAAGTAGACTTCCTCATCTTTACTGTTTTCCTCCACTCTGATTTCATTCTCAGACTTTCTTCTTCTAGAGGCAAGATGGCCACCAGAGTGCCAACAATAATGTGGGGAAAGCCTCATTAGCTACCTTGGGTCATGTGCCCTTCCCTAACCAATCACAAGCCTAGATTTTATGACCACCATGTCTGGAGCCATGAGGTGGGGGTCAGCCATACCAGCTACAACTAAGTATAAATGAGGGGGCACTGTTACCCAAAGGAAAATGTATCATGAAGTCCTTGAAGGGAGCAAATTTGCAAAGTCTCGGAGGCAAGATCAATGCATTCTTTCCATGTGCTAAGGTCTAGGAGACCTCATGAAAAGATGCTACAATATGCAGAACAGGAAAATTCATTCATTTCATCCGAGAAATATTTGCTGAGTGCTTACTTTGTGTTGGGCCTAGGAACACAGCAAAGGTCTTACTTACATGGAGAGATCACTTTGACTTGTTGGGGGCAAGTGTGGGAGGATTTGGAATCGTGGTCATCCCATGGTGGTGCTCCCCATCTCACATAGCCTCTCCTCTCTTTCCAGCTCTCTTTCCATCGCTCTCTGTCTCTGCCTCGTTATGCCTGTATCTCCTTCACGCTGTCTCTGTTTCTGTGTCTCTGCCTCTCTCTCCCTCCATTCCTGTCTGTGGGCCTCCTTGTGTGAGCAAGTATCTGTTTTCCCTGCCCTGCCATTCTCTCTCTTTTTGTCCCTCTCCCTCTCTCTCTCTCCCTTTCTATCTCTCTCTTATCTCATCTTCTCTCTACCCCCTTTAGGTCTGTGTGCATGGGCGGGGTTGGGGGGAGGATTGGGTGTGTCTTGCTCTCCTCCACAACCTTTTGGCCACTGGGGCCCCACAGATGCTGAACCTCTTTGTTGCTGTCATCATGGACAACTTTGAGTACCTCACCCGCGATTCCTCCATCCTGGGTCCCCACCACCTGGATGAGTATGTGCGTGTCTGGGCTGAGTACGACCCTGCAGCGTGGTAAGGAGTCTCCCTAAATCCTCCAGCTATAATACCCACCTTTCCCTGACACTAGTTCAAGCCCCTGGGGTATTGTGTCCCTGTTGAGCTAGAGGGGATCTGGGGACAGAAGGGGTTAATCTAAAGGAAGGAAATGGGAATCAGCCCCTTTGCATGCCCCACATTAGGTGCTTTGGGTACCTCCCCTGCCTGAGCCCCAGGTTTTTGGGGAGTTGAGGGAGGAAGTTAAGATTCACTTCCTGTGAATCTCTCCTACCCCTCACTGTGAGGCCACAGCATGGTGAAGGCAAGTTAGCCGGACACCAGGGAAGAAGTCAAAGGCCTCTCAACCCCAATTCTCCTGGGAGCATGAGGAGAGGACTGGTCTAACTCCCTTGGCAGATGGAATTGGCTCAAGATCTTAGTGGCAAAATCTAGCACCCCACTAGGATCCCAGGACCTTGGAGCAGGCCACAACCAGGAAGACACAGCCTCAGAGGCCCTTTCATCTTCATGGTCACAGAGGTTGTGAGGGCTCCCACCTCCCTGGGTACAAGTGTCCCTTCCTGGGTGATGGATGGTGGTGTAAGAGAGGCATCTTCATTCTGTGCATGCGTATTGAGCATCCACTCAGCCCCAAGCCCTTGTAACATGCTCAGAGGTGCCATCCTGACTCTCAAAGCCCACCACCCATGAACTAAAGATTCTAGCTCAGACTGGGTTGGGGCCATTAATGAGGACCCTCAGCAGCCCGAGTTCTGGGGGACAGGCCTCGTGAGGAAGGCTGGGAGGAGTGGACCCTTGGCACTCCTGCAGACAAGTCCAAGAGAAGAGCTCCATGAGACCGAGAGGCCAGGGTGAGCCGTGGGTCTGGGACTTCACTTTCAGCTCATTCCTAACTCTTCCTCTTTTGATTTTAGGTCACAGCAGTTGGATGCTGTCCCCCGTCCTCTATTCCACAATCCCTGAGTGTAGCCCATATAGATTGTGAAGGAGGGAAATGCACAGATCCCTGGGGGAGGTGTCCCCACAACCTAGAGCTTCCAGTCCACCCCAGCCAAAACCCTCTACTCCCTGGGGTCTGGGAATAACTGAGGCACCTTCACTCAACCCAGGTCTCTCCAGCTCCTTCAAGCCAGGAATTTCTGGCATCATGTCCTCACTATGTGTGTGGCGAGACCAATGTGAATGCAACTCGACCCCTCGCCTCCACTAACCCCCTCTCTTCTCCTTTCAGCGGTCGGATTCATTATAAGGATATGTACAGTTTATTGCGAGTAATATCTCCCCCTCTCGGCTTAGGCAAGAAATGTCCTCATAGGGTTGCTTGCAAGGTTTGATTTCCACTAAAACCTGCTAGCATCCATGGAATGAGTGTGGCTTGGGGTTCTTCAATATATATATTTCATATATATATATATATATATATATCTTAAAAACAGAGCCATCTCTCTCTATTGCATTAATCTAGAAAAATTTTAGCCAACAGAATGCGGTCAAGTAGACTCAATGACGCATGGAACATATCTCTCCGTTCCCTTCAGCCATTCCTGCTTGCTCTTAGCTGAAGCTGCCCATCCTGGGGTCTCAACGGCACCCCAAATCAGACACATCCGGAGGGGGTTGAAACTTTGCTTTGCCCCCTCATCACTTCCACTCTCTCTCTCTGCCCTTCTCCTTCTGAAGTCCCCAGCCCTCCTCCCACTGGCCCGCCCTCCTCCCCATCTGGACCCCCTCAGAGACCAGCCTCAGCCAAACCAGGGAACTTGACCCAAATTTTAAAATACCTCTGAACAAAAGCATTACTCCAGGCCCTCTAAAGTGAGAACTCCCTTCCTCTACATCCCACAAGAACCATAACTCAAAGTTGAATCTGACTTTTCTCTTTTCTCTTTCTCTCCCTGCTCATAAGCAGTGAAATAATCTTTTTTATTACCTTTTCTTCCATTTTTTTCCTCCTCTTTTCCATTTATTTGAAACACCTATTTTATTGTTCTCTGCATCTTTCTCTCTCTATTTTTTCGGCTCGTGTGGTTATTAATTTTTTTTTGGTTTTTTTTTTTTTGTGTGTTTTTTCCTTCCGTTTCTCCCCCTCCGTCCACCCCTCCTCCTTTGGTTATTTGTTCCCACCCCACCTCCGTTTTTGTTTTCGGTGCTGCCAGGGGCCGCATGCCTTACCCGGACATGTATCAGATGCTGAGACACATGTCCCCTCCCCTGGGTCTGGGGAAGAAGTGTCCGGCCAGAGTGGCTTACAAGGTAGTCTACCCTTGCTGACCACCGACCTCCAGGCACTGGGCATTTTTCAGTGCTGACCCGGAACAACCAGCCGAGTCTTTTTCCAACATTGCTCTTCTTTTTTCCCTCTTTTTCTCTTTTTTTTTTCCTCCTTTCCTCCTCGAGTAATTGGATCATGACCATCCCTTGACTCTAAGCAGCACACTGTGTCCGTCCTTCTAATGAGTGTGTCTTGGTGTTTTGAGACTCCATTATGGCCGACACGCTGGGGGGAGGGGGAGGGGAGCCCCCCCCAACCCCGCACCTGGTCCCGCAGGAACCAAATTGGATGCACTTTTGGGGTTGGGGGAGTGGCCACTGTGCCTCCCATCAGCCCACGCCCTGACCAGGGCAGTTCCCTTGCAGGCAGGGGAGCTTTGGCCCTGAGAGAGGCAAGGTCCTGGCCCATCTTTTAAATCTTGAGCCCTCACTTCCAGCCCCCCCACCCATGCACACCTGAAGCTGATCTCTGACCTAGGGCCTGGGGGGACCCAAGACCTCCCAAGGAGCACCCACAGCCTCTCCTCCCCACCCCTGGAGTTGCTACCTCAGTCCCATCCCTATGCCACCCATATCCCTCCCAGACACCCCAACATGCCTCTCCATTGTTCCAGAGTGGGCAGGCGGGCCGCAGCTGGACCCCTGGACCGCGGCACCCTGATGCAGGCCATGCACGCTGCCTTGGCAGGGGCCTGGGGAGGGCAGGCACCATGGCCGATGGGGGTGGGGGGTGCATGCTGGCTGAAAGAGCAAGGGTCCCGCCGCCAAGCGGCTGGGCCAGCCACCCCTCCACACCCCTGTCCCGGAATCTCCCTTGGCACCCAAGGATAGATGCTCTGTTTCTTCCTTCTCATCCATGAGAAGTTCAGGGATGACCTTTAAAGTTGCCCCCACCAGAAAAAAATTGTCCCAACATTTCATCCACCATGATCTGCCCTGTGCCTGCAGGAGTCCTCCCTTCCCTTATGTCAATGCCATTCTTTCCCACCTTGTGTAACCTCCCAACGTCACTCCTCCTCCTCCCTCCCTGCACCCCTCCTTCCTGGATGAGGTGACTCTACCAGGATCTCAAAGATCCTCTTCCTGGTCCTGTCTCTTCTCTTGTCCCTTCTCTTCACCTGTTTGACTGAGCGTGTGTGTGTGCGCGCGCGCGTGCGTGCGTGCATGTGTGTGCCCGCATGTGCACGTGCAAAAGAGAAAGTGGGAATACCCATCCTTTTCTTGTCTGCATAGGAGCCACCATGGGTCCATAAGCCACCCTTAAGGGTGCACTTTCCACAGAACTTTGTTGGAAAACTGCTGTAATCCACCCAGGTGGTGAGAATAAGACATATTTCCACTATCAGCTGGGAAACTGTCATTTAAATACACAAATCTATGATTCCTGAGACACGTAGTCCTTTGTGCAGTGTACAACCTGTACAACTGCATGGTGGCCCAGTCTGTGTATTTCTCTACCTCCTCCCTCCCTACCCTGCCCCAACCCCTCCCTTGTATTCTATTCTGAGTTTTCCATCCCTCTCCCCTTCTCCAACCTGTTTCCTGTTGACTTTGTGTCTGGTGAAAGCCACACCCACCCTTAGCCCCCATCTCTGTGCCACCTCTGCCTGGGTGGTACACACCAGCCCAGTATCCTCTCCCATGCCACCAAGCATGGGTAACAGAGCCCCTGCCTGGGACACGGGAGTCTTTTTCTTCCCTGGGCCACAGGAACGCCTCCTCACCCCTCCCCCTGCCATTGCACAGAAAACCGAGATCCGGACATGCCCCTGAGATACACTTCCCACGGAGCTATGAATGAGTCTCGAGATTCCGTCTGCATGTGCCCCTGTCTGCCGTTCTGTGTGTCACGGCCTCACTGCATGTTGCAAGAGGTTGCCCCCATCAGCAGGGGGCAGCCTGCCTGCCGCTTCTCAGGAATGATGTGGTCTTTGCCCATCTGGTCTGGTCGGGGCCAAGCTGGGGGTGGGAGTCAGGAGCCAGTGGCTCCCAGGTGACTGTGGCCGCGGATCCCTCTGCCTGGCTGCCGCATGCGCTGCTACAATCCAGCCTGCACTCTTCTTTGGGGTCAGAATGGAACGGAGCCATCCAGAAGAACTCTGGGGCAAGGCGAGGATCTGGGCTAACCCTGGAAATGCAGTAGGCTGGAGGAAACAGCAGGGACTCAAAGCAGAAGAGAAGCCCCACCCTGCCCTTGCAGTCCATTAAGGGGGATGAGTAAATGGAGCACTGGGAGGGATAACGTGACATGGGGAGCATCTTAGCCACTGCCTTCAGAGTTCTTCCTGGGGTTCCATGGGTGGGGTGGATCTGGCTCACAGGGGACCCAGGAGGAGTGCCTGGGAGTGATTGTCGTCGCCTCTGGTTTTCTGTAGAGGCTCTTGCGGATGGATCTGCCTGTCGCCGATGACAACACCGTCCACTTCAATTCCACCCTCATGGCTCTGATCCGCACTGCCCTGGACATCAAGATCGCCAAGGGTGAGGGCAGGGACGGGAACAGAGAGGTAGGACAGGGTGGAGCCGGGCCTTTGGAGGGGAGAGCAGAGGGCAGCTGGGGATCCTTCTAGCCTAAAACGGAAGGAATTGCAGCCCATCTGGATCATCACTCGTTCACCTATTCACTCATCAGCAGACATCTAGAACACTCTTCCCATGCCCTGGACATGGCTCTAAGCTTAGGGAACTCACCCCTTTACACTTCCAGCACTGGAGGCCTCCCTGGGAAGGTCTAAAGGGGTGAAGTGATGAGCCACGTGAATTCCGGGGGGGAAAGTGCCTCAGATACTTCTCAGCAAATGCAGAAGTCCTAGGCTAGGTGGCCCCCTGGGGCTGTGTGGAGCAAGCCCTCTGAGTGAGAGTGGTGCCTCGGTGGCACTCAGAGCAGGAGAGGGGTGTGATCACACATTTGAACAGGCTTCCTGGTCACAGAGGGGAGAGTGCCCTGGGGGGATCTCAATCTCCCTTCTCTCTCTATCCATCTCTCCTATGTCTGCCTGTCTCGCTCTCCTACCCACCCTTCTGTTCTCTCCACCCAGTAGGATCTCTTGTCTGGGGAAAAGCTCCCTTCTTCATGTTTCTTTTTAGTTTAGATATTGTGTCTAGACCCCTGAAGCCTCCCTCCAAGGGAACTAGGCTGTTTCCTCCAGGTCTCCAGGTATGACGGCAGCGATGACACAGGCCTAAACAAACAACCAACTAGTCAGACATCTCCACTCGTGTGGGCATTCTCTATGCTCATGCGGGCCTCACCCTGGCGGGTCACTGTTTTCTAAATCAGGAATGCCTTTTGTCATTGTCTTAGAAAGGGTCAAAAAACCAGGCTCGCCCTATCCAGGACTCTGTGGAGCTGACCAGCCAAAGGGCATTGGCTGCCATTTAGTACCTCCAAAGACCAAGCTGTCTGAGGTAGTGTCTCTAATGGCCTCGAAACTTCTGGGCTGGGCCACAGGCAACTGAAATTCTTTGACCTGCCTATGCCGAAGCGGTTGACTTTCTGGGATGGTGTAATTAACCTGAAACTTTGGTCACGGCCGCAATTCATGGAATGAGAGCATTCATCGAGCACCTATTCTGTGCCTGGGCTCCATCTGTGGTTCTTGGGACATGGCAGGGAAAAACATCAACCTCTGGCCCTCGTGGCGACAGACAATAAGCTCAGTAAGAATATGTATGTGTTCAAAGGTGAGAGGTGAAAGAGCAGGGTTGCAGGTTGGGGGTCCACATCAGAGGTTAAACCCAAAGTCAGAGATCATCAACCAGGGGCAGTTCTGTCCTAAGGGGACATTGGACAATGTCAGGAGACATTCTGGGTTGTCACAATTGGGAAGGGATTGGTATTGGTGGCATCTGGCATGTAGAGGCTAAAATGCCTTGGGGGACAAACTGGTTTATGGGTGACTATGGCCCATACACAGAGGAACCATCTTTCCTGGGGGCTCCAGTGTTAATAATTCTATACCTGGAAGAGGAAGAAACCTGGGTTTCAACCTTGAGCAAACCCCATGACCCCAGTGGATGGCTATCTTGAAATCCTCACTGGAGTTTCCATTTTTAAATGTGAACGGCAGTCCCTGAACTTGAATGAATTGAACTTCCCAGTGAATTGAAGGAGGAAGAGTCTGAGGAGGTACTCTCAACTGGGGTCATTTGTCCCCCAGGGGACACTTGGCAATGTCGCGAGAGTTTGGGTTGTCAGTACTGGGGAGAAGGGGGGTTGGAAGCCAGGGATCCTGCTCAATGCAGTGGTGCATGGACACCCATAACTAAGAGCAGTCCCACCCCAGGTGTTGGTGACCAAGGTCGAGAAACCCTGCCCAACTCCCACCCCATTCAGATGCCAAGAGCAGGTATTGGCTGTAGCTGCCATAATAAAGTACCACAGACCAGCAACCCAGACGTTGGTTTTCTCACAATTCTAGAGACTGAAGTACAAGGTCAAGACAGGTTTGGTTTCTTCTGGGGCCTCTGTCCTCAGTTTGTCCTAACAACTGTATGACCTTACATAATTTGAATTACCTCTTAAAGGCCCTATCTCCAAATGCAATCACATTGGGGTTTACAGGTGACACATCAGCTGTAAGAAGAAAGTGACTTTTAATAGGAAGTGTCAAGTTCCCTTCTTTCCCTTCTTGTGCCTCTAAAAAGGAGCCACAGAGACCCAGATCTTCACTTAGCCACAGCAGACGGCAAAGATAGCTAATCATTCCAGCTACTTCCCATGAGAAAGAAAACTTGTTTTGGGTTGGAGTAGACGGTCTTGAGGCCATGTAAAGGGGTGTGGGGAGTCTCTGTAAAGGTTTCCCTCAATAGTCTTGACCTCCAACCTGAGTCCAGACCTAGCTGTCAACCAGGCCCTGGAATCTTAGACCCAGTGGTCACCAGCAGTGAAAGAAAGACCAGGCTGTCCTCTAGTGGTTGAGAGAGGGAACAACAGGAGGTGATAAGTACAGAGAAGAGAAACCAAGCCTGAGAAAGGCTAGGTGTTGGGACTGGGGGTACTGTTTTAGATAAAGGGGCCATCTAGAAGACCTCTTTAATAAAGGGTTCAGCAGGGACCTGAAGAATATGAGGGAGGGGAACTATGTAGATATTTGTAGAAACAAGAATCCTGCCAGAAGAAACAACCAGTGCAAAGGCCCTGAGGCAGGACTATGCCTAGAATAACTGAGGAACAGTGAGGCCCATGCAACTTGAACAGGGTAAACAAAAGGAAGAGCAGAGGAGATGAGGACAGACCACTGAGGGCTCTGAGCAGGTGCAATAAGACCAATACCCGGGCTCTAGTGGATGTGGGAACAGACTCCTGGACCTATTCCCACAATCCAACTACAGGGTAATATGTGACCTATCAGGGCTTCCCGGGTGGCGCAGCGGTTGAGCACTGGGTTGCAAAGCTGCCTGCAGCCTCTGCAGTGCCAATTCGATCCCCAGCTGCTCCCCGGCCACTGGAGGAGGGTCCCACATGGCTCACAGACCTCTCCTGCTGCCCGCTGCTCCCCTCAGCAGTGTACTTCGGTCCTTCTGCCTGTTCTGCTCCCCGCTCTGGCTCGGTGAATTCTTTCACCCTCCCGCGCTTCTGACTGTACCCAGTGCTTGTACAAATAAATAAATAAATCTTCAAAAAAAAAAAGTGACCTATCAGGGGACCTTAGCGCCCTTGCACTCACTCTGTCATCCATGTCCCTTCCATGCTTGCTAGAAAATATTTGGAACAGTGCAGAGGTTGAGGACTCTGAAAAAGAAATAAAGTGGAGACAAGGCTGGTATATCAGCTAGGACAGGTGAGCGCTGCTACTGTAAGAAATCCCCAAGGTATCCAGTTGACAAAGGTTCACCTCCTGCTTCCATGATGTGTCCTTCCTGGCTTGGCAAGGGGCTCTGTTCATCAGTCACTGAGAGACGAGGCCAGAGTGAGCAACCACCGTCCATAATTTCACCAGCCACCATGATAGGGAAAGAGAACTCAGATTGGTTCCACATTGGGTACTAAATGCCCTGATCCCAAAGTGACACCTCACTCTACTGACACCTCATTAGCAAAAACTCCTCATATTGCCCCAGCCAACCACAGGGTTCAGGAAGAGCCACACTCACACCTCTTTAAGCAAAGGGACCAGGAATCACTGCAAAGAGCCTTCATAACCACCATAGCTAGAGTAACCAGGGACCAGGGATCAGCTGTGACTAAAGGTCATACTCATGGAGGGAGACTTGGTTGAGGGAGAAGACTCCTCTCAAGACTTCTCTGGGTGTCAACATCCTGGGGCTCAACCCAGACACTACCTGTAACCCATTCATTGCTATAATAATCCAGTGGCAGACACTGTCCTAAGCCTATGTATACATTAACTACTTTGAGTGAGGCAGATTTATTGCAGTCATGCCCCTCCACAGATGGGAAACTGAGGCATGAAGCAGTAGCCTAACATCCAACTTTACAGTTGGCTCAGAATCTAGAATGTGCCCCCACACAGCTGTTCCAGAGCCCTAGTCCTGCCCAGAATCAGAGCCCAGTAGCCATTCCTCTCTGGGCCAGACACACAGGGAACTGGAGACCCTATGGGACCCAGGACTCCAGAGCAGTGAGTCAGCAGGAGCTGCCAGCTTTGAGGCTGACGCCCCAGCAGGCAGTCAAGGCCTCTCTGTGCCCTTGTTGCAGGAGGTGCCGACAAACAGCAGATGGATGCCGAGCTGCGTAAGGAGATGATGGCCATCTGGCCCAACCTGTCCCAGAAGACATTGGACCTGCTGGTCACTCCTCACAAGTGTAAGAGCAGAGCCTGTCCTCTTCCCAGGCTCTGACCCATAAGGACAGGGCTGGGGAGGGTGGGTGTGGATAGAACAGTACTTGTGTAAATAGGGGCCCAGGCTGGGGCCTGACGGAGACCCCTGCCTGTGCTGAGCTTACCCTGTGCCCCCAGCCACGGACCTGACAGTGGGGAAGATCTATGCAGCCATGATGATCATGGAATACTACCGGCAGAGCAAAGCCAAGAAGCTGCAGGCCATGCGTGAGGAGCAGGTGCGACCTGGGCCCTAACAGTCCTCCCCCCCTAAGCCCCTGGCACTGCAGGCAGACCAGGAGACAGTGGCCTCCTTGTCACTGTGGAGAGCTGCTAGAGCGAAGGTGTTATGGCCAGGCCCCTACAGATCACTGGAAAGCAGATCCATGTCAAGGAGACATAGCATGGATTAATTTACCTGTTCTACCAACATATACTGGGTGCCTGCTTTGCGCGGGGCACTGTTCTCAGTTCTGGGGGTGCAGCAAAACAGACCAAAACCCCCAAGGAAAGGACATTCCAGTTGGCAAATTGCCAACAATGACAAATGACTGAATTGTGTAGTGTAGCAGACAATAGTACGTGCCGTGGAAGGAGAGGAGGGCAGGAGGAATGTAATTTGAAATGGGTGGTCAAAGGCGACTTCCCTGTGGTGACATGTAAACAAAGAAAGCTGAGGAGAGGAGCCAGAGGAGCAGGTACCTAGGGAAAGAGCATTCCCAGCAGAGCAAACAGCCAGTGCAGAGGCCCTGAGGCTGGGAGAGTTTGAGTTTGGGGAATAGCAAAGAGGTCATTATGGTGGAAAAGACTGAGCAAGAGGGGCAGTGGGAGGAGACAGGGGTGAGTAGGTGATGGAGCAGATTATTCAAGGCCTTGGGGTGGTGGAAAAGACTTTGACATTTATTGAGAGTGAGGCAAGGGCCCTGGCAATGCCGCTGTTGAGAAGGACGTGACCTCACCCAGCGTTCACACGCACCTTCTAGTGACTGTGGGCATAAAGTCTGGAGGCCAGAGGCCTGGGAGGAGGCTAATACACGGGTCCAGGTGGGAGATGGGGGCATGGGACGGTGTGGGGGCTGTGGAGAGGTCAGAAATGATCCCATTTTGCATGCACTGGAAGGAAGAGTATAGTCAGCTGGCTGATAGATCAGATCTGAGAATGAGTGTATGTTGCGGGGGGAGGGGAATATGCCAAGAGCACTCCTGGGAATTTGCCCTGGGAATGGACTGAGGTTCCCCTCCGCAGCCTTCCCACTCTCCCATTTAGCTGCAGTCTTGGCCAGTGCTGAGCCTCAGGCACCTGCCTCACCTGGCCTCCCCCATGTTGTCTCGTGCACACATGCTGCTCTCTGCTTCCCCAGAACCGGACACCCCTCATGTTCCAGCGCATGGAGCCCCCATCTCCAACACAGGAGGGGGGACCCGGCCAGAATGCCCTCCCCTCCACCCAGCTGGAACCAGGAGGAGGCCTGTGAGTGTCCCTCTGGCCAGTAGGCAGGGTGGGAGGGATGCCAGTCCCAGGTGTGGAAGCCCCCACAGTGCCCACCAACACCCTGGCCTCTGTCTCCTACACAGGATGGCTCATGAAGGTGGCCTCAAGGAAAGTCCATCCTGGGTGACCCAGCGAGCCCAAGAGATGTTCCAGAAGACAGGCACATGGAGCCCAGAGCGGGGACCCCCCACCGACATACCCAACAGCCAGCCCAATTCTCAGGTGCCTCTATCACCCACCACCCCTACAGCTCCTGGGCCCTGGGCAGTATAGGAGGGAGGGATCCGGGCCCCCATGCCCACTGCTCTGCAAACACCAGGCCACCATGGGGTCCGGGGGTCTGGCCCCAGGGCTCACTGGCCTCGCCATATGCCCCGCAGTCTGTGGAGATGCAAGAGATGGGCAGAGATGGCTACTCGGACAGTGAGCACTACCTCCCCATGGAAGGCCAGGCCCGGGCCGCCTCCATGCCCCGCCTCCCCGCGGAGAACCAGGTGAGGGCTTTCACCCACCCCACTGGGGCTGGACTCAGCCCCTGGAGTCCGAGCCGGGCCCAGTGACTATGATGCCATCAGCTTCCCCCCTTCCACACAGTCCAAGGCATCTCCTTCCTCCAGAACCCAGCCTGGGGGTGGGAGGCAGCCTGTGCCCCCAACAGCAGCATGCAGGCTCCTCTGCTCCTCTTGGCCACATCTGAAACGCCTGGAGATCCTGGTCCTCTTAGCAACTCCTTGATGGAAAGCAGAGGGGAAGGGATTCCCCTGGGGCAGGGTAGGCTGGCCCCTGCCAAGTGCTTCTCTCTGCTCTGTCTGGGGGGCCTGAAAGGGACATGAAGGACACTTGCCTGGGGAGGGGTTGGGGAGGGAAATATGAGAAAGTGATGTCAGGCCCAGGTGAGAGCTGCAATGAAGAATACACATGCACTCACTCATACACACAAATACATCGGCACATGTGCTCAGTGGCATGCACAGGTACATATGCCTGCACACATACCTGCATCACACGTGTACTTACATGCACCTACAGGTCTGCTCTAGAGAACTTGGTAGCTGAACTTAGGGTGGGCCTGGGAGCAACTGGGGTTCATCCTGTCTGGTCTCTGTGGGGGCTTCTGGGGAGGGCCAGAGGCGTGTGCCTGATGTGTGTCTGTGTGTGGCTGCTTTATCTAGCTGCAGGGCCCACTCAGTGGTGTTGGGGGGTGACTCCACTGCCTCTGGCCCATGGGGACAGAGAAACCCGAAGCATGGCTGGCTGGCTGCCTTCCCAGCCTGAGAGATGGGCCAGCATGGCTGGCTGTGACGGGCTTCCTGCTGCTGTGCTGTGGTGTCTGCTCGAGGTAGACGGCTGTGCTGTGCCTGGCCTGTCCAGGGTCACACAGGGATCTGGCCTCGCTGCTGGGGACTTGGGAGGGAAGCACCCAGCCTGCATGTAGCTGCCCAGCCCCATCCCCCTGGGCCTCATCTTCACCCCCATCCCAGAACGGAACTGCTGGACCCCAGGAGAGCCCAACCAGTGGCCAATTCCCCCAAGCTTCTAGTGTCAGCTGAAGCCAGGGCTGGGGCGCATTGCATGAGGCAGAGTCCAAGGCCAGGCGCCTGAAGCCACATTGTCCCATCTGTCAGTCTCGTGCCTCTGCCATCTGTTTGTCTCTTGTCTGTCTCCTCTGAGCCCATGGGAGAATGGCCACTAGGCCTGGGGTCACCCATGCACAGGGAACTTTAACCTCTCTTTCCCTCTAACCACTCCCTCCCTCAGGTTCCTCTCCTTGGGCCCTGAAAACTCCATATGCCACCTCTCACGCTCCTTCCTGGCTTTTATATTTATTTTCTTCTTTCTGTTTTTTCTGTGTGCACCATCCCGTGGGGCTGTGACAGAGGAGAAGGGGCCGGCCACGTGGGAATAACCTCAGTGTATGTACCTCGCCCGCCGCCCAGGTCGGCTCCGGCCCCCTCTTCCTGCCCACCCCCCCTCGTGGGAGTCCTGTCATCTCTCGCTGTCCTCAGACCCCACCCTTACGTTGCACCCTCCACCAGGAGCCCCACCCTCTTGTGTTGTGTCCTCTGTGTCCCCGTGTGTGATGCCCTGGGGGTGGGGGTGGAAGGGTGGGGTGGGCCAGCCCCACCCTCTCCCTACCCACACCCCTTCTCTTCAAAGCCCCCAAGCCAGGTGGGGCCATCATTCCAAAAAGCCTGACCTGCAGCCCCACCAGGTTCGCTCTTTCTCCGGACTCACTGCCCCAGCACCACCCCTAACTCTCTGGTCCTGCCTTAGGCAGTGCCACCAAAGCTCAGCTGGGCCAGTGTCAGCCCAGAGATGTCGGCCCTGCTTTCCTCCTCTCCTCTCCTGATGGGGGAGAACCACAGACCTTCTCTCTCCAGGGCTTGACCCCAGGGGTGCAGCACATGCAAGCTGTCAGGCTACAGACCAAGGATGAGAAGAGGTCCTCCAGGGCCTCATTGCCAGGGTGGCCCTTCAAGGGCTCCCTCCAGGAGCCAGGCTCAGGCAGTCAGGAAAGCACAACACCAGCAGGCCCAGGAAAACAGCAGGCTGGGTGCTAGACACCTGGCCCAAAGCCAGGCAGCCTGACAGCCATGGAAGGCAGCCGCTTCTCATCCTCCTGGGAGAGCAAGGAGAGCTGAGGGCAGGGCCATGCTGCCCAGTGCACTCTAAAAGGGGGGTTGGGGGAGCTATTCCCTTCTGTGGCCTGCCTATCCCCAGCTGGACTTCGGGGACCATGGACACTGAGATGGATGGATGGATGGATAGGGATGGATCAGACAGGGCCTCCTCGACAGAACCAGGATGAGCCTGGGAGGGGACTGAGGAGTCCTGGGGTTCTG
This sequence comes from Talpa occidentalis, assembly GCF_014898055.3. Classification (NCBI taxonomy): domain Eukaryota; kingdom Metazoa; phylum Chordata; class Mammalia; order Eulipotyphla; family Talpidae; genus Talpa; species Talpa occidentalis. The sequence continues at coordinate 40,830,966 of NW_023601212.1, read as the reverse complement.
GTCATTCACACACAGGCCCTGGAGGGTCATACTCTGGTCATGGATGACCAATGTGACAGGACAGAGCAGGACCACTTGGTACCAGCCACTGACCCTGGCCTGCTGGCCTGTCCCCTCCCCCCCAGACCATCTCAGACACCAGCCCCATGAAGCGCTCGGCCTCCGTGCTGGGCCCCAAGGCCCGCCGCCTGGACGACTATTCACTGGAGAGGGTGCCACCAGAGGAGAACCAGCGACACCACCAGCGGCGTCGCGACCGTGGCCACCGTGCCTCTGAACGCTCCCTGGGTCGCTATACGGATGTGGACACAGGTGGGCCCAAGTGACCAGAGGCTGTAAGAGGGGACTGAGGGGATAGGAGAAAAGAAGGAGGGAGGGACCGGCAGAGGAATAGGCCTTGTGAAGGACAAGACTGGGAACCCAAGCCAATGCCTGCTGCTGCTCCGGGCCTGGGAACCATCAGGCCCTCTTTGGTGGCACATCCTATGTACACTCCACCGCACCCCTCTCTCACAATCTTCTGTCTGACCCTGCCCGGCTCAGGCTTGGGAACAGATCTGAGCATGACCACCCAGTCCGGGGACCTGCCATCCAAAGAGCGTGACCAGGAGCGGGGCAGACCCAAGGACCGGAAGCACCGGCAGCACCATCACCACCACCACCATCACCACCCACCACCACCAGACAAGGAGCGCTACGCCCCGGAGAGGCCAGACCACTGCCGAGCCAGGGCCCGGGACCAACGCTGGTCCCGCTCTCCCAGTGAGGGCCGAGAACACATGGCACACCGGCAGGTGGGTGTGGCATGAGGCACCATTGGGTGGAAACCACAGGCCAGGAGAGGAGACTCCACCCCACCCCAACATACAGCCATTCTGGGCAGAGACCCCACTCCCTGCTCTAACAGTCCACCTTGCCCACCGTCAGGCTCGCCAAGCCAGGGTGGGGGTCCCGGGAGGAGGGGTGGACACTGCCCCTGCCACTCTGGCCCCCACTGCCCCCAGCCCCTCTGCCCCCCTGCCTCCCCTCCTGCCCCCCCACTCCCCCCACCCCTCGCAGCTGCTTCCTCTTTGGTTGTGGATCATATTTGAGTTTCTGGCCAGCTCGGTCCTTACGACTCCTGCTGCCCGCTGCCTTTCGCTTTCCTTTAACCCAGCTTCCGTTTTTTGTTTCGATTATGATTTCTGTCCACTGGACGCTTGTGAGTAAATTTTGGAACTTCTGCTATTTTAACCCCGAAACTTACAAAACTCCATTTCTCATTTCTCTTTTCACTTTGTTGTGTTGGTTTTTGACTTCCCCCCCACCCCTTGTCTCTCTCACTCCCCCTGTCTCCCCCTCCTCCTCGTCCTCTCCTCCCTGTGGCTGTTGCTTTTCTCCTTTTTTTCCATTCAAACGTCCTGTGTCCCCTCTTTTCCTCTTCCCGGTCCCTCCCCTGTTCTCCTTTGATTTTCCTTCGCCCGCCCTCGCCCTCCCCCACCCCCATGTCTCCTTCCGTCTCCTGGTTGATTTTGTTGTATCTTTTTTTTTGATTTCCTTTGTTTCAATTTTCGTGTAGGGCAGTAGTTCCGTAAGTGGAAGCCCAGCCCCCTCAACATCTGGTACCAGCACTCCGCGGCGGGGACGCCGCCAGCTCCCCCAGACCCCCTCCACCCCCCGGCCACACGTGTCCTATTCCCCAGTGATCCGTAAGGCCGGCGGCTCGGGCCCCGCGCAGCAGCAGCAGCAGCAGCAGCAGCAGCAACCGGCGGCGCGGTCCGGCCGGGCCGTCCCCAGCGGGCCGCGGAGGTACCCGGGCCCGGCGCCCGAGCCTCTGGCGGGGGAGCGGCCCGCCGCAGGGGGCCACGGCAGCAGCCGGTCGCCCGGGGTGGAGCGGAGGGCCCCGGGCGCAGCTCGGAGCGAGTCCCCCAGGGCGTGTCGCCACGGCGGGGCGCGGTGGCCGACCTCTGGCCCGCACGTGCCCGAGGGGCCCCCGGGGCCCCGGCACCACGCTTACTACCGGGGCTCCGACTACGACGAGACCGACGGGCCGGGCGGCGGCGGGGAGGAGCCCCGGGCCGGGCCCTACGACGCGCCGCCCCCCGCGCGGCACGCGTGCTCGGGCGCCACCGCGCGCTCGCCCAGGACTCCCCGGACCGCGGGGCCGGCGTGCGCCTCGCCTTCCCGGCACGGCCGGCGACTCCCCAATGGCTACTACCCGGCCCACGGACTGGCCAGGCCCCGCGGACCGGGCTCCCGGAAAGGCCTGCACGAAGCCTACAGCGAGACTGACGACGACGACTGGTGCTAAGCCCGGGCGAGGTGGCACCCCGCCCGGCCCCCCCACGCACCCCACGCACACGCCCCACGGGGAGGAGCCCGCGGGGCCACCTCGCTGCCACCTGCCCGGCACAGGGAGGCCCGGAAGGGCCCAGGGAAGGACCTACAGGACGACCCTGGTTTCTGAAGGGACCAGGGTGGGGACACACCAGGGTGTCCCGCAAAGATCCTCGACAGGAAAAGCCTCTCCTGGGCAGTGATGGCGGCCCCTACCCAGCCCCAAACCCCCACCACCATGGGGGCCCTGGGGGAGGGGGCAGACAAACCACACAGCCAAGGGATTCTAATTAACTCAGCCATTTTTGGAGAACCTTGGGGAAAATGGAAAAAAAAAAAAAAAAAAAACATTTTTAAAAGAAAAAATGGGGAGAAAAAAATAGCTTCTATTGATGAGTTTTATCATCTCAATTGAATCTTTCCTTTCCCTGGTGATGGTGAGCTGGTGGCTCTTGTGTGATGAAGAAGCCTAAAGCAGAAGCGGAACCCAGAGTCCCACACTCACCCCACCAGACACCCAACACACTCGTTCTCAGACACACACAGGAGTGCTTGCTGGTTATACCAAACCCTACTATTACTGCCTGCAGAAATCAATTTAAAAAAAATTAACAGTTTTAAAAGGACAAAAAAATTAATGATTGAGAAAAGAAGCATTTTTTTCTGACATTTGGTCCTGCTTGAAATAACAAAAGAAAAAACACCACCACCGATTTCCTTTGCTTCTTTTTTCCTTTTTCCTACCTTGTTTGAAAACTGTGGGCTTGGGACTGTGAATTATTGCATGACATTCAAAAAGAAAAAAAAAATAAAAAAGTTGAATCAAAGGGCCTTTGGTTGGAGTGGTCTTTATCCTACTGCAAAGCACTCCCCAGGCCTCTTTGGGGGAACCATGGAAGGAGGCTCTTTGAACATGTTTGAAAGTGGCTAAGAATTAGAAAGTTGTAGATCCACACCCATCTGCTCTTTGCAATGTCTGGTTTTTGTCCCCAGGAACCAAGGCAGATAACTTCCATCGCTCACAGAGTTCAGTGGAGAGAACTCTTGGTCCATTCTCCGTTAGGCCAGCTGAGGAAAAGCAAGACTGAAGATACTAGACAGGTCCTTGCCAGCTGTCCCAGCTAGGGTACTGGGCAGTGTACCCTGTGCCACCCCCTGCCTCCTACCAGGTCTCCCACAGTCTACCTGCTGCAGGTTCTGCAGTCCAGGGTCTACCTGTGAGCAACCATCTGAATGAGAAACCATCCTGATGTCTGTTCTACATGACCAAGCTGGGGGAGCCCCAGGAAGCACCTGTGGAGCCCCAAACTTCAAAATTCCTATTGGCAACACCCCCAGGGTATTGGGGTTCAGGGCCCCCATGTCCAGACAGCTTCCTTCCTTCCCCTGTAGAAGGTGAGCCCTGCTCCTGCTCATCCCCCTACCAAAAGCTGCTTCTGAGAGGCTCTTCCCTAAAACACTGCGTAGACTTTCCTATGATGCCCCTCAATTCCCACACATCCCCTCTGGAACTTACGGGGAATTCTAGAAGTCAAAGATCAGGGCAACCCAAGAGTGGTAAGGAATGATCATGGCCAGTTCAAGGTGGCAGCAACATATCTGAGGTACAGGTGGGGGCCGGGTTCTTATGAAGGCACAGCCTGTCCTCCCTTCACCTTCATCCTCACCCAGTATGCTGTCCCCTACCACATCATACCTGCCCATACACCCCCATTCCAACCTTCTACAAGTCACCCTCCAAGATAGTAGAAGGCCCCCCAAGCCCAGGGCCTTACCTCCCTGCCTATTCTGTGACTGCTTCAGTGAATACGGTCTATAGCCATAAAACTGTAGGCTAGCAGATTAGATGTCAGGGGACTGCATCAATTCAGACAAACAAAAAGCCGGTTATATTTCTTGTTGGAGTGAAAGGCAGCTTTTGATCCCTTTGATCTGAAAAAACAGCTTCTGGTTCTCCTTAGAAAAGACTTCAGAGAATCCCAACAAATCTGCAGACAAGGAGATTGGGGTGCTGTCAACAGAAGAGGGGAGATTGGAGGCCAGAGAAGGAGGGTAACCATAGACATCTACCACACCCCAATTTTGGAGTCAGTCATCTTGAGACTTGGCACTACCACCTTGCCTTAACCTCTTCCCAACTCAGCTCACTGGCTGTGTGGCCTTAAAAAAGTGGCTTAAGGGCCTCCCCGGTGACACAGCATGTTGAGCACAGCGTTGTGGAGCTGTCCGCAGCCTCTGCAGAGCAAGTTTGATTCCCAGGGAGATTCCCACAGGGTGCGGCAGACCTCTCCTGTCATGCCCACTGCTACCCTCAGCAGTTCTTTCAGTCTGTCTGCCTGTTCTGCTCCCCGCTCTGTCTCTGGTGAATCGTCGCACCCTCCCGCACCATTGGCCTGTACCCCAGCTATTGTATAAATAAAAAATAATAAAATCTTTTTTTAAAAAAAAGTGGCTTAACCTCTCCATGCCTCTTCTCCCATCTGTAAAATGGAAATAATAATAGGGCTGTTTGTGGATATTAAATGCATTGTATGTCAGCATTCAGCAAACATTTTCTTTAAGGATCAGAGAGTAAATATTTTCAGCTTTGTGGCCCAGATGGTGTCTGTCACATTTCTTTAAATCTGCCTTTATACCTGGACAGTAACCACAGATGATATGTACATGGATGTACGTAACTGTGTTCCAATAAAACTTTATTTATAAAAATGGGCAGTGGGGGGCCTCCCTGGTGGCCTAGGGGCTAAGTCCCAGCACTGTCACCACTATGGCCTGAGTTCAATCCTGGCCAGGGAGCTAGCCCACACATGGCGTGGCAGACCTCTCCTGTCTCAACCGCTGTTCCCCTCAGCAGTGTATTTCAGTGGATCTGCCTATTCTGCTCCCCACTCTGTCTCTGGCGAATCCTCTCATCCCCTGCACCTCTGGCCTACACCTCAGTTCTTGTATGCATAAATAAATAAAAATAAACCTTTAAAAATAGAGAAAAATAATAATGGCATCTCAGAAGCAATCTGTCCAATAAAAAACTGAAGAGGTTTTTTTTTTTTTTAAAGATTTTATTATTTTTTATTTATTTATTTATTTATTTATACAAGGACTGGGTACAGTCAGAAGCGTGGAGGGTGAGAGAATTCACCAGAGCCAGAGCGGGGAGCAGAGCAGGCAGAAGGACTGAAGTACACTGCTGAGGGGAGCAGCGGGCGGCAGGAGAGGTCTGCGCACCATGTGGGACCCTCCTCCGGTGGCCGGGGAGCAGCCGGGGCAGCTTCGCAACCCAGCGCTCAACCGCTGCGCCACCGGGGAGGCCCAAAACTGAAGAGGTTTTTAACTTCCTAACCAAGTAGACTGACCAATTACAACTTCCAGGCCAGCTGACTGCCCAAGATGTTTGTCTGATCGCTGACAAACATCCATCACTACCACTACCCACCAGGAAACAATCAAAAGCGGGTGAGAAGGCAGTGCCAGCCAATAAACCAGAGCACGTGTACCCATATAATTTCCTCTGGAGGCAGGGTAGCTGCAGTATCTGTCTACCAGAAAATGAGATCTGCACTGGAAGCCCCCACAATCACTGGACCCAAAGGCTAAGCCTGTGGCTGAGTGCTGGGAAGCTGGACCCCAGGCCTTCATGGCCCACACCTTTGCCCCAGAGCAAGGATAAGTTGCCCAGTTGATGTGGGGTAGAAGGAATCAGGGGAGACAGGGAATCAGGGAGACAGAAGAGGACTTAACTTAGCCCCCGATCTCGTGGCCCCTCAGCCCCTGGCCTGGGCTGCGTCATCTGGAAACCTGGAGAAGCTGGCAAGGAAATAGGCTAAGTGCCAAGTATGCGATGCAAATCCCTGGGCAACTCCATTCTTGGGAAGCAGGGGCCCAAGAGACCCCGACTCCATTTTATTTTTTTTTAAGATTTATTTATTTATGCATACAAAACTGGGGTGAAGGTCAGAGGTGTGGGGGGGTGAGAGGATTCACCAGAGAAAGAGTAGGGAACAGAACAGGATGCTTGACTGAAATACAATGCTGAGGGGAGCAGCAGGCAAGTCAGGAGAGGTCTGCTGTGCCATGTGGGTAGCTCCCTGGGCAGGGATCGAACTTGCACTGCAGTGGCTGCGGATAGCTTCACAGCGCTGCTCTCAACCCCTTGGACCACCTGGGAGGCCACTATAACACCTTCTTAAAGGGAAATTTATCCACTGCTTTGAAGTAGAAAAGGTGACGGCAGAGAAAGAACTCTTTCTGCATCTGTTGATTCTGGACTCAAAATAACCCTTAGGACAAAGTGGGGGGGTGTTGGGAATGGCATATTCTGAACCCCTCAGCTCCATCAAAGGATTGGGGATGTGGTGATGGATGGGTGACCACACTGTACCCCAGGGTAAGTGGGAGAACCAGATTTGTGCAGTGCCAGCTAGAGCACCCCAACTGCAGGGCTGATGGCTCCTCAGGAACCTGGGGATGCACTAGGATAAAAACCTGATTTTAGGGAAGCAACCATTGGAAGACAAGGGGACAGGAAACTCAGCCAATGGACACTGTTTATGTCACTGTGCCTCCCCAGCAAAACCAGTGGTTAAAGTCAGTGCTATCAAGCTACTGCCAAGCACTGAGGCACAAGTTCGATCCCCAGCTAGGGAGGGGACCCACATGGTGCAGCAGGCCTCTCCTGTCTTGCCCGTTGCTCCCCTCAGCAGTATATTTCAGTCAATGGGCCTGTTCTGCTCCCCGCTCTGTCTCTGGTGAATCCTTTCACCCTCCGCACCTTTGGCCTGTACCCCAGTTCTTGTATGCATAAATAAATCTTTAAAAAAAAGACTATAGAAACAAATGAACACAATCTGAGATATTTAAAACAACAGAAATATATTCTCTCCCAATTCAGGAAGCCAGAAGTCTGAAATTGGAGGCATCTGCAGAGTAGACTCCCACTAAGGGCTCTGAAGGAGAATCTGCCCGCTGCTTCTTCCAGCTTCTGGCAGCTGCTTGATAGGCCCACAATCCTTGCTGTTCCTTGGCTTATGGTTACATCACTTCTGTCGCTGCCTCTGTCTTCATATGGCCTTGCTCCCTGTGTCTCTGTATGTGTCCTCTTCTGTCTCATAGGAGGCCACTGCCACTAGTTTTGGCCCTCCTCCAGCACTCAATGTGATCCCGTCTCCATCCTCACCTTAGTTACATCTACAAAAACCTTATTTCCAAATAAGGATCCCATGGTCTAATATGAACTGTATTTGTTTTTTGTCCTCGATTCCTGGAACAAAGACCCTAAAACCCTGTGAATTTCCTGTACCATAAGAGTGTCTTTTGTCATTCATAAGGAACCCCTTTTGAACACACCAGAGTTTGTGCTAATGAGGTGACTTAGGGTAGGGTCTCTAGGTAGTTTTAGGATGGGGGCAGTCACCAGAGAGACCTAGTGATTAGAGAGTTGGAGCTTTCAGACCCACCTCCCACTCTGGGGAAGGCAGTGGGGCTAGAGATTCATCATAAAAACAAAGGTGATGTCATTTTGATGAGATGATGGGTTCAGTGAGCAGGATCCTTGGGTTGCCTCTGAGAAGTTTCAGCAGATCTCCCCTTTCAGTGGGGCACAGTGAGTTTACCCAGAGACAAAGACTTTGGCACAGACAAAGGCAGGTGGAAGTTACATTTTAAAAGGACAGGTTTGTTAGGAAAAGAGAAGGAGAAGACACTGGCACAGACAAGTGGGCAGAAAAAGCTGCATTTAAAAGGATAGGTTTGTTTAAAGATGGTTGCATAGACACAGGCGGGCAGTCTTGGGATGGAGAGCTGCATATTTTGCCAGGGTGGGAATTGTTCTACTACAGTTAAGAGCAGGGTTCATTCCTTTTTGAAGTTGTTAAATATTACAAATTAACCTGATCACATCCTAGAAATGATTAATTTAATAAGACCCATTATTCTCTATACTGGGCTCAATCTCTATATCCCCACCTCTGGTCTGTGCCTACAGATATTTTCGGGGGGTTTTATTTAGCTTGGTTTATTTATTTAAATTTTATTTTATTTTATATATATTTTACATCATTCTTCCTTTTTTGTACAATGCTTGCTTTCTCCTCTCAGGTGTAGTCCCTGAAAAATTCCCATCACCAATTCACCTGTGTACCATCACCATAGTCCCTTGTGTAAGAATACATTCCCTCCCCTGTTTTGATCCCTCTCCCTTCCCATCCCATACAGAGTGTCTCTGATTAATAGTTTCCTGTTAATTTTGTTTTTTAATTTATTATAATTATTTTGGTTCCCCTACATTGCTCCTATAAGTGAAAATATCTGATTTTTTTTTCTTTTTTCTTCCTGGCTTATTTCACTGAGCATAATCCCTTCCAGCTCCATTCACGTTGCTTCGAAGGGCATGAATTTATCTTTTTTGATTGCTGAATAGTATTCCATCTTGTATATGCACCACATCTTCTTGATCCAGTCATCTATTTTCAACAGCCTGCACCACCAGGGAGGCCCTGGGGGATGTGTCTTTAAAGACGTTACTGAGGGCCTCCCTGGTGGCTCAAGGGGATAAGATGCAACCTATGAAGTTATCCGCAGCCGCTGAAGCATGTGTTCGATCCCCGGCCAGGGAGCTACCCACATGGCACAGCTGACCTCTCCTGACTTGCCTGCTGCTCCCCTCAGCAGTGTATTTCCATCAGTCTGCCTGTTCTGTTCCCCAGTCTGTCTCTGGTGAATACTATCACCCTCCACACCTCTCCTGTACCCCAGTTCTTATGTGCATAAATAAATAAATCTTAAAAAAAAAAAGATGTTGGGCCTACCCTGGTGGCGTAGCGGTTGAGCGCTGGGCTGCAAGGCTGCCCGCAGCCTCTGCAGCGCTAGTTCATTCCCTGGCCGCCGGCGAGGGTCCCACAAAAAAAAAAAAAAAAAAAAAAAAAAGATGTTACTGAGATGTATGTCATGTAGTTTTTTGCCTATATTTTCTTCTATATAGTTTATAGTTTTGGGTCTTATACCCAAGTCTTTTATCCATTTCAAGTTGTTTTTTGTACATGGTGTGAAGTAGTAGTCTAGCTTCATTTTTTGCATGTAGCAGTTCAGTTTTCCCAGTACTATTTATTGATCAAACTATTCATGTTCCATTGCATATTCTTTGCACCCTTGTCAAAGATTGGTTGTCCATAAACATGTGGGTTTATTTCTGGATTTTCTATTTGGTTCTATTTGGTCTGTGTGTCTATTTTATTCCAGTACCATACAGTTTTAATTATTATGGCTTTGTAGTATAGTTTGAAGTCTGGGAGTGTGATACCTCCATTCTTCTTCTTTTTGGTCAGGAGAGCTTTGTCTATTCAAGAGTTTTTGTGGTTCTATATTCATTTCATCAATATTTGTTCCATCTCTTTGAAGAATGTCATTGAAATGTTTATTGGAAGAGCTTTGAATCTGTAAATTGCTTTCAATAGGATGGCTGTTTTGATAATGTTAGTTCTACTAATCCATGAACAGGGGATGTCTTTCCATTTCTTTGTGTCTTCTTCTATTTCTTTTAACCAAGTTTTATAAGTTTCTTTGTATAGATCCTTCAGGTCTTTTGTTAGGTATATTCCCAGGTATTTGATTTTTTTTTTGTTTCAGTTATAAAATGGGTGGTTTTCTTGATTTCTACTTCATATTGATTGTTTACATATAGGAAGACTACTGATTTTTACGCGTTGATTTTGTATCCTGCTAATTTACTAAACTGGTTGACTATTTTAATTAGTTTTTTGCAGAGTTTTTAGGGTTCTCTATGTATATTATTGTGTCATCTGCAAATAGTTGTAGTTTTACTTCTTCTTTTCCTATTTGGATTCCTTATATGTCATTCTCTTGTCTTATTGCTCTGGCTAGGACTTCCAGTATTATACTGAAAAGCAGTGGTGAGAGTGGACATCCTTGTGTTGTTCCAGATCTTAAGGGAAAGGCTCTCAGCTTTTCATGATTGAGAATGATATTGGTTATGGGGTTGACATATATTGTCTCTATTATGTTAGGTATGTTCCTTTTATCCCAAGAATTTCGAGGGCCTTCATCACAAATGGATGTTGAACTTTGTCAAATACTTTCTCAGTATCTATTGATATGATCATATGATTTTTATTTGTCTTTTTGTTGATGTGTTGGATCACATTAATTGATTTTCAGGTGTTGAACCATCCTTGTGCCCCTGGAATAAGTCCTACTTGGTCATGGTGAAGTATCTTTTTGATGCATGCTGGATTCTGTTGGCTAAGATTTTATTGAGGATTTTTGCATCAGTGTTCATTAAAGAGACTGGCCTGTGTTTTCTTTTTGTGTACAATCCTTGTTTGGTTTTGGTATTAACGTAATGTTGGCTTCATAAAATGTATTTGGTAGTAATCCTTCCTTTTTGAAATCCTTCAGTTTTTGCAAGAGTTTGTGTAGAATAGGAATTAGTTCGTTTCTGAATGTTTGGTAGAATTCATTTATGAAGCTGTCTGGTCCCGGCCTTTTATTTTGGGGGAGGATTTTGATAACTGTTTCAATTTCACTGCTTGTAATTGGTCTGTTTTGATGTTCTATTTCTTCTTTATCTAGCTTTAGATGATTATATAGTTCTAGGAATTTGTCCATCTCTTTTGTATTGTTGAACTTATTTGCATATAACTCTTCATAGTAATCTCTGATTATTCTTTTGATTTCTGCTGTGTCTGTTGTAATTTCTCCTCTTTCATTTATGATTCTATTTTTTTGTGCTTTCTCACATTTTTTTCCTCATGAGCCTGCCTACCAGTTTGTCTATTTTGTTTTATTTTTCCAAAGAACCAACCTTTGGTTTCATTGATCTTTTTTTTTTGATTGATTGATTGATTGATACAAGAACCAGGGTATAGTCCAGATGCACAGGAGGGTGAGAAGATTCACCAGAGACAGAGGGGGAACAGAACAGGTAGACTGACGAAATACACTGCTGAGGGGAACAGCAGGCGAGACAGGAGAGGTCTGCCGTGCCAGGTGGAACCCTTGCCAGCTGGGATCAAACTGGCACTGCCGAGGCTGAGGACAGCTGAGCTCAACCACCTCTGCTACCAGGGAAGGCCCGGTTTCATTGATCTTTTGGATTGTTTTCTTAGTGCTCGCTTCGGCAGCACATATACTAAAATTGGATTGTTTTCTTAATTTCTATTTCATTTATTTCTGCTTTGGTTTTTATTATTTCGTTTCTTCTACTGGCTTTTGGGTTTCTTTGTTCTTCTTTTTCCAGTTCTTTAAGGTTAGAGATGAGGTTGTTTCTTTGAGTTCTCGCTTGTTTCTTGATGTGAGCCTGAATTGCTGTATATTTTCTTATTACTGCTTTTGCTATGTCCCATACATTTAGGAAATTGGTGTCCTCCTTGCTGTTCAACTCAATGTATTTTTTAATTTCTAATTTGATCTCCTCATTGACCCAATGGTCTTCCAGTAGTGTGGGTTTCAATATCCATGAGGTAGGAGGGTTCTTTGCTTTCTTTTCCTGGTTTATTTCTAGTTTAATGCCTTTATGGTCAGAGAAGATAGTTGGTATGATTTTAGTATAGTGTATCTGTTGATATTTGTCTTGTTTCCTAGTATGTGATTGATCCTGGAGAATGATCCATGTGCACTTGAGAAAAATGTATACTCAGATTTTTTGGGGGGTACAGTGTCCTATACATGTCTATGGTGCAGTGTCCTATAGATATCTAGATAAAAGCCCATGAAGTCTAGATCCTTATTTAGAGCTCTAGTGTCCTTATTTTTTGTCTCATTGATCTGTCCATTGGCAAGAGTGGTGTGTTGAAGTCTCCTACTACATATGTATTTTGTCTAATGTCTGTTTTCAGATATCATAATTGTCTGATATAATTTGGTGCTCCTTTATTTGGTGAGTATATGTTGATGAGTGTTATGTCTTCCTGATGTATTGTCCCCTTAATCATAATGAAGTGACCATATATGTCTTGTTTTACTTTTTTTAGTTTGAAGTTTATTTTATCTGATACAAGTGTAGCTGTTCTTGCCTTCTTTTTTGGTCCATTACCTTGTACAATTACTTTCCAACCTTTTACTTTCAATCTGTGTTTCTCTTTTGTAGTTAAATGTGTTTCCTGTAGACAGAAAAAGATTGGGTTCTGTTTTTTAATCCAGCCTGCTACTCTGTGTCTTTTTATTGATGAGTTAATGTTGATACATTGGCATCCATATTAGCCATTGTGTTTGTCTTTTTGTGATTTTATGCCTTATTCCATTTTTTTTTAAGATTTATTTATTTATGCATACAAGAGCTGGGGTACAGGCCAGAGGTGTGGGGGGGTAGTGAAGGGATTCACCAGAGACAGAGTGGGGAACAGAACAGACAGATGGCCGAAGTACACTGCTGAGGGGAGCAGCAGGGCAAGTCAGGAGAGGTCTGCTGTGTCATATGGGTAGCTCCCTGGCTGGCCAGGAATCAAACTCATGCTACAGTGGCTGCGGATAGCTTCATAGGATGTATCTTAACCCTTGCACTACCAGGGAGGCCCTGATTTTATTCCTTATTCTGTTCTTACTTTTCATGTCTTTGTTGGTTTTGGCTTTAGGGTTTCTCATAATATTTTTTGGAGTGGGAGCTTAGTAGTTAGGAATTTCAGGAGATATTGTTTATCTGAGAAGGTTTTTATTTTTCCTTCATAGAAGAAGGAGAGCTTTCTGGGGTAGAGTATTCTAGGTTGGAATTTGTTGACTCTGATTTTGTTAAATATGTCACTACTCTCTTCTTGCCCATAGTGTATCTTCAGAGAAGTCTGATGTCAGCCTGATTGGTTTTCCTTTATAGGTTATCTGTTTCTTCACCCTCATCAGTTTCATTATTTTTTCATTGTCTTGTACTTTTGGAACTTTACTATGATGTGTCTTGCCATAGTTTTCCTTTCACTGTGGTAATTTGGAGTTCTTCTAGCTTCTTATATGTCTATTTTTCATTTCATTCTTCATGATTGGGAAGTTCTCTTCAATTATATCCTTGAATAGTTTGGCAAGTTCCTTTCCTCATGCCAACAGATATTTTTCTATATCAGTCAGCTTCTCAGATTTCCTGCGCCTAAGAATTTTTTTTATATTTCAAACCTCCCTGGTGGCACAGGGGTTAAAGTCTCAGCGCTATCAAGTTATGGGAAGCCTCTGTAGCAAAGGTTCAGGAAGCTAACCCACATGGCGCAGCAGACCTCTCCTGTCTTCCCTGCTGCTCCCCTGCTGCTCCCCTTAATAGATCTACCTGTTCTGCTCCCTACCCTGTCTCTGGTGAATCTTCTCACCCCTGCACCTCTGGCCTACACCCCAGTTCTTATATGTATAAATAAATAAAATATATATTTTTAAAGAATTATTTATTTATACAAGCAGTGGGTACAGTCAGAAGCGCTGGAGGGTGAGAGAATTCACCAGAGCCAGAGCGGGGAGCAGAACAGACAGACTGATGAAATACACTGCTGAGGGGAGCAGCGGGTGTGGCAGGAGAGGTCTGCCCACCATGTGGGACACTCGCTGGTGGCTGGGGATAGAACCGGCACTGCAGAGGCAGGGGGCAGTTTTGCAGCCCAGCGCTCAACCTCTGCGCCACCAGGGGAAGCCCAATAAAATATTTTTTTTTAAAAGAATTGTTTTCATTTCTATAATTGGTCTAAAACTATGTTAATTAGGGCCTCTCCTGGTGGCGCAGCGGTTGAGCGCTGGGCTGCAAAGCTGCTTGCAACCTGTGCAGCGCCGGTTCGATCCCCAGCCGCTGGCCACATGGCGCGCAGACCTCTCCTGCTGCCTGCTGCACCCCTCAGCAGTGTATTTTGCCAGTTTGCCTGTTCTGTTCCCTGCTCTGGCTCTGGTGAATCCTCTCACCCTCCCGCACTTCTGACTATACCCAGTGCTTGTATAAATAAATAAATAAATCTTTAAAAAAATAATAAAAATAAAACTATGTTAATTATTCGTACTCCCACCTCCTCTTTCTGCTTTTGTATAGCCTTCATCCCAAATTTTCTGCTCTAAGCCTCCATCAAAGGCGTGGAGAACTGCCAGTGGCAAACACATCAATGTGCCTGGAGGGTAATACACCCCAATTCCACATGGACATAAGTTCTTGCTCTTGTGACCATCTGGGACCCCCAACCTGTGTAGCTCTTCATTTGGTAGCTCATTTGTATCCTTTGTGATAAATCAGACCCATCAGTTAAGTGTGTTCCTGAATTATGTGAACCACTGTAGAAATTCTGGGGACATGAGGAGGAAGTCTCAGGAGTCCCCAATGTACAGGTGGTTGGTAAGAAGCATGAGTGACCCTGGACTCAGTACTGGAGTGGTCTCGTGGGACTGTGTCCTTTAATTTGTAACATTGACTCCAGGTGGACTCAGAACAGAACTGAATTGTTGGACACGCCATTGGTATCAGAATTGGTTGACAACACATATTTGACATGAGAAAATATCCTCGTCCCACTCTGAGTTTCCTCCAAGTGGACCTGAATTCTACGGGATACTATTCAACCCACAATAGTAAAACATGCAGTAAAGTGTGAAAAACTGAGATGGTGCCCGTGAACAGCCAAAGCCTGGGAAACAGTCTGACCAGGAAGAATTTGCCCTGACTCTGTCACCCACTATGTGTTACAGGAGCCGGCTTCACCCTGAAGCTGTGTCTCATGGATATAACTGTGATGAAATGTCACTCATGTACTTGAAGTGCTGGTTGATACTATATATTGAATGTTTCCATCTCCCTCCCAAAATTTACATGTTGAAACCTAGCCCCCAATGTGATGATATTGGGACATGAGCTTTTGGGAGGTGATTAGGTCAAGAAGGATGGAGTCCCCATAAATGGGATCAGTGTCCTCATAAAGGAGACCTTGGAGAGCTTCCTCACCCCTTCTACCACGTGAGGACAGCAGAAAGAGAGCCCTCACCAGAAGCAGAATCTGTAGGCCTTGATCTTGAATTTCCCAGCCTTCAGAACTGCAGAAATAAATGTACGTTGTTCACAAACCACCTAGTCTATGGTATTCTGTTATTTAGCAGCCCCTATGTACTAAGGCCAGCCATTTGGCCCATCGCTGGAGGCTGCTAAAGGTCCAGTGGGGATGCTGCAGAGGGTGAGCAGAAAGGGACTGCTGGCCAGAGTAAAGGCTCCATAAGCGGTGAACGTGGGGATGTTGTCATGCCACCCTAGTCTTGGATCTGCCATGACAGTCCCCTCCTCTAAACATGACACCCACATTCCATCTGCCTCCCATCCCTGCCTACATTGTCTCTAGTACCTACTCTGTGGTCCCGCATCATATCCAGCACCTAGGACCCTGTGAGCTTGCCAAGTGCCAGCCCCCTCCAAGCTTCCCTCCCTTGTCCACCCTGCCTCAGCTCTTAAACAGGAGAAAAGAAGGAGACACAACAGACTATGGAGGGTGGTTACCCCAGAAGAGGTCTCAGAAGGCACGTGATGGGGGTGATTTGATATATAGACTTTAGTACTGCATTGAGTTAATTCTACAACACACAATCCCTTTTGTAATTTGGAACTAATTTTTAGAGATGCCTTGACACCTTGGTCTCCAAAAAGCATTTCCTGAGACCTAGGTCTGCCTGGCTGATCACATAATAAACTCTCATTATTTTTCAGTTGATTCGTTATAATAATCATTCAATTGGACAACCAAATTAAAATCAGATCTCTCCAAAACCAAGGCCTTGGCTTTGTTCGAGTTAATTTCCCAGCTCTAGCCCCAGCTCCTGACTCCTGAAAAGGCCTTCGCAGGGCGGTTGTGGGTGAGTTGGATTGCATAAACGAAACCACTCAAGGTACAGGCAGGCAGCACCCCCTGGAGGCCAGATGGTAAATGGCCACAGGCCTGCTAGCTGTAACTGATCAGGAAACCCAAGGTTCAGCCAGGAGTAGCAGAAGCAGGAGCGTGAGAGCATCCCTACTTTCTGTTCCAGGGACAGAAGCAGGACCAGCTGGGACATCAGAGATGCAAATGCCTGGCCATTCTCTGGAAAGAGCTTCCAAAGACATTGTAGATGGGGCCTCCCTGGTTTGCTCAAGGGGTTAAGACGCAACCTATGAAGCAATCCGCAGCCACTGCAGCACGAGTTCGACCCCCGGCCAGGGAGCTGTGCAGCAGACCTCTCCTGTATCCCCTCAGCAGTGTATTTCAGTCAGTCTGCCTGTTCTGTTCCCCACTCTGTCTCTGGTGGATCGTCCCACCCCCCACGCCTCTGGCCTGTACCCCAGTTCTTGTATGCATAAATAAAGAAATCTAAAAACACAACTCCTTAAAAAAAAAAAAAAAAGACGTTGTAGATGGTTCAGGAGAACTGCATCCAAAGCCTACTGGAGTTTGGTGGGAGCCTGAGTACTTATAAACCTTGGCTCCACCTTTTTTCCAGAAGAGCCCAGTGGAGAAGAGAGGCCAGCAGAGAAACTCCAGGGAGCACTGGGAGAGGACGGGCTCTCAGATTGCCACACTATCATCTGAAACTTCTCCCTTTTCACCTCACCCTAAACCCACTCTTGGGCACCACCTCTTGGCCTGCCAAGACTGCTAGGGGTGCAAATCACTAAACCACAACAATTTACAGGTTTTTGAACTTCCAGTCATCAAAAATTAAAGGTGTTGCACCAATGCCACTCTGTCCCCTATCCAGCCAGGTGAGGTTGCTGCCTTACCAACCAAAAACTGAATCAAAAGGAGGTCCCCACCTTAGTTACCAAAACAACAGCTCCCCCTGCCCTGCCTGTGGCTTTCTGGTTACCCTGAGGGCATGGTCCAGACTGCACTGTCCAGCTGCAATCTGAATAAACTTTCTAGTTGACAAGGTAAAGAAAATAAAAAGGAGAGGTAAAAAAAATTATTGGTATTTTTAATTGAGGCAAAATTCTCATAACATAAAATTAATCATGTAAGGTGTACAATTTGTGGCATCTAGCACATTAACAATGTTGTGCAACCACCAGTTCTAGCTAGGATCAAAGTATTTTCATCACCCCAAGGAAAACCTGGACTTCTTAGCAGTCACTCCCCATGGACCCCCCTCTCTATCCCTGGCAATTACTAATTTGCAGCTGTCTGTACAGATTTGCCTGTTCTGCTATTTCACATAAATACAATGTATGCTTTTTAAGACTAATTTCTTTCACTTAGCTTGATTTTTTCAAATTTCATCCACAATGTAGCACATGTCTGAATTCCCTACTTTTATTTTTAAAGATTTGTTTATTTATACAAGAACTAGGGTACAGGCCAGATGTGCAGTAGGGTGAGAGGATTCACCAGAGACAGAGCCAGGAACAGAACAGCCAGATGGATAGAAGACACTGCTGAAGGGAGCAGTGGGCGAGGCAGGAGAGGTCTGCCAAGCCATGTGGGTTTCTCCCCGGCCTGCCAGGAATCGAACTGGGGCTGCAAAGGCTATGGACAGCTTCACAGCGCTGCGCTCAACCCACTGAGCCACCAGGGAAGCCCCAGAATTCTCCACTTTTTTATGGCCAAATACATTTCATTGTTCGAACAGATTACACTTAATTTCTCCATCTGTTGATAGACTTCTACCTTTTGGTGATTATGAATAACAATGTTATGTACATGCATGTGCAAGGATTTACTGCAACACCTGTCTTTGGTTCTTTTGGGTATATACCTAGAATTTCTTGGTCCTGTGATGATACTATATTTCTTGAGGAAAGTGAGATTATCTTGAATAATATATTTATTAATGCAACATATTCAAAATATATTCCTTTCAACATATAACCAAAATGAATATTGTGCTTTTTAATTATTTTTATTTTTTATTTTATTTTTATTTATGCATACAAGACTGGGGTACAGGTCAGAGGTGTGAGGGGTGAGAGGATTTACCAAAGACAGAGTGGGGGACAGAACAGGCAGACTGACTGAAATACACTGCTGAGGGAAGCAAGGAGTGAGACAGGAGAGATCTGCTGCACCATGTGGTTAGCTCCCTGGCCGGGGATCAAACTCGTGCTGCAGTGGCTGCAGACAGCTTCGTAGGTTGCGACTTAATCCCTTGCACCACCAGGGAGGCCCAATATTGTGCTTTTTAAAATTATTTTCTCTGACTAAATCTTTGGATGAAATGTGTATTTTTCACTCGAAACACATTTCAATTCAGAATGACCATAATGCAAGGGCTAAATCGCCACACGTGGCCCATGGCGACAATCTGACCAGTCACACACTCCTGGATCTGTCTCCCACTCTGTTGTACCTGAGGGTGACCACCACTGCCCAGGTACAGGATGCCACTCATCAGTGGGTTTTCGTAATGGGATATATAGCTGGCACCTATATGGTAGGGTCAGACAGATGGTCCTCCAGTCCCTGCTGCTGCATCTAGTGGGCACTTCATCCCTCCTCATTTGTCATGCACACCTCCTGCTATGGTCTGAATGTTTTCTTCTCCCCCAAAACTCATAGGTTAAAGTCCTATTCCCTAATATGATGGAATTAGGAGGTAGTGCCTTTGGCGTAATTAAATCATGAGGATGGAGCCTCATAAATCAGATGAATATCCTTATAAAAGGGGCCCCTAAGAGCCTCCTTGTTCCTTCTGCTGTCTGAGTAGTGTCTGGTGGTTTCTCACCAGACATCAAAACTGCAGACACATTGATCTTGGACTTCCAGCCTCTAGAACTGTGAGAAGTAAATGTCTGTTGTTTATAAGGCATCCTCCTACCCCCTAGTTGATGGTATTTTGTTATAACAACCTGAGTAGACTAAGACATGTCTTAATCCAGGACCTCAACCTTCTAATCAATAAAATAGGAGGAAGAGGGTAGAAGTGGGTGCAGACTCACGGGGGCTACCTGGTAAGTGAGTGAGAGTGTGTGCACAAATGCACAGTGTCAGCCACAGCAGAACACGGCTATGCTATAAAGCAAGATGACTTGGATGTGCACCTCCAGGGGAAATTGGATGCCTGAGCTGTCTCACAGTATCCCCAGCTGCAGAGATCACTGTGTAAACAGAGGGCACCAGCACTGGCCTTCAGCTGCCTGTGGGTAACCCTGAGTCAAGGGTCATTCACTGGACATCTCACCCAGTGTAGATCTGGGGTAGGGAGGAGGGAGGGCAAGCTGGACAGGGAGACTCCAGTCAACGGAGACCCAGCTGGAAGTTCTACAGGATTGCTGCTCAGGGAAATATTCAAAACTTCTCAGGGCAGACCCAGCTAGTCATTGGGGCCATACCAGGCCTCCCTCTGATTCATCCATCCTGGTGAGGACCCCAGAGTGGAGGTGGAGAAAGCAGCCTTTAAATATAGCTCAGCACCATCTGATGCTGCAGCTGATGGAAGGAAGCCAGCAGCCGCCCCTGACCCAGCCAAGCTCCCTGCAAGCTGGGTTCAGACACCCCCGGCTTGCTGCCTTCCTACCACTTTCCTGGCAGCCTCCAACAGCCCGCCGTTAGGACCAGACTCTGATGTTTAGACTTTCTGTAAATGTGAGATATAAAAAGATCCATGGGGTGGGCAGAGGAGTGGGGAATGGCCACTGGCTTGCTAAGAGATACTGCCTCCACACTGCCCCTAGCACTGCATACACATACCTCCAGAGAGACGCAGGCCTGCGCCTGCATGCAGACACACTGCTACAAGGCAGCATTTAGAATCAAGAATAAGGAGGCCAGCCGGCTGGAAAGAAGCCAAGTCTGATTTCATAAAGGCCTCTCCTTGGTCAGAGATGGGCCCTGAAAATTGCAAATGCCCCCAGCTGAAGTGGGTTAAGCCAGTTCCAGGACATAACCTCTCAACAAGGACACCAGAACACGGTGGGGCCCTTGTAGGGCTCCAACCCATTTGGCCTTTCCAGGCTCTGAAGGAATGTGCAAGACGGCTGTGGACGCAACAGCATCATCTACCTGTCCCAGGACCCCACTTCCACCTGACCCTACTTCCAGGCTGCTTGTCTCCCTGGGTGTCCACTTCTCCATGTCCACTGCTGCACTTGGTCAGACCCTCCTTCCTCTGTGCAGATACCCATAGTCCCCTCTCCCTCCGCCCAGCCAGCTCCACCCTGGCTCTGCTCCAGCACTCCGAACTCTTCTGTAAGTGAGCACTGTCCATACGCTCACAGTCAGCCCTCAAGTATGTTGGGCTCACAGTCAGATGGAGGAGGCAGAGAGCACTGTAAGGGCGAAGGGGTCTGGTAGAAAGAAGGGAAGTAAAAGGGACTCTTTCATTTCAGGGACGGAAGCTCTGAGAAGGAGCCAATTTAGAGGATCAAGATGCAAGGTGCATCCTCCTTGGAACTACTTGGCCTTAATCCTGAGAGCAATAGGGAGCCACTGAAGGGTCAGGAGAACTGGCAAACTCATACTCCTTTATAAAAGCTCACTGGTTTAGAAAGTAGACAGTGGTTATCAGAGGCTAGAAGAAAAGGGGAAATGAGGAGTTAATGTCTAATGGGGACAGAGCTTCAGTTTGGAATGATGAAAAAATTCTGGAGATGGACTATGGTTATGCTTACATAACAATGTAAAAGTATGATGGCATAAACATACACCAAAAGTACTTCCATCAACAACTGTTGGAGAGGATGTGGAGAAAGAGAAACCTTAATATATTACAGGTGGGAATGAAAATTGGTGCCGCCATTTGGGAAATCGATCTGGACTTAACCTTAAAAAACAAATATGGTGGGCCTCCCTGGTTGTGCAAGGGGTTAAGGACAGCACTGTGAAGCTATCTGCAGTCTCTGCAGCACGAGTTGATCCCCGGTCAGCCCAGAAGCTACCCACATGGCACAGCAGACCTCTCCTGTCTCACCCACTGCTCCCCTCAGCAGTGTATTTCAGTCAGTCTGCCTGTTCTGTTGCCCATTCTGTCTCTGGTGAATCCTCTCACACACACCCCTGGCCTGCACCTCTGGCCCGTACCCCAGTTCTTGTACGCATAAATAAATAAATCTTAAAAAAAAAGAAGACACAATCTATGAAGCTATCCACAGCCACTGCAGCACAAGTTCAATCCCTATGCAGGGAGCTACCCACATGGCGCAGCAGACCTCTCCTGACTTGCCTGCTGCTCCCCTTACCAGTGTACTTCAGTCTATCTGCCTGTTCTGTTCCCCGCTCTGTATCTGGTGAATCCTCTCACCCTCCACACCTCTGGCCTGTCCCCCAGTTCTTGTATGCATAAATAAATTAATCTTTAAAAAAAAAAGTATTATTTTCAGGGGTTCTCCCTGGTGGCACAGGGGTTAGTCTCAGTGCAGGCAGTCTGAGTTTGATCCCCAGCCAGGGAGCTAACCTGCTGCACCTCCCCCTGCAGTGACCTTTAGGGTTAACCGGCCCTAGGTCCGGCTGGGCAACCAGCGCGCAGGGGAAGAACAGCAAAACCCTACATACCTGCTGCACCTCCCCCCGCAGTGATCTTTAGGAATGGCTTTCGCCACGGTCCCTAGGTCCGGCTGGGCAACCAGCGCGCAGGGGGAGAACAGCATAACACCCTGAAGCAGGGGAAGTGCAGCGAAGTTCCCTGAAAAGGCAGAAGCTTATCAAAAGATAACGACCACCAAGAACCACTACAAGAATGCTAAAAATCTTATCCCGTCTTTCTAGAACTACAAACTTTAATCCCTTATTGTCTTTCTAAACTTCCTTCTTTCTTCTATAATGGTCATTGTTTGTTATGTAGATCACCTCCCTGATGGTGATAGACTGAGCCCATGAGCAAGCTAATTTCTTTGATATTCATTCCTGTGCTTTTGGAAAACATATATATACTGGTCACAAACTCAAAGAAAATTACACTCAGATTTTCACTCTTGAAGTGTGTCTGTTTGTCATTTCTTTCACCGACGCCCTGACCACCCTGCACGCTTCTCTCAACCCTGAGGTGGCCTCATCGTCTACTGCTGTGCTGGTCCGGCACTAACCCAGCTCAGCAGACCACTCCTGTCTCACCCACTGCTCCCCTCAGCAGTGTATTTCCATAGATCTGCCTTTTCTGCTCCCCACTGTCTCTGGTGAATCTTCTCACTTCCCATACCTCTGACCTACACCCCAGTTCTTGTATGCATAAATAAATAAATCTCTTTAAAAAAGAAAGAAATGGATGAGTTTCTTTTCATAAAAAAGACACAAGGAAAGTAAGCAGTAAAAGCTATCCTTAAAAACAAACAAAACAAAAACAAAGCAACAAAAACAAAATAAAAAATAAAATGTTTGGTTATTTTTTTAAAGATTTATTTATTTATGCATACAAGAACTGGGGGATAAGCCAAAAGTGCAGAGGGTGGGAGGATTCACCAGACACAGAGTGGGGAACAGAACAGGCAGAATGACTGAAATACGCTGCTGAGGGGAGTAGCAGGTGAGTCAGGAGAGGTCTGCTGCGCCATGTGGATAGCTCCCCGGCCAGGGATCAAACTCGTGCTGCAGTGACTATGGATAGCTTCATAGGTTGCGCCACCAGGGTGGCCCTGTTTGGTTACATTTTTATGCACTTTGGCTCAATTACAAATGCATTGGAATCATTGGAATCATGGCAGGAATTCTCTGTCCTTGTCTTTTATATTCCCAGATACTTGTTTTATATATAAAGCACACATTTATGTGATTTATAATTTATAAATTTAATTTATGGTTATAAATTTAAATTATAAATTTAATTTATTGATATAAATTTAATTTATGAAATTAAAATGCTCATCAGTTTCTTAAGTTCAAAAGTTATCAGATATTTTCACATTTATTATACACACATGACTGTGCTAAGTGATATGTGAATATGGTGCATTATGCATGCATTAAAAAGAAAAATACTGAACTGTATTACATACACATATTACATGAATAATTACTAAACTATATTTTTAAAATGGCAAAGATGGTATTTTAGCATAATTTTTAAAGTAAGAATAAATGGTTGCCATGGTCAATTTTATGTTATGTATATTCTACCCAGATACGAATACACTAAAAAGTTCATTGACCAAAATGGAAACAACCCACAAGTCCATCAACAGTTGCTGAGTAAACAAACTGGAATAGCAATTACCATGGAGTATTCAGTCAGAAAAGAAAGTCTTGGGCCTCCCTGGTGGTGCAAGCGGTTACACTTCAGCACTGTGAGGTTATCTGCAGCTACTGCAACACAAGTTTGATCCCCAGCCAATGAGCTACCCACATGGCACAGCAGACCTCTCTTGACTTGCCTGCTGCTCCCCTCAGTAGTGTATTTCAGTCAGTCTGCCTGTTCTGTTCCCCACTCCATGTCTGGTGAATCCTTTCTCCCCCCACACCTCTGGCCTGTACCCCAGCTCTTGTATGCATAAATAAATAAATTTTTTAAATAAATAAATAAATCTTTAAAGAAGAAAAGAAACAGTCCTGATAATTGCTCCAAGGTGGAAGAACAAACACCTGCTAACTGAGAAGCCAGACACACAAGACCACATGGTGTGTGATTCCATTGATATGAAATGCACAGAAGAGGTCAATCCAGAGAGCCAGAAAAGAGACCAGTGTTTGTCAGGCAGTAGAGGAAAGAGAGGAAGAATGACAGTTAAGGGGTACAGGTTTTCTTTGCAGGTGGTAAAAACGTCCTAGAGAAGGATGGTGGTGAGTTTGCCAGCACCTTGTGTGTGCTATATACCGGGGAACTGTGCACTTTAAATGGTCAATTTCATATTACATATATTTTGTTTTAATTTAAAAGAAAGGAAAGAAAAGTTCACTGGCTGCACTGAGGAAATTTGATGAAAGGGACAGGAAGACGAGCTAAGGGAGCTGGGATACCTCCTTCAACTCAAGGAAATGGAAGGTAGTAGGGTTTGAGAGGATAGTGGCAGAGGCGGGGTGAAGTCAAGGAAGGGGAGAAACAGAGCTGGAGGTAGTTCACGAGATGGTTCTGTCCCATCTGTCAGTCTGGGATGGGGCCCTGAGTTGAGGCAGTTTCCACCTCCCTCTCTGCTCTTGCTGTGCCTGCTTCCAACCTGCCCATCTCGGTCCTCCATCCCACTCCACCATGATGGCCCAAATGCCTCTGCCAGGAAGCCATCTCCTCTCCTCTCCAGGGTAAGCTGTCAGTCCCTAGTGGGTCCTCATCCACTCCACTCTGGCTCCAAATCCTGCCCACCTCTTTGCTGTGCCAACGAGGAACATTTCAGAGAGCCCCAAGGCAGCAGCAGATTGAGGTTCAGGTCTCAGAGTCCTTGGTGCAGGGGTCTGACCTTCTCAGAATGGTCAGACAGGAAATATTTTCTGCTCATTGGCACATCTGATGCAGTGACCCAGTTCTGCCTCAGCACAGCTGTGTCAATAAAACATTTTTTTTAGTTTTCTTACACCATTGGTCATCTTCGTGTAGTTATTGTACTCCTTGGGTGCAGCCCTCCCACCCACACTCTACCCCCAAACCACCATCCCACTCCCCCAAGTGTCCCTCCCCAGGATTTGATCACTCCAACTCCTCCCTTGCTGACTGCTCCAGATCAACAGTCAGCCCATGAGCTTTGTTCTTTTCCCGTTACCTTGTCCTTTTTCTGAAACCTTGTCCTTTTCCTGGGCGAGGACCTGCCCTCCTGGACCACAGCAGACCAGGCTGCTCAAGTCCCCAGGAGCAACTGGGAGGCAGGCAGCAAGGCAGTGCCATTCAGGAACACAGGTGTGTGGAATGGTTCTCCAGACTCCCTGGTTTTGGATCTTTAGGAGACTGTCCCATTTTCTCCAGACCAGTGCAGTTTCTGGGTTCCGTGTGTCCTCATTCACACTGATTGTCCCATCCATTCCAATGACTCACCTGATGCTGCTTCTGAATCTTACCATTCTGGTGTTAGGAGCCCTGCTCCCTGCCAATGTCAGTGGGGAAGTTCCCTGGAGGGACAGTCTCCAGCAGCTTCTCTTGTCTCCTGGTTCTGCTCTGGGTTCCCAGTCACAGATCTGATGCTCCCCCCCGCCCCTGAATTTGGAAAGGAGGAAGCCACACTCGTGTTGCACGCATGTCTGGACCAGGGGGTTGTTTCCCAAGCCCCCGGAGATGTTGTAGGTGGAGCTCATGTGAGAGGTCATCACACCAGCTCATCCCACAGTCTTTTTTTTTTTTAAGATTTATTTATTTATGCATACAAGAATTAGGGTACAGGTCAGAGATACAGGGGGTGAGAGGATTCAGAGTGGGGAGACAGAGTGGGGGAACAGAACAGGCAGAATGACTGAAATACACTGCTACGGGGAGCAGTAGGCGAGAAAAGAGAGGTCTGCTGTGCCTTGTGGGTAGCTCCCTGGCCGGCTGGGCATCGAACTCATGCTTTAGTGGCTGTGGATAGCTTCATAGTCCTGTGCTTAACCCCTAGCACCACCAAGGAGGCCCTCATCCATAGTCATCTCTCATCTCTCATGGTTCCGGTCATGCTCCTTTTGGGTCCACCCCAGATGATTACTGTGTCCAGGGGTTTGATTTGTCCCTCTCATCTCTTGGAGGTCTACAGTGGGGGGCCTGAATTATGGGTGACTTGTGCTGATCGGAAGGAAGTGGGGGTCAGCCCAGAGGTTGAACCCCTCCTTGGTCCTGACCCCTGGCCTCATGAGGAGGTGGTCTTGAGCCCTACACCAGGACCCAGGCCAAGCAGAGGCACCCAGCTCCTACCTCCAAAGTCAGGGCTGGCCATGTGTGTCAGTAAAACTTGATGAATGCTGAAAACTTTTTATTAAAATATATTTGACATATAACATTGTGAAAATATATGGTTTTAATGTTACATTTATATACTGTAATATGATCACCACTGTAGTGATAATTAGTGCCTCTCTCATGTCACATGACTATCATTTCTTTTTGTGGTAGGAACAATTAAATTCTGGTCTTTTTGCAAGTCTGATGATTGATACAATGTTGTTCACATTCACTATGTTATGCTTAGGTCTCTGGGGCATTCACTGCTCCTTGCAAGTCTGTAGCCTTGCACAATAGCTGTCCTATTTCCCCACCCTCTCTTGGACACTAAGATGAGAATTGTGTATAATTTTCATGTGCTGGAATTTTGTTTTCGATCATTAATAACTGATAAGTCCCTACAGAAATAGGCTGCAGGCTTCATTTAGTGATCCTGGTAGTGGATGGTTCCAACACCACCCCTGTCCCCACAGCTGCCCTTCTCAATGCCATATCAGGGGATCTGGGAAGATTATCCAAACTTTCAAAAAATATATATTATTATATTTTATTGTTATATCTGTTATGCTATATTTCTTATAACCACACTGTCAGAAGCAAATAGTTACATGATACAAAGTCCTGCTCTCTCTCTCCCAGGCAGTACCTGTGACTTCAGGAGGAGTTTCCTATTGTGATATAGTGATATACAAGCAATATGTATATATTTGGTCATTCAAACAATCAAAATATATTTCTTGGGCCTCCCCGGTGGCGCAAGGTGTTGAGCACCGTGCTGTGAGGCGGTCCACAGCCTCTGCAGCATGGATTTGATCCCCAGCTGGCCTGGGAACAACCCACATGGAGAGGTGAACCTCTCCTGTCTCGCCTGTTGCTCCCCTCAGCATTGTGTTTCTGTCAGTCTGCCTGTTCTGTTCCCCACTCTGTCTCTGGTGAATCCTCTCACCCCCTGCATCTCTGGCCTGTGCCCCAGCTCTTGTATGCATGAATAAATAAATTTTAAAAAATCAAAATATATTTCTCACACATAGTTGATCTTCATCCATAGTCCTGGTTCACAGTTCCCAAAAGTCTTGGAGTTTCCTAAAGTGTTGAGAATGTTACAGGTGTCTCTTACTATTTTAGGGCAGGGGGGAAGTACCTAAGGATGTGGGCCAATTGCAAGAAAAATCAACATGACTAGAGACCGGGACTTTGAGTCCTGCTCCCTAATTTCCTGGGAAAGGAGAGGGGTTAGGAGTTGAGTTCAATCGCCATTAGCCTCTAAAGATGCAAGTCACGCCTCTAAAGATGCAAGAAGAGGGGTTTCAGAGAGCTTCTGGATGACGGAGTTTTGGGAAGAATGGTGTGCCTGCAGAGGCCATGGAAACTCTGTGCTCTGCCCCCACACCTTGCCCTACGCAAGAAAAAGGACAATGTTCCTGAGTTATATTCTTTTTTTTTTTTTTTTTTTTTTTTATAGAGGCATGTTTTTTTTATTTATTTATTTATTTGTTCGTTTGTTTCGTTTATACATGCACTGGGTACAGTCAGAAGCGCGGGAGGGTGAGAGAATTCACCAGAGCCAGAGCAGGGAGCAGAGCAGGCAGAAGGACCGAAGTACACTGCTGAGGGGAGCAGCGGGTGGCAGGAGAGGTCTGCGCACCATGTGGGACCCTCCTCTGGTGGCCGGGGAGCAGCCGGGAATCGAACCGGCGCCGCAGAGGCTGCGGGCAGCTTCGCAACCCAGCGCTCAACCGCTGCGCCACCGGGGAGGCCCCCTGAGTTATATTCTTTACAATAACCTAGCAATCAGGTGAATAAATGAGTTTCCTGGGCCTCCCTGGTGGCGCAAAGGGTTAAGCACAGCACTGTGAAGCTATTCGCAGCCTCTGCAGCGAGGGGGCTACCCACATGGCACAGCAGACCCCGCATGTCTCGCCCACTGCTACCCTCAGCAGTGTATTTCAGTCAGTCTGCCTGTTCTGTTCCCCACTCTGTTTCTGGTGAATCCTCTCACCCCCTCATGTCTGGCCTGTACCCCAGTTCCTGTATGCACAAACTAATAAATCTTTCAAAATAAATTTTTAAAAAAAATGAGTTTCCTGAGCTCCATGAGTCCCTCTAGCAAGTTAATCAAAACTGAGGAGGGGGAAGGTTCTTAGGTGAATGGAGCCCTCATGAATGGGATTTGTGCCCTTATAAAAGAGACCCAGAGAGTTCCCTCATCTCTTCTACCACGTGGGGACACGGAAGATATCAACAAACCATGAGTGGGGCGCTCACCAGACAACAAAGCTGCCACCACCTCAATCTTGGATTTCCAAACCCTAAACTGTAAGAAATAAATGTTTGTAAGAAATAATCCACATGGTGAGTGTATTTTATATAATAGCAGTTTGAATGGACAAAGACACTCGCCGAAAGGTGATCTGAGCAGAGGAAGATTTTAATGATCAAGTGGGTAGGACCACCATTCTGCGGATGCCCCCTGTCTCACTCTCCAGCCATCCCTGCCAACACTGAAAGAGCTCATGTATGAAGCGCTCACCCAGCCCCATCGCTCCTGCCTAGGTGACCACTGCTAGCCTCCTAAAGGCTCCAACGAGCAGGCACTGAGCAGGTGCCTCCCCATAGCCAGGATGCCATGTCCAGTCATGCAGACCCAGCATGGGCAAGAAGATTACATCAGGCTGGTTCCCTCCCTTACCTCTGCACTGCACTGTGCCCCAACAACATGTTACTTTAATTCCTTTTATTTGAAGCTAGAGAAGAGCAGCAGCATGCAAGACTGAGTTTAGTGACTTGCTTTTTTAATCGATGTGAAATTCACATAACATAAAATTATCCCTTAAACATTTAAAAGAACTTGATTCAACATTTTAGCACATTCACAAATTTGCACAACCACCACTTCTAATTAGTTCCAGAACATTTCCATCAAGTTTGCCCCAAAGGCCTCCCCGGTGGCGCAGCAGTTGAGCGCTGGGTTGCGAAGCTGCCCGCGGCCTCTGAGGCGCCGGTTCGATCCCCGGCTGCTCCCCCGGCCACCGGAGGAGGGTCCCGCATGGCGCGCAGACCTCTCCTGCCGCCCGCTGCTCCCCTCAGCAGTGTACTTCGGTCCTTCTGCCTGCTCTGCTCCCCACTCTGGCTCTGGTGAATTCTCTCACCCTCCCGCGCTTCTGACTGTACCCAGTGCATTTATAAACAAACAAACAAACAAAGAAAACATGCCTCTATAAAAAAAAAAAAGTTTGCCCCAAAGGCAACTTTGTAACCATTAGCAGTCACTCCCCTTCCCCCTCCCACAGCTTCTGGCAACCACTGGCCCACTTTCTGTCTCTACACTTTTTGCCTGCTATGGACATAAATAAATAAATCTTTTTTTAAAAAAAAGAACTGGTACAGGCCAGAGGTGCAGAAGGTAAAAGGATTCACCAGAGACAGAGTGGGGAACAAAACAGGCAGATCGACTGAAATACACTGCTGAGGGGAGCAGCGGGCAAGTCAAGAGAGGTCTGCTGCACCATGTGGATAGCTCCCTGGCCAGGGATCAAACTCGCGCTGCAGCAGCTGTAGATAGCTTCATAGGTTGCGTCTGAATCCCTTGTGCCACCAGGGAGGCCCACAATATGTGACATTTTATAACTAGTTTCTTTCATAACTTAGTATAAGTTTTATCCATGTCATAGCATATATTAAAATTTGTTCTTTTTTATAGCTGAATAATATCCCACTGTTTGGATACACCATTTTGCTTGTCCATTCATCTATTGATGGACATTTGGGTTGTTTTTGCCTTTTGGCTATTATGAACAAAGCTGCTATGAACAAGCATGTAAAAGGATTTGTTTGAGGACCTGATTTCAATTCTTTGGGGGGATGGTGACTTGCTTTTGCACTTTAGTAGTATAGCAAGGACATCCCATTGCAGGCTGGCTCTGCACCTAGACTTTGGTGGTTTGCCTAAGGAGCACAGTAAATGTGTGTGGAATGAATGAATCAAGCAAGCAACATTTAGATGAAACCTTCCTCAGCAGCACTGCAGTTTTTGTTGACAGACAAGCTTTAAATATAAGACAAGAGTCTTAAATGCAGCAGTGGGGGGAGGGTGTAAAGTCAGGTGAACCATGAAAAACAGGAGTGATACAGACTTTTTCATGAACACAGGAGGCCCAAGTAGATTTCTATAAAGGTCCAACCTTAAAGTCCAGCTTTAAGGGACAGAAGGAGAAGGGTACTTAGATTCCCCCAAGACTACTGCCCAGATAGCAAGACTAGCCAGCAGTGTAGAGGCACCCCTAGCTCCTTCCCCACCCTGACCCTTCTTAGGCTTCACAGGTCCCCATCATCCTTCTGGGATCACTCCCTGCTTGGCTACTTGCTCCTGCACACACTTCAAATATCAAGCATGGGAGGACCAGAAGCAACAGAGGGAGCAGAAAGGACAGGATGACCCCTTTGACGAGCTCATGTGGAAAGGATCAGGACTGGAGGGGACCGTGCTGAGTGAAACAAGGCAGCAGAGAAAGACAAATACAGGATGGGTCCATTTACATGTGGAATACAGAGAAACAAAACAAAGGATCAGCCAAAACCAAATCACATACAAACCCTAGAAATCTGACTGTGGAATCATGGCCACAAGGAGGTGGGTGGTCGGGGGAGTATCAGGGAGAGTGGACACTGGACTATGGTGGAAGACTATGGGTGCCTTGGTGGTGGATGTGATGTGGTGGCATGCATCTGAGCTGTGATCCTGTGCATCTGAATCACTTACAGTGTTGTAAGCCAGTATTACCTTAATTAAAAAAATATGTTTAGGGCCTCCCTTGTGGTGCAAGGTGTTAAGTCTCAGCGCTATGAAGCTATTGGCAACCACTGCAGCACAAGTTCCATCCCTTGCCAGGGAGTTGATACACATGGTGCAGCAGACCTCTCCTGTCTTTTCTGCTGCTCCCTTCAGCAGTGTGCTTCAGTCAATCCACCTGTTCTGCTCCCCACTATGTGTCTGGTGAATCCTCTCAGCCATACCCCCACCCCTCCGCCAATCGCTGCCCTATACCTCAGTTCTTATATGCATAAATAAATAAAAACAAATCTTAAAAGAAAGAAATGTGGGGCCTCCCTGGTGGCGCAAGGGTTAAGACACGGCCTGTGAGGCGGTCCACAGCCACTGCAGCATGAGTTCAAGTTCAATTCCCGGCCAGGGAGCATCCCACATGGCCCAGCAGACCTCTCCTGTCTCGCCCGCTGCTCCCCTCAGCAGTGTGCTTCGGCCAGTTGGCCTGTTCTGTTCCCTACTCGGTCTCTGGTGAGTTCTCTCACCCCTCACACCTCTGCCTTGTACCCCAGCTCTTGTATGCATAAATAAATAAATATTTTTAAAAAAGAAAAAAGAAAAAAGAAAAAAAAGAAATGTATAGGAGCCTGGCATCTGGCTACCAGGATCGTTTTGACTGTGAGCAGGATGGCAGGTCACCTCAGTACCTGCCACCTGCTGGGAACAGTCTTCTTCTCATCCCCTCACCCTTGCCCTCCACATGACCACCTTCGAGCCGCCCTGAGTTGCCAGCCTGACCCCTGGACACCACATCATTCAGTCACAGCCACAGTTAGAAGCCACTTACACCAGCACCACTTTTCTGGGCCAGCAGCAATGGGCCAGGCCACAATCAGTGGAGAGTCAGGTGTCCCTGTGCACTCCTTGGACCCCAAGAAATAGGCTGGCAGAAGCCAGATGCCAAGTATTTGCAGCAACAAACACGGACATCACTTCCTGACCTGGAATGGGAAGGAGAGCAATCAACTGTACCCCCTCTGAGAGCTCTTCCTTGATATAATAATAATAATAATAATAAATTATTATTATTATTATTATTATTACCAATGTATAATTGGCTTATAACATTATATCAATTTCAGGTGTACAACTTGTATCCAGTTCAGTATGAGCACAGTAAGTCTATTTTCCATCTATTCTTCACAATTTTTTGAATTTGCCATCAATCTTACTGCTATGGACTCCATGCTGCACACAACATCCCGATGATTTTTTTGTCTTTATTGAGGTAACATTGGTTTACAACACTGTATATGATGCAAAGGTATAGGATCACACCCTTCAGAGGTATGTCACCAGAGCACCCCCACCACCAAGGCACCCAGAGCCCCCCACCAGAGTCTATTGGGTCCCCTTCATACTTTACTCTCCTCCAGCTCTACCCCTCTGGTAGCTTCTTATTTAAAAAAGATTTATTTTATTTATTTATTCATACAAGAGTCAGGGTACAGGCCAGAGATGGCAGCGGGGGTGGTGGTGAAGGAAGCTAGAAAACAGTGGGAAAAGAAAGAAGACAGGAAAGAAGAGAGACTAGAGAGAAGATGGAAGGGTGAAGCAGAGAGACATGTAAAGAAGAAGCTGTGCTGGCCTCTCGGCCTTGGACTTGTATCAGGGACTTGGAGGACATGGAAGGAGACACTTGAAAGAGACAAAGATTTGGGTGAGAGATCCATGTGGAGGTTAACAATGGCAGCCTTTATCTTGACTTGGGTTTTGATTTTGCTCTTTTCCTTTCAGACTTGCCTGGCCCCTTCTGCCCTCTCCTGTGGTTCCCACCAGAAGGTATCTTAGACTTGTGGCAAGCTTTCAGTCCTTAGCAGCCCCATTTTGGGCCAACCCTATTTGGCTGGGCATTTACCTGCCGCGGACCAGCACAGCAGTAGACGATGAGGCCGTCTCAGGGTTGAGAGACTGCGCAGGGTGGTCAGGGATTCGGTTAAAGAAATGACAAACAGACACACTTCAAGAGTGAAAATCTGAGTGTAATTTTATTTGAGTTGGTGACCAGTATATATATGTTTTCTAAAAGCATAGGAATGGCGAACATCAGTGAAGAAATCAGCTTGCTTATAGGTTTAGCTTATCATTGACAGGGCAGTGATTTACATCTGGACCCAGGCGCATTCCTAAGTAGTTAGGCTATTAATTTTTCTTTTTGTTTTATATGATTACTTTTTGTTTTAACTACTCACTATTACTATTAATTAACACAGGTGAATTTTACTTTTCACAATGTAATATTTTTATCATTTAGATTAATACTAACAAGGCTAAGTATACAACAGAGAAATTATTAAGCTAGCAGTTCTATTAATACACAGAGTTTAGTAACGTTTCATTTGAATCAGCCTAGTTATTAGATTTTGTATGTTCTTTTTTAATCGGCAAACCAATGACCTTTTAAACAGAGAAAGAGAAAAGATTTTAGAGAGACAGTTGTATTAGAATAAAGTTTGTGGGTCTAGAGAAGGTGAGATAAGTTTCCGAGCGGACAGCATTCCTGTAGTGGCTTCTGGTGGTCGTTATCTTTCAACAGGCTTCCGTCTTATCTATGTCTTCAGGCGGTTTTTTGCTGTTCTCCTCCTGCGCGCTGGTTGCCCAGCCGGACCTAGGGATTCCTAGAGGTCACTGCAGGAGGAGGTGCAGCAAGTATATCTTCAGGGGGTTTTGCTGTTCTCCGCCTGCGCGCTGGTTGCCCAGCCGGACCTAGGGACCGTGGCGCAAGCCATTAGCCCTAAGGGTCACTGCAGGGGGAGGTGCAGCATTTACCCATGAGGGGATGGGTAATTTTGGGTGTTTCATGGGGAAATTATTTTAACTATATCCTTTCTCTTCTCTCTATTGCAAACTTATTGTCTGTCCATTGCACACTAATTTTATTCAAGTTCTTTTCTATTTAAGAGTATGTTTTGTGGGCCTCCCCTGGTGGCGCAGCGGTTGAGCGCTGGGCTGCTAAGCTGCCCGCAGCCTCTGCAGCACTGGTTCAATACCTGGCCACAGGTGAGGGTCCCACATGGTGCGACAGACCTCTCCTGCTGTGCCCGCTGCTCCCCTCAGCAGTATATTTCATCACTCTGCCTGTTCTGTTCCTTGCTCTGGCTCTGATGAATTCTCTCACCCTCCTGCGCTTCTGACTGTACCCAGTGCTTGTATAAATAAATAAATTAAAATCTTTAAAAAAAAAAAAAAGTATGTTTTGCTGTGATGTGGTGGATGGCAGAACCCACTAAGCATGCAGGTTTGGGGGTCCTGGGTGCCCCTCATTCTGCTCACTAACAGCATCATTGATGGAAATGTGTTGATGCTACATGACTGTGCTGAACACCACACCTTCTTTAGCCACTTGCGGCTTAGGTTGTTTCCATTTCTTGGCTATTGCAAATAGTGCTGCAATGAACATGGAGGTGCCTGACCACTTTTCTTTCTTTTTCTTTCCTAAGTTAAAGATTTATTTATTTATTTATTTATACAAGCACTGGGTACAGTCAGAAGCGCAGGAGGGTGAAAGAATTCACCAGAGCCAGAGCGGGGAACAGAACAGGCAGAGGGGTGCAGCAGGAGAGGTCTGCACGCCATGTGGGCCCCTCGCCAGCGGCCGGGGATTGAACCGGTACTGCGGGGGCTGTGGGCAGCTTCGCAGCCCAGCGCTCAACCACTGTGCCACCTTTCCTAAGTTAGACATGCTAAATGGTGTTTTTTAAAGTACTATCATTTATTTTTCACCAGTAGTTGCCATTCTTGGGGCCTCTCTGGTGATGCAAGGGGTTAAGCACAGCACTATGAAGCTATCCACAGCCTCTGCAGCATGAGTTTGACCCAAGGCCGGCCAGGGAGCTACCCACATGGCGCAACAGACCTTTCCCGTCTCACCCACTATTCCCCTCAGCAGTGTATTTCAGTCAGTATGCCTGTTCTGTTCCCTGCTCTGTCTCTGGTGAATCCTCCCACACATAACCCATCGCAACTCTGGCCTACACCCCAATTCTTCTATGACTAAATAAATAAATAAATCTTTAAAAAGAGAGCGATGGATGCAATAAAATGTTTTTTAAAAACTGTTTTAGTAAATGCTTTTAATTTCAGAACCCTAAACAGTCATTTTTTTTTTATTTTTTAAAGATTTATTTTATTTACTTATACAAGCACTGGGCACAGTCAGAAGCACGGGAGGGTGAGAGAATTCACCAGAGCCAGAGGGGAGAGCAGAGCAGGCAGACTGACAAAGTACACTCCTGTGGGGAGCAGCGGGCAGCAGGAGAGGTCTTTGGGCCATGTGGGACTCTCACCCAGCAGCCGGGGCTAGAACTGGCACTGAGGGCAGCTTCGCAACCCAGCACTCAACCGCTGCGCGACCAGGGAGGCCCTAAACAGTCATTTTTATGGTTGTGATGAGAAGAATCTAGAAAGTTGGCAATTTCCTTCTGTTGCCTTTATAATGTAACAATGAATTGGGATTGCAATTCACTATGTGAATGTTTTCCCTTTTAGGACATCTTTCCCAGTGTTTATAAGGACCACACCTCCTTAAGTCATCTCCTAGAGGCATACTTCAGAGGATCTTAAGATCCTGCAGATTCAGAGTAGGGACACAATCACCAGCAAAGCCCTGCTTTGTTCACCAGATTCTGATACTGACCACCTTTCTAAACTAGTCTCCCTGGCAGCACTGGCTCCTTTTCTCAGAACCCCACCACTGTACTTCTTCATACTATTTATCAGAATGCATCAGTGCAGTTGGTAACTGAATATTGCCTATTCCCTCAACTCCCACAGAAAACAAGGTAACCCACATGGCACAACAGACCTCTTCTGTCTCGCCCGCTGGCCCCCTCAGCAGTGTATTTCAGTCGATCCACCTGTTCTGCTCCCCACTCTGTCTCGGGTGAATCTTCTAACCCACCCCTGCACTTCTGGCCTGTACCCCAGTTCTTGTATGCATAAATAAATAAATCTTTAAAAAAAAAAGTAAATAAATAAATAATAAAAGTGGTTAATTAAGATAGTGGCATTTTTGTTATGTATATTTTCAGTTTTTTTTAAGCAGACAATATGACATTAATGGGTATGTATAATCATTTACAAAGGCTGAAACTGTAATGTTGTGATTTTTATGTTTTGTGGAATATTCTTTTGTTTCAACCATGTGAAAACCATTATGAACCCATGCGCTGCACAGAGGATGGGCGGATGTGGCCTCTGGTTTGTCGAAACTGGGCATGCAACCTCCTGCTCTCCTGCTCAGGCTGGGCCCTGCCGCAAGGGTTGCTGCACTCATGAGTGTGACAACAGTCTGCTGTCTCTATGACCAACCTAACCCCAAGCAAATTCTAGAGCCTTTGCTTTTTTCCTGAGTAATACTGGGAAACCTCTTTAACTTTTCTGGGCCTCAGGTTTTCAGCTATAAATGATCCTAATGCCTGCCTTGCTGGCTTTTTGAAAACTTGTAAATTAGGGCCTCCCCGGTGGCGCAGCGGTTGAGCACTGGGTTGCGAAGCTACCTGCAGCCTCTGCAGCGCCGGTTCGATCCCCGGCTGCTGGGCGAGGGTCCCACATGGTGCACAGACCTCTCCTGCTGCGCCCACTGCTCCCCTCAGCAGTGTACTTCATCAGTCTGCCTATTCTGTTCCCCGCTCTGGCTCTGGTGAAGTCTCTCTGCCTCCGGCGCTTCTGACTGTACCCAATGCTTGTATAAATAAATAAATAAACAAACAAACAAATAAATAAATAAATCTTTAAAAAAAAAAAGAGAGAAAACTTGTAAACTAGTCTAGCACTGTGCAGGGCATGCTCCACTTCTAGACCCAAGTAGGTATCCAGCTCCTTGCCCTCTCCACCCCCACCCCGCCACTACCCCCTCCCCACCTCACCCCGCCCCTCTAGTCCCCAAGCAGGGAGCTCTGTCTTTAAGAGGGAGAGGGTAGGAACCTCCCCACACTGGCTCAGGGCCCAGGTACCTACCACACACACACTCTCATCCTGGCCTAAATATATTCCAACCTCAGAGACATTCCACATCCCACACTCATTTCCGTCTTCCTGCCCTCACTGGTGCCAAAGAGAGAAAAAAATCCCACTTCAGGATAAGAACTGGGAGTATGAGGGGAGGAGCCAGTGTCATAGCATGAGATGTGGCCTCAACGGTCCTAGTTGTGATGGTAAGGTCCAGGATGAAGGGGGACCTGCTCCCCCCTCCCAGCCACCCTGCACCCTGAGCAGCAGCTCTGCAGGGCTATGAGTCATTATTCTGGCAGCTGTTGGCTGGGAACCAAAGCTGGGTGGGACATGAGGGCGGTAGGCGGGTGGGGAGACCTACTTTAGCCTCTAGTCTCTTCAACACACTCATGGGGTCCTGGGACTCAGAGCATACATGTACCCACCTCAATACCCATCCAGTAAATCTGGAGGCCAGGTTGGGGCTCCTCACCACTGCTGCTGCTGCTGCTGCTGCCATCATCATCTGCCCCTGGGAACAAGGAAAGAAAAGAAGCCTGCCTGTCTCCATCCACATGGGGTGCTGCTTCCCATCTCTCCCTCCAGATAGAGGGATCACTGCCCAGTTTGGTGGCCCTCCTTGTCACAACCGGTCAATTACCTCTACCACCAGGACTCAAGCCAGGTGTCCACAGTTTACTCCACCTATATTTGGGTGGGCACATGTGGAGACAGAACAGTTAAAGGCAGGTGGTAAGCCTACCCCACTCTACCACCATTCAGCCACATCTGGGGACATTTTTGGTTGCTACCATAGGAGGAATTGCAAGTGGTACAGACCAGGGGCTCTGTTCAACACACTCCCAAGCACTGGCAGCCCCACCACAAACAGCAATTTGCTCTAAATGCCAATAGTGAGAAACCCTGGCCTATACCTGGGTTCAGTCTCTGGCACCTTACAGCTGAAAAGGCTAGGAGACAAGCTATCTAAACTTAGTGTGCCTCAGTTTCCCTGAGGTGAAACAGGAATAACGCCATAATAAATCCGACTGCAAGGCCCAATGAGGTCTACAGTGAAGAGCTTAAACCAGTAAAGCAATGACTGTTAGGATTATTGTTATTCATAAGACCTCAGGCTCGGGCCTCCCTGGTGGCGCAGCGGTTGAGCGCTGGGTTGCGAGGCTGCCCGCGGCCTCTGCGGCGCCGGTTCGATCCCCGGCTGCTCCCCGGCCACCGGAGGAGGGTCCCACATGGCGCGCAGACCTCTCCTGCCGCCCGCTGCTCCCCTCAGCAGTGTACTTCGGTCCTTCTGCCTGCTCTGCTCCCCGCTCTGGCTCTGGTGAATTCTCTCACCCTCCCGCGCTTCTGACTGTACCCAGTGCTTGTATAAATAAATAAATCTTTAAAAAAAAAAAAAAAAAAAAAAAGACCTCAGGCTCAAAGTGCTATAGACCCAAGTTCAAATCCAACACTTAAAAGTGAAACTTGGGGGCCTCCCCGGTGGCGCAGCGGTTGAGCGCTGGGTTGCGAAGCTGCGCGCGGCCTCTGCGGCGCCGGTTCGATCCCCGGCTGCTCCCCGGCCACCAGAGGAGGGTCCCACATGGCGCGCAGACCTCTCCTGCCGCCCGCTGCTCCCCTCAGCAGTGTACTTCGGTCCTTCTGCCTGCTCTGCTCCCCGCTCTGGCTCTGGTGAATTCTCTCGCCCTCCCGCGCTTCTGACTGTACCCAGTGCATGTATAAACAAAACAAACAAACAAACCAGCAAACAAATAAATAAAGCATGCCTCTATAAAAAAAAAAAAAAAAAAAAAAAAAAGTGAAACTTGGACAAGTTACTGGGGTTAATGTCTCTAGGTCACTAAGGGGAAATAAATGAGTTCCTGGGCATTCTGCCTTGTTATAATCTGAAGGCACAGGAACACTGAGTAAATGTTTACTGAGGGTGAAGTTCCCCAAGTCCTGAAGGAACATTGGGGAGCTTCTGGTTACCATGGATGCCATCGCACCAGGACTGGATGGGTTCA